>NC_087552.1:15889263-16202596 GCF_036250125.1 Pseudopipra pipra
AATTATAATTGCTTTTCTCACTGTCTCTTCTTGTATGGGCATAGTTGTACGTGAATCTGCTAAATATGGTACATATATTTCACTCAGATTAGAAACCAGGCTGACCTCCATAACCACGTGTACTTATGTTCTGCCTAAGGATAAATACTTTTCCTTAGCATCCATGGAAGAGCCTTCTATTCAGTCAGGTAAAGACAATTTATGTTTTAAGAAACATGCAATTTGGTTTTCATGTGGAAGTCTTTTTTCATGAGAAAGGAAGGGAGTTTAAGAAATCTACAGTTATTCATAGAAGAAGAGATACCACTCTCATTTCCTATGTCATCAAAAGATGATGTGTTGTATTTTATTTTCTAATTCAGTTTTTAACTGCAAAAGTGGGATTTACAATGAGTTGAGAAATGCCTGAATAAAGGAGAAATGGGTCAAAAAATACTTACTATGACTATTAAAACACCATTACTACTCCTCACCACAATACCTTTCTGATTTATAAGAGCTGCCCCCAGAACAACTTTTTAGTTGGTCTCCTAGTTGGATTAAATCTTATCAGATGATTGACTGTATGTTAACTGAGAGGTGATTTATTATCTTTTATGAGACCTGGACATGTTAAAGGTTATTTTCTCTGTTTTTGAGAGACATTTTCTCATATATCTCTTAAAAAGTGCAGGACTTCTAAAGAGAGCTTTGAGAGAGCTTACACTTGAAACAGCGGCTGAACTGAGAAGTTGCTAAAAATAAACAAATGGAGAAAACTAGAAATCTGTGCTTGTGTATGGGTTTTTCTCCTCAGCACGCACTAATGCCCACACACAAGCACAAACTGCCGGGTGCATCCTCACCTGAGATAAACTTACACAGCTTTCAAAGCTGCTCACACGACATTGATTCATCTATGATGAATCTAAGTTTGAAAAAGCTTAATAATACCCTCTCTATACAACAGCATAAGCAAGGAAGAAATTTAAAGTTGCTGCATTTTCTATGAAGCAGACTTCCTTTGCCTCTTTAATTCTAGAATCAAAAATTTATCACTTGGATGTAACCCCGTACTTCCATTAGAAGTGACCATTTAAAATTAGGAAGTGTGTGTTTCCATTTAAAGACAAATTTGTAGGAAGAAGGAAACAGGCTCCCTGAATTATTTAAAGCTTGGATGAGATATTTGTAGATTTACTAAAAGAAGTGTTTTTCTCCTCATACTAAGGGATTCTACGCTTTCCTCTTGGCTTTCATGGGCACTTTGCCCAACTGCAGGAGAGGGCTCTGAGGTATTTAGTGCAGAATGAAGGCTAATTAAATTGTTGCATGTTGACACACTGTAGACTCCAGTCCAAAACCATTCTGAAATGTTTACTACATTACTGATTTATTTTCCTTGTGGGCACAACTCTAACTGCTTTGGAAGCTCGCAGCTGCACTGTCTGACTGGTGACCATATTTATATTGCATTCTGCTGTATTCTTCCCCACCATTCTGGGGACTTACTGCATGTCAGGATCAATCACATTCATTTTTAATTTTAACAAATTATTGCAATCATTCAGGCTGGTGGACTCTCCTACAATTGATTGACTGGCACATTTTGGGAAAAAGAGAGAAATTCTTAGTCTGTACATTATTGGTGCCTCCAGAGCTCCTGACCCAGGAAGCAGAACATCTGAACAACTAATGACAAAAAAAAAAAATTCCTTTTCTCAAAACAGAAGGTAGAATTACTCTACAGTGCCTTTTTTCGACAAAACTTTGCAAAACCTTCATCCTCAGGGAATTTTTTTCCGACTTTATTTTATGCTTTAAAGCGCTAGGGATTGACACTTGTCATTTCAATGTAACAGGTGTAAGTGAAAGACTTTTAATCCATATTGCAGTACAACCTTTTCCTGAAAATGCTTTTTATGCCAGTAGTGAGCTATGTTTGCTTATCCAGTGCAGGAAAACCTTTCTCAGATTTATGTTTTTCTTACCTTTTAATCTCTATACTTTCAAAAGCAGAGGGACACAGCTGGTTCAAAGCAGACTTGTTGATCCCCAGTTTGGTTTAGAACCTGATTTAGCCATCTGATCACAGTACTCCTCGAGATGGTCTCCCATTTGCAGAAACTCATGAGAATCCATCCTCGTGAAATCCAACAGGAGCTGCTCCTGGCTTCACTTATGAGCAGACTTTGAAGAAGTCTATAACTTTGAAGAAGATGAGGTTACAAGAAAATTTTGGGGGAATTCCATTAACTAGCACAGGTCAGAAATCAATGGTTGTGATTTCTGTGACTGTGGCCCAGGATGCTAGTTTGATTTAATGGACAAGAAAAGAATAAAAATGGTTGAACAGACCTGACATGAATTTCCAAACTAGCTGTTAGCCAGGGGTGTATTGCTGTAGCAGCATAACAGCAGTCACAATGTTTTCCAGAATACAAGAACAAGAGCATTTCTTTCAGAAGACAGAAATAGCTGGTGTGCAACAGAAATCTGGGTGACGTAAAATTCCAGAAACTGAGGTGTATCTGACAGCACAAGACTTGTTGAGGCCCAATCTGAATCAGAAACCGCAATTTGCCAATTCACGTGCTCTGGGAAAATGAGTCTGTCATACACGCTAGCGCGCCAGCAGCGTTTTGGCTTGTGATTCCCTTTTGCCAGTGGGAGCTATGGTGTGAGGTGAGAGATCTTCCCAGCGCTGGAATGTGCTTCTGGCCTTGGTTCATGTCGTGATTGACCTGCACTGCTATGTCTGCTGGTGTGCCAGTGTAAGAATGCAGTCAGAAGCAAACTGAATGGAAAAATTGGGCAAACCTCCTCAATGGAAAGAGCAAGGAAGTGGATTTTTGGTTTAGAATAGAATAAGGTAGAATATTTCAGTTTGTAGAGGTCTACAGTGACCGTCAAGTCCAACTGCCCGATCACTTCAGGGCTGACCAGAAGTTAAAGCATGTTATATCAAAGGTATTTCTTAAGGGAAGCTTGGGCTAGGACAGTCTAAGCTCTCTGATGTGGCAAGCAAGTAAGACTGTTGGCAAAGGGAGTGCATGTGAAGTTCCCTCTCAAGGTTTCACTGAGGCTTTCATCAGAATGCTATATACATTTAGTTTTAGTTACTGCATGCGCAGACAAGGCAGGTGTACATTTATTTTTAGATAGCTTCTGAGAAAATAAGAGTAAAGCTGCATGCAGCAAAATTTTACTCTGGCAGCACAACATAAAAATAATTTGCTTTCTGTCTGCAAACAAATTTAAATCCCTATTTTGCAGTATTAAAAACAATGTAAAATGAACAGTTAGCATAAATAAGTCTTATTGCTCTGTGGACTCTCAGCTACATGTGATAAAGAATGTAGATGCCCATATGTTTAGATGCTGCAAATTGAATATTTAGCCAACTGGTCCCTGGAATAGAAGCAAAAATCTGAAGAGCTTGGACCCTTTGAACAGCACATAGGCACATTGAAAGGGCTTGTTAAAAAAACCATGGCAGCTAAGTGGAGACTTTACTTGAAAACTGTAAGCAAAGGGCGTAGTTTTAAATGTGTCCATCTCACAAGACTCAGGACCCACAGCGGGTGTTGCCCTGGGGTCTGAAGCCAGGACTGGTCCCATTACTGGAGGGTGCTGTGAGGAGGGCTGATGGTGCAAGGCAAGGAGAGAGCACTGTGTTTCCTGTAGGAGGGGTGAGTCACAAGTTCAACACTAACATGTTGCAGCACAAGTGGAAGCAGAAATCTCCCATGGGAAAACGCGCTTCATAATTCTGGGAGCTGCAGGAGGCAGCAGGAGAAGCAAATCAGGTGTTTTGGCTGTGTGAGCAAGCCCTCCCAGGGACCCTGCACCTCCAGCATCTCAGTACATCCCTCTGTTGCAGTATTACTGACTTGATGCTTCTTCAGCTTCTCACTGGTTTGGGTGCTGTACGAGATGCCATACTGCTTCTGCGGTGCTTGCTGGAAATCACAGGAGGATGCAGCCATAGTGGTAATTTCTTAATTGCTTTTCTTCTGTGGCCACAGCTTGTCAAAATACTTCTCTGGCTTACGGGAGCAGTGGTAGTCAGATTTGGAAAGGAAGTCTGTGTGGTTTTGCAGAAATTTGCAGCTTATTAAATGATAATAATGAAACCAAGGGAGAAAGATGACTACAGATCTGACTATTTGATGACTAACCTGGCCAATGTGGTAAAACAGACATGATTTGTGGATTAAGGACAGTGGTAATCTCTGGTTATGAAAAATGAAAAATGTATTTTTAGAATGAGAAAGAGGAGATGTTGACAGTGGCATTCAAGAGTCACAAAGTATTCCTACAATAGAAAAGTACATTAATAAAGGCCTGGCTGTGCTGCGACTGCCAGTCTCAGGTAATGCACACAAGGTTCTTGGAGAGGGAAGTGTTGAGTCCAGATCTTGACACAATTGTTATGAACCACAGAGAACAGATACTAAACATGTATAAAACAACAATGGCATCCATATCCTTCCAACTTTTTGATTCCAATAATTGTTCTCAACTACAATTTCTTGTCTTGCTGAATTACCTGTTTCTAGTAAATATGGAACAAATTATGTTTGGCATGAAAATATCATCTAACAGTCAGTTCTATGAGTTCAAAATACAACTCTTTCAGTGAAAAACTGGAATACTTTATGTTTACTGAAAGAAGTCCTTGGAACACTAAGATATTTATGAAAAGCCAAGCCAAGAAATCTCCAAGATACAATCAATTTGCATTGAACTCCCAAGCCACATCAGGCATTGCACTGCTTGCTTCCAATCAGAGATTATTCTAGAGAGAGAGAGGCTAGATTTTTGAAGTTTCTTAGATGTATACTTCCCACCGATTTCATAAGAAACATCTGTAAGTCTTGATTTCAAAGGGAGATCATCACCTACCTGCTTCAGCCAGTGTGGTTCTAAATTCTCTGCACATAAAAGCTGTGGCAGGATATGAGAAACAAACCCAACCTCCAACTGCTCTGCAAAATCCTTTTGAAACATTCATTTTAGGTCTTTTAATAAATAATTACAGAGAAGTAGCATGCCAGAACCTGATAACCTGCAGATGTGATGGTATCAGAAGCAACCTGCTGAATATCCAGACTTTCTTTCTCAGATTGAGAAGGAGAAGGTTTCTTAACAGAAATTATTTTATTACAATTGTGAACAAATATTGAGAATTTAATGTTTTTACTGTGGTTTCTATGAAGGCACAATATCTCTTTTGGCAACTCATATGTTAATGGTTATTGGATTATGCCATAAAAAATTAAAAGGATGATCTTATACATTTGCCTTTTTGATGAAGCAAATATTGCTAAAGCTCATTTCTGTTTCTCCTTTCAGTTAGACTAGCTTTTAATACTAGGGAAGTTCAACTGATTGCAATCAAACATATATAAGCAATTTGCAACATGTATGTCTACACATGAGGAAGAAAATCTTTAGCTACTGCTTATTCAAGACTTTGTAAGATGAGATAAGTTAGGGCAAGAAAGAAATTTACAGGACTCACAAAACTATTCCAGGCACTTGGTAATTAGATTTATACTCTCAGACATGGAGGGAAATGATGAGCTTTTAGGCCTTTTGAAGTCATTCTGTAAGGGGTCAACATCCTACGACTTAGATGCATGTATGAAACAGACTGGCAATACACTGACACACCAAAGAAAAATGTTATGCTAGAGCATATTTAACTAAATACAGAAAAATAGTTATGTGAGCCTCTGCAGGGATTTTTCTTTTTTTTTCCTTCTTTTTTTTTTTTTTTGTAAAATATTGAGAAATCAGTTTGTTTAAACGTTAAGCTGTTCATAGGAAAGTAAGACCCTGGAGGTTAGAGAAAGTGTTGTCACTCAAATCTGTTCTCCCAAAGAGCAATTACTGTAGTCATTAACGTGCCTTGCTCCAAAATCTAGTCTGACATTAAATACTGCCTGAAATGTTCAGAAGACAGTTAAAAGGTAGGAATGGATCATTTTCTCATGTAACATGTGCTGAAAAGCTTCCCCGTGCATTCAATCATCTGGCTTCACAAATCCTAGTGGTACCCTTCTGAAGCTGTTATGGAACATATTGGTTGCATATTTCATTTGTTTCTGGCAAGAATAATTAGATGAATGTTTAATTAGAAGTGATTTTCTTTCATGAATCATGGCCAGCTGACTGAAGGGTTGATGACAGTCCATATTAACCAATAATACATACATCAGAATAACTCTGACTTGATAGTATAACAAAATTATAGGTAGTTTAGAAATGCCCCAGCAGAAGGATAAATCCCCAGTCAGTATAAATCAAAGATTCACTGAAGTTGACAGGACTATTTTATTAGAAATCTCTTAAGAATCTGGGAAAATTTATTGAAATATTATTCAAAAAGGTTTCTGCTTTGCCGTGCTCTCTGGCTTGGATTCAAACCTTTGTGAGGCAAAATGCATCACTCCCTCTCATCCCTCCCCCTGTACCCAACTTGCTTTGTCCACCTGTTCCCATTCCTCTGGATCTGTCCATCTCTCCCATCTTGAGATGCGTTTCTTCCATCCACCCGCGGTGTCGTGTATCAGCACCCCCTCACATCAGGGAGAAAACACCAGCTCTATGCCCTGTAGCCAGATATGCCTCTGAAGCAGCATGGTCAGGACAAACTTGCCCTCTCCGCTACTGCCCTATTATCACCTTGCAATGGCCTCACTTGGCTGGTGGGAGACAGGTGAGTTCTGCATGAAACAAGACAAAAGATCTTCAGAAGAAGGACCCTAAAGCTGCCTGTGGTGAGGGCAAGCAGGATTTGTGGGCAGGTGAACCTCTACAGTCCCTGTACAAGGTTCCTCATGCAATTTGCATTAGACTTGTGTATTGAAAACATCCAACATCTTGTCATAACTGGTTTTGACTGCATTTGATGCATTCACGTGGCAACTCAGAGGTTACATGTTTATGTCATTTAGGTATCTTTCATAACCTATAACCTTATATTTTTATATAAACACCAAGTAAAACATTGTATATGTTTTCAGTAAGCTGGAAATTTCACCTTCTTTTGTGAAGAAAATTCACTTATTTTACAGCCCACACTTTTTCCAGTTTTTCCAATTAACCTTACTAGTTAGTAGGACCATACGTACACATTCATTCCCAGTCATTACCAATTACTTTGGTCCATGGAACATTTGCTTGCTCTGGGGTACCAGCAAGGAAACAGTAATTAACTGAGATAGTTGCTGCTTTCCCTTGAAAGCTAAAGAATAGGATTATGCTCTTTTGATAAACTAATAGGCTTAAATCAATTCAATGTAGTTAATAGGAACCCTGATAACAGGAAGACACCTCAAAGCCTTCACTGTGAACTTTTCCCATTACTTCAAAACTGCAGACAATGAAGATAAATGAAATTGCAATTCAACAGTCGTAACAGAAAGGGTAGAGGATGAAATCTGTTTAGAATCAAAGACTAAGTTGAATGATCATTTTCTAATTAATGATTATTATAATTCTTCAGACATCTGCAGAATCCTTTGCAAACTTTAGCTTTCCTTTGAATTAGGCAAGTGACATCATCCTCATTTTACAGATCTTGAATATAACACATGCTAAACTTGAACTTGCTCTTTGCCTCAGTCTCTTTGCTTTTTTCCATTCATCATGTTTAATATCAGATCTAATAAAAGCAGGAAGGGTGGTGAAGGCAAGGCACTGCTCTTCTCTGCAGAACCTATTGAAGAAATGGAGCCATAGTTTGTTATGCAGCTTCATGGGCTTTTTTGCCCGTGAAGTAGGGTCACGTTTGGCTCAATAAGATCAGTTGTCAAAGATAAGTCTTGACCAAGAACTTGGTGCCTAGAGCAGGATTTAAATGGATTTTGAATCCTTCTGCCAAAAACAAAATTCCAGTGTTCACCTGGAATTTGACATTTTCTCAGGGAGTGTCTCAGATGCTGAAGGGATGAGCACCTCACAAAGAAACCAGCTGCAGCTGCTGCATTTTAAATTGCTACTGGTGCTCTCTCTGTCCTCTTTAAACAGTCACCCAGCTGCTGAGACTTGTGGGTTCAGTGCCTTCCGACAGGAGGCCATGCTTCTCTGCCTTGAACAGTTGGGACCACAGGAGATTTTGGGTGACTGAATGGCATATCCTTTCTTGTAGAACAAGGATTTCCAGTGTAATCCAGCTGGATAGCATAAAGCAGACAGGAACTGATGCAACGTGACTAAGGCATTTCTTGTGAAGATCTGAAATCTAATCCATGGTTTTAAAATTGCATATAGTCCTTCAAGCAATGTGAAATGAAGGGTCCATATGTCCACTGGTCTGCGGATTTCAGATGAATAGAAGTGACTCCTTTAAAGCCTCACCTGAGGTGACTGAAAGCTTGGCAGACAGTGACCCTCCTCTCACATCTCAGTTTCTCTTCTGTCACTACCCAAAGTGACACCTGTTTAGGATCTTATTTGGAACAACTCAAGGGTCCAAGCACTTAACCTGGGTCTACACTTCACTTAGTCGCTTTGTTTTGTAGTTGTTTGCTAACTGTGAGCCTCTTACAGGACCATTAGCTCCTGCAGGAGCCTAAAGTTGAACTCACACCTCTAATATCTGGGATGAGTAGCCTGATATTCAAAAATACTGGCTGTCCATCTTACTCTGCAATACTGTATAGAATTGCTCTATTTTTTTTCAATGTCTGTTTATTGCCATGTCTACTTTTACAGAAACACTTTTCCCCTCCTTCCTTTGATTTGTCTGCTGGCTGTTTGTGTTTCAATCTTTCTAACTGTTGGCCAAATAGTGTCTGCTTGTACAAAATCCTTTTATTCAGTATCCAATTTCAGTGGAATCAGGAATTTTCCCCAATACTCTATAATACCAAATACCTTATTCCCTGCATGTGAAATTAGACCAGGAACAGTTTGCTGCTCCACAGAAGTTTTGGGAAGGTTAATTAATAAAAATATCTCAAAGTTAATGGGATAATATTAAATAAGTAACACTGAAATGGATAAAAACTTAATACACCAGTCCGAAGGCTGGAAAAAAGCCAGTGGAAGGAGCACTATGACAAGGCTACAGTTTGGAGCACAAGGGCAAACAGGGGGAATACAGAACTGTATTTAAGCATTTTTGGAAGAGTATCTTCTCCCATGAATTGATAAAACTGTTGCCATGTGAAAATGAGTAGGGATTATATTTACTAGGTTTTACTTCTTGTCATCTGCAAGAGGGATGAGTTAGGTAAGCTCCACACAGTGATTTACTCCTTCTGCTTAATTTTGCTTTTCGTAGATGGTGGGGAGGGAGGAGGGAGAGCTGAAAGGGAGGGCAGTGATCTAAAATACAAACAACAACAACAATTACGTAGCTTTATAAGGTTAACCTAGCTCTGCCTTCAGACAGAAGGGAGGCAGAAGAACTTTATTGCCTTAGATTGCCTCTGTCTACAAATCTTAAGCACATTTAACTCCACCCTGTCTTCTAGGCAAAAAGTAACAGTCATTAAGTATATACATTTAAAGCTCAAGTTAAAGAAAGCCCATAAACCACACACTGGTGGGGGTTAATTTCTCCTGTGCATTATCAGGAAGAGTGCTTGCTCCTGTAAAACTTAATGTCTTGTTTTTAAGGGATTTGGGGGGAGTGGTTTTTGTTTTGGTTTGGTTTTTACTTTTACAGTAACTACTTTTTGCACATCTAACCTGACAAGAACCTCTCAATAGTGAGGTTAAACAGGTACAGCTGCCATGACAACAAACAAGCTGCTGGTGCTTCTTCAAACTGTTGCTGAAACAGTGTTTTAAATTGCCTGAAAGAAGATGCTTTAGCTTACCATGTCCAAGAAAATTAATATTTTTATGGCCAACTTTCCCCCATGCCAGTAGAAATACAAATATATATAAATAAAGCTGTCTTGAGTCGAAAGGCATGGTTGCTAGGTAGCCACTGTCATGATACTGAAGGTACCAGTGAAGCACTGAGAGGTGAGTCCCTCATAATTGCAGAGATCCATTTTTCATTCTCCTTGAAAATGAGTCTTTTTTTTTTTCTATATAGATGACAAGATTACCAGCTCAGCAGGAAAAAGTGTGCAGAAAAACACAAGCATGAGGGTTTACTGTGTCTCCCTGTAGAGACACAAAGATTTTTCAGATGCATCCTAGAAGTGGGTGGGGAAATGGGAGAAGGAGCCCCTGCACTTTAATTATGAGAGGATGGTTATATGTAATAACAATGGGTGGCAAACAAGCACTGCTTCTAACTGCCAGTGCTGCATGATTACCAGTATTAAATGACAGAGCAAGGATAAAAAAATCACCAAAGCACAAATCTGATTGCTCGTTTCAAGAACTATGGAAGCAGCTGTGGTCTGTGGCCCTCATGTAAATCCTTGCTCCTCTGGACAGCAACAGTGTTAGAAGAGAGCGGGCTGTCTGGCTGTGAAAAGAAATGCTGCCAATCAAGTCACACCTTACCTTAGACCCTTTCTGGGATCTTTGGTATAAATGGGTAACAACTAAATTACAGGTTGGCTAGAAATTAATTCTCTTTTAAAAAATCACATTAAGCCCATGGGGGTAGGACTACCTAAAATCACTGCAAGGCATTTACTTTGAGCCTGCCAAAGTCCTCCTTGGGGCAGGGAGTGAGGGGGTAGGTATGCTGGGGCTCAGTTAATCTGCAGAACTCATCCTCTGGACAGGGGAGATATTTTGCTCATTGCACTGAAAGGGAAATGAGATACAGGGAAGATTAATTGGTTTGCTCATAGATGCACAGAAAGTTTGCAACTATACAAGGAACTGAAATCAACCCCAGATGGATCTTGTAGCACAAGCAATTATTTCTATTTATTTACAGTTTCTGTGCAAGTCACATTTTATGATATGTTCTTAAGAGACGGCTGCTTTTTTAAACATTTACCAACTGAAACAATAAACCATAATTGCTCTGGTGAGGAACTCCTTACTTTGCAGCTCAGTTCAAAAAATCCTACCCTATCTCCTGGAGTATGAAAGATTCAGTAAGATTTCATCCTCAGGAAAGATGGAAGCAACATATGAACAGCAAGAGCAAGGAGTCAGGAATCCCTTTGCAGAGTATGTTTTGCAGGTGCACTCTAAATGTTATGGTGTAGTCCAAGGGCAAGATGTTGATTACTCAACAGGATGAAGCTATCAAATATTTTTTCTCTGCAATTGATGACTTACTACAAGCAAGACTGTTATAATATATACGAGGTAGTTTCTTGGGCTCTTAAGTCTGCTGGGGGAAAAAGAGTGCTATATTTTAAGCAAACTGTATGTTTGGGGCCCTTTGTGGAATTCTGGATTAGCAGTTTGAGAAACTGAAACTTGATATTCACCACCCCCCACCCAGTTTCAGCATATTATGTAGCAATGTGCCTCAGTCCTACCTGAAAAGACAACTCTTGGGTCAGAGAAGTTGTTGTGTCCACTCAGCCCATGGTTTTCCAAAAAGGCAGCAAACAAGACCGACAATTACACCTGAGTCAGCTGCAAGGTGACTCTAACTTACACACTCTGACTTACACACTCCCAAAGGTTTAGCTGGATTTGCTTAAGAACAAATGAGTTTCAATAAGGTTCTTGCAGTAGTGTCTCCACCCCACCAGTGATACAGTAGCTGGTTGAACATCTGGAGGGGAGAAAAGGCTGAAGTACCACATTTTCATTTTGGGCACAGCGAGAGAAATCTTGAGGGCTTGCATATCTCTGCTGGGTAGGGATAACTGTGTCTTGTCCACTATGATGTTCCATCCATGTTGTGATTGATCTGTGTTTTTCTTGCTTTAAAGGAGAAAACAGGACACAAGAAACAAGATGATAAAGTGCATTCTCATGGACCGGAGAATGGGATGGAGATTTTTCTGGAGGATGGTTGTCCAGGGTGCCTGAATTGATACATACAGCCATGTAAAGGTTTGGTTGCAGATGCCTACAAAGCTAGTTGAAACATATGAGTGTCAAGCTTTAAAGCTGGCACAGTGTGTACACTGACAGTGGTAGATTTACTCAGTAAACACTTGGGAACAGCTAGAGAGTGCTGCCCAGCATTTCAGAGGGCCTTAGTGTCTGGGAAGCTTGTAAAACTCACTGGTTGATTGGCATGTAGGGAGTTAATGAAGTTACTGCTCAGTTAGCTTTGTGGCTTTATCAGCTTGGTGTCAATCTTTAGTTGAGACAATGGTTAACCACTTATCTCATTAAAAGTGTGAGGTGTGGCCTCATGGGCAGTTATTTTCACTGGAAATAGTATCCAAAGCAAATACATTGATTCTGTAGCTCTAGTAGATGATTCAGCAAATATGGATAAACCTCTTGCTCTGGTGATGGCATAAGCAAGAGGAAAGCTCACAACTCTCCCAGTTGTGAGATGGTCAAACCTATGACTTAATGAGAAGGCAACCCAGCTCATCAGTGTTCTTGATCTCTAGCACAGCACTAAAGCAGTAATTCAGAGAATGCTGAGTTTTCAAGGCACTCTAACACACTCATAAAATAATGCTTACGACATGACTAAGAGCTGAATAAACCCTATCAATATTTTATGGCTGGTGAAAATAAGCAGAAGAGGAAGAGAAACATGCAGCTCAACACCTTGGGATCAGGAAAGAGAAGGTCTCCAGTCCCACCCATTTCGATGCTCACCGTCTCTGGAATGCCATGCCAGCATGAGACTGCCTTCTGCCCTTTGCCTCTTGGTGGCAGGCCTCAGATAAAAGAAATAAATAACATAAAATGGCCTCGCCAGTGTCAGTGTCACTTTGGCATGACTCCTGCTGTGGGTGCCAGGCTGTCTCTCCTCCTCTCTGAGCCAAGGACACTGCATTCATCCCAGGGCTTGTTTCTAATATCTTGGTACCCCGAGGTCCATGGCGGTGGCATGTGTGGAAATTCACACTTCTGATGTTGCAAAAGCTGACTGAAACATGTTTCAGTAGTACCCCAGCTTTTTCCTTCGTTCTGACATTCCCAGCAGATTAATCTCATTTCCAGAGCTCTGTGAAGTATAATATCAACATCTGAGGAAAACACAAGCAGATGTTAATAACTGAAGATCGTACCTGTGGTGACTTTGTGATCTTCTCATGGTAGGAAAAGACATGATTTCCTATGGGATCACCTCCTGCACAGCAGTGCTGAGCACTTCCAGAGATGCCCAGCTGCAGAGGAACAGCCATCATCTGCGCTCTGCCAGAGCCATTGGTTGTCTCACGTAGCTCCTCCACGGGAAGCAGTTGATTACGCTGTGACATTTGGTAAACTCTCTCCACCTAAATGTGTATCTTGAAGAAAGTATCTTTCCTATCAAACAGTGCCTCCTCAGACTACTGTCAATCAGAATGAGCTTTCTCCGAATAAGCCTGATGCTGCCTGACAGGGAATGATCGAATTTTTCTCAAACTTCTTGGACAAAGTGAGAAAGCATGGTGCAATTTGACAGCAGCCTCAGCAACAAACAGCACATTTTATAGGGAATTGTTAATCGTGACGAGCCTTTCCTGAGCAGATTCACAGGTGACCCAATGCTTGTCAGGCTCCCAGCAGAGTCATTTTAGCTGAAGTATGGAGATTTCTACTTAAGAAACAATATATAGTACATATATTTTGCATGTTTAATCCTCGGAAACAATTATAAAATGTAACAGCAACATTTGTCTGGGTTTCCTAATGGATGGATAAATAAAGTGGAATAAATTCTGTGAGTCTGAATTCTTAGGAAAGATTATAGGAAAAAAGTGCTGCTAGTTAAGATAAAAAATCAGTTCACATTCATCAAGACATTAGTGATTAGTAAGGCTAAAATCTGAAATCAATGCACAGTCTCTTTTAAGAGTGTCTCTAGTTAGTTGAAATATTTATTTTTTATTTTCTTGCTTCCATCACAACCTTTCACAACACCAAGAAATGCAGTACCAAAGGAAAACTTCCAACCAAAACAGGAAATCTGTGAACATCAGGGATGGACCTTTCCCAGTAGCTAGATGCAGAGCATGAAACTCATCTTTCACAGGTAGCAGTGATTGTTAACCTCGCTATACCTAGAAATGATAAATGCATCTTCTTGCTTTGATTTAGCTTTTAGTAGAAATAGTTGTTCACAGGCAAAAATAAGAATGACAAAAGACAGCTAGTAATTATTACCAACACAAGAAATGTTTGCATTTAGTTAGGAAGAAAGGAAGAGCTTCTCATTGATACTTGCATATAATTCTGGCAATTAGACACCATTTCACTAATTACCTACCTTTATAGGATTTTAGAATAATTTTCTAATCTCTCCACATCCCACATATTAATTAGCTCCTACTTCCCTGTCATTGACTCCCAACTGTAAGAATCAGTTTAAGCTAGGATAGCCAAATTTCAGACTGCTTCCTCCAGCAGCTTGCCATAAAGGCTTGTATTAATGTCACATTTTACTGTATCTATCAACATTATGCAGATGTTAGCCATCAGGTACTAGCCAGCTCTCCACACTGCCAAGTATCCTGCCACTAGTTCTGGGTAGCATTTATAGAATACATTTTCTTCTGCTATCACAGCATAATAAAGGGTTATGAGTGCAGACTTTCAAAATTAAATCCTTCCAACATGAAACTTCTTGATAGACAACCCTAGGTGAAAAATTCATGAAATGTGAGATTAACAAACCTTCCACAAATGGTGAGCAAGGACGGTCATAATCCTGCAGTAATAAAGCTGGTTGATTTTCTTGTAGAAAACACCCATGCCTCACTTTTAAAATGAGGCAGCCAGTAGTGACTGGGATTGACAAAATACAGAGAGTTTGTGGGGACGCCTGCCAAACCCTTTTCTTTCCCCATTGACGTATCACTTTGAAATAAATGTTAGTTAAAAAAAGCCACAGGTTTCGGAAATGAGTTGCTGGGATTTGCTTAAATTACAATGAAATAAAAAAGGTCTCAGCAGCTGAAGGGCAGGGGAATTGCCACCCCCAGAATACTAATTTAGCATTATTATGAGTGAACTGTGAAGGTCACTGGTACAAGACAAGATACTGAGTGAGTGGAGTGGGTGAGTTTTATCTTCCAGCAATAAGGAAACCCAAGTCAGACAATAAGTGATTATGAAAGTGTTTCATACAGTCTACAATCTGAACATATAATAAACCAAATATGCAAGAACGGCTCCTGTACTTTCAGTATTAGTTGTATACTCCTAGATATGAATGCAAAAATGAGTCATCATACTTGAACGTTTCCCCCTCTTAAAGCAATTTACATGCATTGATAAAAAATACCTATTTTTAAAAGCAGAAATGCATATAATTTTTTTTTTCTGTAGGTGGCAACTCCACCATGTCAGCTGATTGTGCAGGTGGCAGTGCTGGGCTGTCCCAGTGGGCTGTGGCCTCTGGGAGCTTCTCCATGACTTCTCCATGCTCTTCCTTGCAGCATCTCCCTGATGCAGCAGAACAGTGATGGTGTTTATTCTTAGATATGTTTCAGCTGTCATAGCTTCATGCTGTGCAATTTAGTGATACAATCCTCTTTGCAAAGGTGCTCAACAGTAGCTCAGCTAAGTAGTGCTGTCTTCCCTCTGTAGTAACTTCAGCAGGATGGAAGTGCCTTAAGTGTGAACACTGCATGGTGTGCAAGTCAAATGGTGATGCTCTTCCTGAAGTTAGCTGTCATTACGAGCTCCTTTTTTAACTTCAGGAGTTAAAGGAGACAGATGGAGGTTGCCTGGGAGGTTCTGTCATGTCTTGGACAATGTGTACACACATCTAGAAAGCCGGTTCCCAGTCACACTTGGTTTCCAATGACTTTGATAGTATTTCCAGTACTGAACTACTGTGACTAAGATGAGATCCTGGCACCTAATGTGCATTGCACCAGTATTTGGAATCCTGCCTTTGTTTTCAGTGTGGCTTTTTACTGTTTTACCCATTTTTTTGACTGTCCCTGATACCCTAGAGGGGCTGATGTATAGCATGAGGTACAGCAGGCCATTGCAAATTGCCCTTAATAGGGCAAGGAAATCCACTCTGTTGTACTGAGGTCCCTGACAAACTCCTCAGGAGAAGGTGTGTGGGACATCCTTCCGTGGTACTGGAACTGGTTGCCCAGAGAAGTTGTGGATGCCTCATCTCTAGAAGTGTTCAAATTCAGGTTGGACAGGACCCTGCGCAACCTGATCTAGTGGGTGGCATTACTGCCCATGGCAGGGGATTGAAACTAGATGATCTTTAAGGTCCCTTCCAACCCCGACCGTTCTATGATTTAATGATCTTGTGCTTATGGGGCTCAGGTACACGTGAGAAGTTGGATTTCCACGAGTTTTCAGTACTGAAAGCCAGGGCCAGATATTCAAACAAGTTCAGTTGCTTGCAACTTTTCTTTTGCAATCAAAAAAAAAAAAAAGAGTGACTAAAACCACAACGGGAATTACATGTTGAGGGCTTTACAGAGAATTGCCCACTTAGTGCCTCAGCAAGAGGTGGGCTCATCTGAAAATTCAGCTCCAGATGTGGGGCTGAATACTTGAAAATTTAACCCGGATCTCCTTTGAAAATCTGGTTCTGTGTGAGAACATCTGTCACTGAAATGGTAATCAGACTATTATCCATGTACAATTTTACCATTTACATATTTTAATGACTCTTGACTCTTTCAAGCAACTTTGATAATGTATTTTCTTCAAGTGCTATAGATACATTTTCAGAGGCAAACCCAGCTCAAATGTTAAAGTCTTCATCTGTCCCACAGACCGCTGCAAACTGACCGGGTGCTGTTACGTGGGACCCCCTCTTCGCTCGCGGATGGGGATCGCAGGACTGGGAGGGAGCATGAGGAACGTCCCTGGCTGGGCCCAAGCATGAGGAATGTCTTTGGCTGGGCCCAGTGAGAAGCCTCTGGGCTCCTGAACTCCCAGCCAGCTGACTCACCCACCCTGTGGGGACCAGGGGCAGGATTGCTGCCAGAGCCTGCAGGGCTCTGAATTTCCCAGGCTCCCTCGTGGGAAGATGTTGATGCTTGCTTGGGGCAGGGAGGAGGCTGTCTACCTCTCCAGTGACTGCAGAGTGCGTGGAGGAGATTGCCCTCACTTACTCTTCAGGTTTCTGTGAATCCCTCCCCACGTGCATCATCTGGCAGAATATCAGGCAAGAAAGACAATGAACTAATTCCTGGAAACTCCTCCCTGTACATTTTCTCTGAATGGGGTTTTATATGGCTAGGGGCAGGCTGAGCCTTGCACTGGTAATAAATGAGGGAGGCCATCACAGTGCCTTCCTGAGATATTGACTGCAAGCAACAGGCAGGATTGTCTTTTTTGTTATATTCTGTAAACTGCTGACAAATACAAAGGCATTTTGTTGCATGAGAAGACTTTACATACACATGTTTATTTGTATAGTTGACAGTCTCCTTTGTTTGCACAAAACAAAATTTGCATATTCAAGTCTCTCATTAAATGCACACCTTTATCCAAAACTGGCATGCAAATTGCAGCATAGCAGGGGTTGAGGATATACAACATAACTTTTATTATGGGCCAGATCAGACATGGGGATGTCCAGATCTCAGAGGCCAGCTTGTGTTTTCTGAGCTGATGGTTCAGAAAGAGAATGTTTTATTTATAAACAGCAAAGAGTATTATACCTGGAAGTAAATTAAACACAAAGTTTAGGCAGTCTAATGCCATTTTTAGAGTCACTTTTAACCACACTTTAGATATAAATAATATGCCTTGCCTCTGCTTAGCTATAAAATAAAAACAAAATGTAAACATATGCCAATTCTATAACCTTCCTATTACCCTACTTAATTGCTATATTAATACTTCTTTAAGCATGCCTTTTGACTCATTTTATGGCTTCTTTCACAGTTTATGTTCAAATCAACACTAAAATTCACATAAATCTTAATTTGTCTCATATGTTTATGTACATTTACCTGCATTTGACCCTGACCTGCCAATCAGAGGCATAAATCTTCATCTTAGCACTCGTATGAAGCCTCATTGCTCTAGTGTGCACTGTGCCAAGACATCAACATCTCCTCATGCAAAGTTTGGGTTGGAAGTGACCTTAAAGATCCTACCCCTTTCCGTAGCCAGGGATACCTTCTACTACACAGAGGTAACTCAAAGCCCCCTTCAAACTGTCCTTCAACACTTCCAGGACTGGGGCATCCAAAACTTCTTGGGAAACCTGTTCCAATGTCTCTCCACCCTCATGGGAAAGAATTTCTTTCTAATATCTAATCTAATCTAATCCTACCCTCTTTCAGGTTAAACCCATTATCTTTTGTCCTATCACTACATGCCCATGTAAAAACTTCCTCTTCTACTCTCTTACAGACCTCCTTTTAGGTACTGGAAGGAGCTATAAGGTCTCCCTGGAGCCTTCTCTTCTCCAGGCTGAGCAATCCCAACTCTCTCAACCTGTCACATAGGAGAGGTGCTCCAGCCCTCTGATCATCTTTGTCATCCCCCTCTGGACTCTCTCCAACAATATCCTTATGTTGGGGGCCCCAAATCTGGGTGCAGTACTCCCAGCGGTGTCTCATGAGAGTGGAGCAGAGGAGCAGAATCACCTCCCTCAACTTGCTGCATTATGCCCCACTCCCTTCTGTGTGTACCAGTGGGGGAGTTTTTGGCTGTTTGGCCACAAGCTGTGTGTGCACTGCAGATTGCAATTGGAACCAGCTAACTCCTTCTCAGCCTTCCTGATATCACACAGCCTTCTCACTGCCTCCTGCAGCTCATCCACCTGCCGCAGGAGGCCTCCAGAATCTCCAACGGTCTCCAGGTAGAGAGGCAGAGCATATGTGAGAGATGTCATCTCTTGTTGTCAGTCCACTGTTGTCTGCTGTTTCTCTGACCTAGCCATGGCACCAGTCCTTGCTCCAGGTTCACTTTTTTTGGTTTATTCTTTGCCATGTGAAGTGAGAAGTGAGCCCTCCTCAATTTTGTGTTTCTGGAAAACTTCTGTTTTCTCTGGTCAGCAGCTGTGTAACCACTCTGGAGAGGCACAGACCTGCAGCCCTCGTCCCCTACAGCATGGTGCATACCTCAATTCCAGCATCAAACACTTACTACAACTTCTCTTACAGCATAACTCTACATCCACTTGCCCAGCCCTCGGCCCTTGCCTGCAGAAGTACTCTGAAAAATACCCCAAGAGAGGAGGGTATGTAAATATGACCCATCTCTTTAGCATTTTCTGGTGAATAAATGAGCAACAATACCCATCCTGATCCACCTTCTGTAAATCACACTTTGCACCCTACTTAGGAGTTTGGGATTGTGGTGGATGGCAAGGTGCCCAACGTCGTTATATTACAGCACCAATCTCCTCCATGACTTTAGCCTAAAACCTTTATTTACTCCTGTGCACCACAACTGATTTAAAACTGACTTGAGAACATGTTAGAACTTACTATAAACAGGTTTATGGGTGTGCTTATTAAGCTTTCAACTGAAGAAAAAAAAGATAAAAATAACAGTATACTTGTGTGGTACAACAGAAGACAATAGAAGGTGATAAATGAAATGCAGCTCTATATAGGGAGTAAAAAAGCAAAAGGCATTTGTAGGCAGTCTTCAAAATGTATTAATAGTGAGCAGCTCATTAATTTCAAGTTATCACAGGTCTAAATAGATTAAAGCTAATGTTTGGATTTGTACTGCTTTCTCTGAAGCGGTGTTATTATTCAATGAGGCTATTATTAGCAAACAAGCCAACCCTGATATTAGTCACAGAATCAGTGCATGGCTACTTTAGAAACAAAAGTCTGCCAGGTATACTGCCTGCAAAAATAAAGACTTGTGCCTTTTTATCTCTGAGGGTGGGAGCCCTACCGTTCCCATTTTGTTTTGGTATGACATGACCTGCCGCTTTGCTTGCTGTTTCCACCTGAGCAGCATTTACCATTGTGGTTTGAATAATGTAACTTGCTCAGTTATGCTGACAGTATGTCAGAGAATATTGGAAAAACTGATGCCTTTTGATAACATTTTATGGAGAGACCTGCCCAATGCAGACACAGAGAATGAAGCAATATTTTGAAGTTAATGAGACAGCACAAGAGAAAAGAGTTACAGCTCAATTGCATTTTACAGGAGGAAACACACTGTTTGCTGGGTGGTTTGAAGGTTCCCCAGGGCCCAACTAATACAAGATTTGCACAAATTATAACGTTTCTATAAACTTCAACCCCGAGTTATTGATGAGAAGTTCAGACTTCAGAAAAGAAATCAACACAAAGCTGAAGCCATTAAGAAAGCCAACAGCATGCCAGCAGTTTTAAAGTAGTGCAGGTTAGCACAGAGATTCTGGGCTGAAACCCTGGTGGGAGTAAACACGTGAGGCAGGACACACATTTCACTGAAACCCTGGAATTGCTATACATGTGGATGCAGCTGTAACAGATGCAGTAGAATCAGAGTGAAGGATGAGGCATAAAAACTATGTGACCAGCAAAGCATTAGAGGCAAGGCTACAGGCTGGCAGACACATATGGATCAAAAGAAAAATATACATACTTTTTCTGGATGCAAATTTAGAGGCAATTAAAATAGAAGGTGAAGTAGCAAAAGCTAGGAAGCTGCTTTTTGAGGTAAAGAGCGAGCCAAAGAAGTGAATATACCCAAGAGGAGCATGAGAACAGAAAGAGACCACTTGCAAGGGAAGATAGAGCTGATACTTGAGTTGGCTGGCAACCTTTCAGTCAATGATTTTTGAAAAAAAAAAAAAAAATTTCTAATTATGTTATATATTATCCCATGCACATTTTCCTAGAAAAGTTTATTTTAATAACACTTCTTTAATTAAGAACATGCTCTGTCTTCTCCCAGCCAAAATGAAAAACATTTTTTAGAAGCTAATTATTCCTTTGAGGTGGAGTGAAAAGGAATGGGGAAGTCCATGAGGAGCATGGCATAAGAGAAAATACATTTGCTGAAGTTTTTTTCTTACATTGTTCATTCACCCTTGTTAAAAAAAAAAAAAAAAAAAAAAGAACTTAAGGAAATCTTTTAAGCAAAATAATTAGTTATTGAAGCTCTTAAAAGACCACATTTTTTTATGAGTCAATCACACAGGTGAAGACAGACATGCTTCCAGAGTAACATGTTTCCCATGCTATGCACATGTGGCTTTGCATAGTACATGCACAGTGGGTATGAACCCTTTTATATCCATTTTTCATGGGTATAAGCACATGGACTAGAGGAAAAGCAAAGGAGGATCAGACTCAGGTATTATTGACGTTCATCATTCTCATTCAGGTTAGTAAGGCAATCCTGATGCATATTCCTTATTGCTAAAGCTGTGTAATGGCAAAATGATTTCTGTTTGACTGGTGACGGAGTACACTACAATAACTTATTTATCTGCTCTGCACACAAATGGGAACCAACGTGTTGCTGTCTGAAGCCATAAAGGGTTCTCGGACTTCAGCAAATTTGGCACTCGGTTACAGTGCTTCAGTGACTCTTGCTGCTCAATAGCTACACAAACAGCCTGAATGCAAACACGTTACCTAATCAGGTATCTGTGTACTCAGAGATATCACAGCCTACAAATATATGCTTTGATAAAGGAGAGTTCATGGTCCAGATACTCATTCTTATAGAAACAGATTACATAAAGCTGAAAATGAAGAAATAAGCACGTGACCATGCAGCATGTCAGCAAATTGCTCCAAATAAACGTGGCCTTGAGTATACAAAGATATGTGGAAATGCATTGCTTCCAAAACAGGTCTCTGCACACGCTTTAAAAGTGGAACAGCCCAAACAAAGCAAGAAAGATATATTCAAAGGCACACAAATGGCTTTTCGCACCAGTAAAATATTTGGGCTGACGTAGAAGCACAGCAGAAATGATGATGCCATGTATATTCTGGAGGGAATAACAAAAAAATAAAGAAAATAATCCATAGGAGTGGCTGGAAATTTTACTGGAGCTCTGGTACTGAGAGCCACAGAGCAACTTCTGCTGTTTTACTGAGCTCTGTTTATGACACTTTCTGGTAAATTAGTGGCAAGTCTGTCTCTCTTTATTAATATTTTCCTATCTTCAGCTGATATTTAAGCAGAAATAGAGGCCTACTGTTCTTTCAACAAATAAATGATTGCACTAGCAGAAATTCACAGTCTCAGCACCTACTTTTGAATCATGAATTTCCGTTCATCCTTAGGTATCAATATTATTCACATCAGCTTATTAAAGTGTCTCCTACAGATAAGCAGACTTAGAGTATTAAAAAAGGGCAAGTTAAATACAAACATAAGTAAAGAGAATGCCTGTATACAAGCACTCATTTCAAAGGTGAATTTTCTAAGAAGTGGGGATCATGGGCACTTTATTGATGCACAAGAAACACAGAGATTATAAGAGAAACTGAAAAACTGTTTATATGGCATCCATTAACACATGCAGTGCTGAAGCCATAACCAGGTTTGGGCAGTTTTGTGGTTCTTGAAAGGAACTGTGGGCTGTGGGACAGACAGCCTTTACCCAAATACTACATGGCAGAAAATACCACTGACAAAGTAATCTGAAAGAACTATTTCTCCAGCACCAGCCTGTAATGGGTGGCTGAAGCAGTCTGCCCACTGCCCCAGTTTCCCTTTCTTTGTTCCAAATGAATATACAGAAATCTATATGGCTATTTCTTTCCCGGACTGGCTTATTGAACAACATAAAATAAACATGAACAATATATTTTTTCCTTTCAGGCACTCAGAAAAATGCTTTCCCAGTTCATTGTAACTCATATTTCTTCTCTCTTGAATAGCAGTGAGCTGAGGAGACCAAGACAGTGTGTAGTTTTTTCCCTTGTTTCTGCTTGGCTTTTCTTTGGACCCAGTAAATCCATTTAATCCTTTTCTGGGCTCAAAGACTTCTTTGGCTTTTTTATCTGGGCTTCTGACTCCAACACATTTTGCCTCAGGGCCCCGGAGGAGTTTTTTCCACATTACATGACCCTTCGCTTCCTCTTCTTTGCAACCAAAGGCATCGTCATTTCGGGACAGTGATGCCAACTCACAGCCTCACCCAAGCAGGCACCAGCCATTGTGAGGAGTGGATGTGGGTCAGCCACCTCCAACCTGCAGCCATCCCTAGGCCTGGTCAATCCCAGAAGCTGCCAGCAGCCGCCCTCCAGGGAGGCACCGCGGTCCCCCAGTGAGGCACTGAGCATCCCAGGTGCTGTGGCAGCTCTCACCGTGGAGGCTCAGCCGGCACACAGCTGTCCTTCTGCCCTTCTGGGCACGGGTCTGCTCTCTCACAAGCAGAGCGTTGCAAAGCAGATCAAACCCTTGCAGCAGTTCTGGGCCTGAACAGTGCCTTGGCCAATCTTTCACAGGCTGCTGATAGAACAGTTATTCCAGCTACCTGATTGCAATCATGTGTCTGGACATGCATCTGCACTATGGATGCAGCTTATGGCAGTGTACCATGATCCCCTTGAAAGGCTCAGTGGATAAAAGGCACAGTCGACGTCCTGCCCTGCTTTCCTGGCTGATTTGGCTGCTGCTTCTGAAGTCCTTGGTGCCAGTGAAGAGAAAGTCCTCTGATCATACTGCTGGCACTCTAACGATTTTTTTTTTAGTATTCAGACTACTTTTATCTTTTGAAACAAAGGGTTGAATGTTGACTGGAAAATCGAAAGCATTTTATTTACATTTAATTCCCAAATGTTACAATTTTAGAAGTTAGTACCCTGAGGATAAATTAGATGATTGCAAGCCTTGTTGACGTGTATGCAGGCTGATCTAATCAGCCTATGACATTAGATGAGTTGTAATGAAAAGAAAAAAAATCAATGTTAAATAGGTTCCACACTTGTCTAAATATTTATTTTTCATAAACTATTTGTGATACTATTGGGAAATTTTTAGATGCAGGAGATTAAATATACTGGAGGCTAACAAACTGTTGAAGCACAAATTAAGGGCTTGATCCTGGTGGACTCTAGTCTTTTTGGCTTCAGTGGGGACTCTTTCTATGAATAAGAAATTCATGAGACTAAGCACAGAGATTTAAAACACCGTTATGAGAATACAGGCACCTTCTCTTTCCTGATTGGTTCTTGTTATGCAGGAACAATAGCACCCTAACTGTGCAGACAAATTATTATAAAGCAATCTATTTTACATGCATCTGTTTTATTTTATAAAGTACATGTGTGTTTTGGATCTGTCCAGGGACTACATATACATACAAATGCATAATAACGGGCCAACTGTCCATTCTATTTACATTTTTGATACTGTGCAAAATGCCTTTCAGCTGGTTGATTTTACTAGACAGCTTTATTTTGAAAGAGCGTTGTTGGATTCTGGCTTGATGCATGGAAATATTCTTGCCACGAATAATCTTTTCAGTGAACTCCACTGTTCCTGCCAAACCGGCATGTTAAAGGCGAGCCACACTCCAGTGCCTGGTACTGAAGGAGAGGCATGGAGAATCAGGGCACAGCAAACTTGTCTTACCAGGCACAGGGAGCTTCATCACAGTGGCTCTTCCAGAGTTAAGAATGACTGGTGTTAAGTAGGGGCTGGTCCGTGAGACTTTTATATTTAAAAAACTATAATGGACAGCTTGGTCCAACTCTAAATGCAAGATTGTCCAGATGGGAGTTGCCATTGTGGCAGTTTTCTGATAATCATAATAAGTGTTTATAAGTACCTACTGGACAAAGTATAATGTATTGCAGGAGCTGCTCTTCTGTCTGAGTCCACTGGATGCTGGTGTCCCCTTTGCAAGACTCTCTGTTCTAAAATATCTGCGTTTACTCTTGCTAGGAGATGGCAGTTCAACAGGGGCTTGATGCAGCAGAGCTCATTAGTTATACAAAGATTTGGGAGTAGCAAGTCATGGCAATGGGCATGCCTGAAGTGGGGTAGAGGAGAGACACTCATTACCTATGCCATATATATAGCATTTGCAAATATCTTTTCTTAAAAGAGAGCACTGTGTTCTGTCATTCTAATTACAAGTCAAAGGGAACTTCATGGTTACCTTCCCTAAGGAAGAAGGAAGCTTTACGTAACATGTAGCTTCATCCCAAATCATTCTGTGGTCTTTCAATTCAAAAAGACATCTTCTCTTCTTAGGCAACCTCCTCACTTGAAAACAATTAGAATGTTTCTGGAAAGTAGAAGAAAGATGCTATTTTTGTGTGTTCGTACATGACTAACCTCAGAGTTCATACAAAATAAATGTAATTAGGCCCAGGCAAGTTCTGAAAGTATTATTAAGGTGATCTTTAAAGCAGAGCTAAACTCAAATCGAGCTCCATACTGACATTAAGACTTTAATTAATTACTTTGGAAACATACCTCGGTTTATATGCCAAAGTGGAGGTGTCTGCCTTTTCAAGGGCGGTGTTACAAGACTCTAGGCAGATGATCTGGCTAAAAACTTCCCTATCTACACAGGAAAGGGGAGAGGCCAGCATCCATTTATAGTTTCACTGATAGAGGTGTTGCCTACTGTCAAATGACATTTCTTGATGATCGTTACTAATTTATGTCTAATGCCTACTAGGCTGGATATTATAAGTTTTGTATAACTAATTAAGGTTTAACAAGTGCCTATGATATTTTAAAAGTTTCTATATATATTTTACTCATTGACCCTTTTCGGCTGTCAGGGCCACATGCAAAAAATGATGTAAATAATTAATCGTAAGATTCTATTAATCTATTATTCATTCACTTAAGTGGGGCTTTAGTGTAGCAATTTCCTTTGTTATGTTTATGGGAGGGGACCTCTCTTAGGTCTTATTGCAAATAGTCAAAAATATTTGAAGGACTCCAGTAAAAAAAATTCTCAGACGTGCCACTAGTTCTTGGCTCTGCTGCTGGGGGGAAGGGAGTGCATGTAATAGCCAAAGTAAGCAATTCATTTCATATCCTCTTCTAAAAGGAGTAAGATTGTGTCAGCCCTTTTTGAGGAGCCCTTTTGAAATCCTTCACAATATTACACAGATGTTGTTTCCATACTTAATTCCTGTAAGCAGCAGGGAACTTAAAGAATTAAGAAAAAGGTCTTAATATATTTTCCAGATCCTATACTAATTTTTTTTTTTTCTAAAAACCCTACTCGGAGGCAAATTCTTTGGTAGATATTTGAATATGCAAACAAGATGTTAAATTAAGCAAATTACGTAAATGTGCTCTTACGCAAGTTATACGGTGTACCTGTGATCGGGACAAATCAGCACGTCAAACTAAGGGCACGTGTGGTTGCACATCATTTTAGTACCCTTAACTTTAGTGCTGCTTTCTCTTAGTGTAAATGTTAATCAGAGAGGCGTGTACAATGAGCCAGTATGTTGGATGGTGAACAGTGATTCAGCCCTCTACCTGCCTGGAAAATCCTGCAGCATTTCTTGAAACAAAGGTGGTGACTTTTATTAGCAGCAAGCTGTATTTTATAAACACAAAGCGATCAGTTAACTACCTCAGCTTTTTGGCACACCCGTAAATGAATTGACTTGTCTTTTGGATGGAATTCAAAAAATGACCAATGTCTGCTTCTGTCACTTTTACGCAAACCGCAGACCAGGGCAACATGCCATTCACAATCCTCCAGCTTTGCCCTGGGCTTGGTATGTGAACCAGTGATTTAGTGGAAATAAGTGCAGCTGCCTCTGAACTCAGCCCGAGTTGAAGTCACTTCTCACCGAGACTGGATTTGTACCAGGGCAGAGTTGCAGGGGAAAGAAGAAGTGATCAATCATGTTTTCAGCATGAATGTTACTTGCCTGCTTCTGGCGATTCTTTCATGGCAACACAGCCCTGCTGGCAGCTGTTGAGTTGCTCTTTGTAGTTTCACCCCCATAAAAATGTTATCAAGATGGAGTTTTGGCTGCAGTCTCTTGCAATGCCTCCTTCAACTTGTACCTCCTGGGACGTGTGAGAATAAAACCCCAAACAGACATTAGAAAACCAGGAAGCACTCCATTAAGATCTCCCCACAAACCGCAGGGCTGGGGAGAGCGGCAGCAAGACACTGCGCTGCGCAGGTTCTCGTTTTCACTCACCGCCTTGGCTCTCCCCAGGCAGGGGTAAGAGCCATGAGTTTCGGCCTTAGATAATTTGAGATTAGCTTAGCATCTGCAGAATCCTTCAGAAAAGCGAGTGTGTGCCATTGAGCTCCTGGCTGTGCAGCTGGAGCATGGGAGAGGCAGTTTGATGGCTCCAGAGTGGTCAGGGAGTCAGCAGTGGATGCTACTTGTGATAGACTGGCCACAGATAGATGCTCAGAGACCAGGGCAAGAAGTTAATGAATCTCTTTCTTATTCCTTTTTTCCCCCTTTTTTCCTAATTAGCAAGACATGAAGTAAAAAGACCTGAGCAGGCTGTTTTGGGTCTGTTTTGCATCCAACACTAGTTAGCTCCAATAAAACAAACTGAAACCCGAGAGCGTTTGGGGGGATAAGTCCCACACCAAGGTCTTGCTCTTTTTGTCCTCACTTCAAGCTCCTGAAAATCTGTAGGGGAGACCATCTTGACTTTTCATTTTTTCCTTCATTCTGGTTAAATCTGGGATAAAATGCACTGCATGGAATAATTCATATTAAATATTTCTAGGAAATATCCCTAAAATGGACTCTGCTGTCTGGTTATTTTGCTGTTTTCCTGACACAAAACAAAGAAAAGACTGTGGCAAACTCAATAACTGCAAAATAAATAATGAGGCATTGCTTGCTATGTTTCTTCTCCAGCTTATTGCCCAGGATAACTAAGGGCTTTCTGAGCATTTTTAGATACACCAGCATGAAGCTGCAGGAGGACAATCTTATTTGGTGCCAGTGCAGCAAAACTGGGGATCATGAGGGGACCCAGGGACTTTACCAGAAGTGAGGACCAAGACAGCAGTCAGCAAAGCTGGCTCTCAGCCTCCTGGTCAGAGCAGGGCACACCTCCACTGTCAAGGTTTCTGTAATTTCAGACCCTGTTTCCAAAAGCCAGTCTAGCAGCTAGGACAGGGCAGAAGGCAGCCACATCCTGGTACCGCGGGAAAGGCAAATCAGGGGAACATAAAATTTCCATCCTGTGCCTGCAAAATGCTGTGATTCTGTGAAAATGTTCAGGTCTACTGCCAGCAGTGTTGGAAATGCTCAGACGGACCATGCTTCAAGCAGAGGCAAATGAACGTGCAGATTAGCAACTGGAAGAGGAGCAAGTGCAAAAATGTTCTTCCTGGCAGGCACATCTGCAGTATAAACACTGACCTCCCACAGGAAGAAAATAAGAATGTGGTATGGTCTTATATCTGTGAAAAGTGGCGTATTCTGATTCTATGTAGTGCTTACATTTTTAAGTACTTCACATATTTCTGCTGTTTCACAGCTGCTTGTACCCAGATCTCTGCTGATGGCTTTTGGAGAAAAACATCAGAGATTCTTTTCTCTGGGGTATGATCATGCTCCTTCCTACAAGGTGCTTTACCCTCAACCGTAGGAGGAACAAGGTTTCAGTGCTGTTTCATGTTTGGCTTGTCTTCATCCATTCAGAAATGAAAGTCATCGTGCCTTTTTGCACTTTGTAAATGGAAAAAGATAAATACTTCCTTTCAAAATTATGGAAGAAAACATGTTCTGCCTTTAATACACTGAAAACTCCTAGTGTAAGGTATCAATTTCTATTTTAATGGTGTGAATCCATAGAAAATGCATTTAAATCCGTATTTGGATTGCACTATCAGTTGCAGTATAAAAAGAGAAACTTCACAAAAAGTCCAGCTGTGTTATTTTAGAGTAAAAGTGCGATAAGTCATAGGAGAATCTAGTTTGATGGAATATAAGTAACTCTTTACCACCCTTCTTTACTGCATTAGCAGCATATGAGTCACACTGGTACTGATTATTCAGCTTCTCACATTGATCAGCCCTCCTTCCTTTAAAATTTCTTGGAAAAAAAATGCTAAAAGCTTTGTTCCAATTCCAATGCTGTGATATGAGGCAGAGCTGAAAATTTTAAACTTTGCTCGGTGTCACAGATACTCACATCTCTGACTGAAAAGCTAATGACCATTTATTCTGTTTCACAGAGAAGAACTCTATGACCCCAAATTATTTTGATTTTGTGCCTGTTTCTTCCCTTAGATAATGCATTTCAAAACCAGGTATAATACTCCTGCATTACCTGCGTGTGTTTCAGGCCTGTTGATTTGGCATTATGGCTTTGTGTCTCAGCCAAGTAGGCTGTATTCTGACTGCTGCAGAGGAGACAAAAATCCTTAGGAGTTAGGAGGTGTTGCACAGCTTCAGCAGTGGTCCATTGCCATGAAAGCTCACAGGTCTCACTGACTTACCTTGTGTCAGAAATAGGGTATAAGTGTGAAATCCAGGAACCTGGGCCACAGGGTACATTGAGCTAGAAATTTCTTCAGGTTTTGCTATGGTAAAACTGAATTGGCTGGAGATTAACACTTAGAAATATGGTAACTTGGAAGCATGGCTTTATGAATTAATTATTTTCTTCGTGTAAATAAAAATATCCACTGATATATGAGAATGAATGAAGTTAATGGAGATCTGTTTTGCACCAAAGTTGTACTACTGATATACACAAGCGCAGGGTAAGTTTTTTGCTCAATCATTGCTAATTATTTGCAAGCAAAATAAAGAAAAATTTCACACAAGTTTTGGTGATGAGAGTTTGGAAAGGAAATGTTTAACTTCGGATACAGAAATTTGTACTGATATTTTGTTGTACATTTGGAAGAAGCAACAACTTCTGTACAAACTGACAATTGGCACATTGGAATGGAATTAGCATGATGGCCTCAAGAAACCTAAGTGGCCATGGATCAGGCCCTCTCACCCGAGAACGTGGATTCTCATTATTATGGACTGTGTGGTCCCTTCATTGAGGTGAAACATTATTGATGAGATGTGGGATGTAAGCTCACTGCAGCTGGAACTTACTTTTCTGGAGAAAGCCCATGTAAGCCACTAAGAAAGAGACAATCCAATCCATACAGCTTATTGGTTCATAAATAGAGTCTAAAATGTGTAAATCTGGGTTTTCATGTGTGATAGGGATCTTTTTTCTTTCATGTGATTGCATTCATGAAAATATTTAGTCTGAACTATATATACAGACATATCTAATATTTTAGGAATCTTTTTGGATCATCTCACATTATCTTGGCTGTTTGCAGCTGAACTGAAAGTGCCAGAAAGCTGTCTGAGCTTGATACAGCTTGGAAAGAACCTGACCCTTTAGTAAAGTTTCAGACACAGATAACTGTTTTCTCTGTTCTATGGATTTTCTTTGACAAAATGCAAATTGAAAAACCGTACAAAAGTTGCAGTTAAAAAGAATAGAGAAGAAATAGGTATTAAACTTAACCCCCAACCTTAAAATGCTGCAGAACTTGATTAAGTTTGAGATCATCACTATCTGGTGATTAAAATGTTTTTCAGAGTAGTGTGCTTGAGATGCGTATACATGTACGTAAAGCTAAACCATGGCATGAGTGTAGAAAAGCTTTTAGAAAAAATTCTATTTCTGTTAAACTTCACAAAAATGCTATGGGAGGAAATGCATTTCTGTCTGCTCTGTGTCAAAATTTTTTTCTGGTAAATATATTTATGGGTCATAAAACTACTAGTCTGTACGAGCAGAGAATCCAGTCTGTTTATGGTAGAATTGCTAGGTGAATGATATGTTTCAGTTCCACTGTAAATCAGCTTGATGGATCAGTAATTGTTTGCACCAGTTAGGAACTTGGATTTATATGTTTTATGGTATATTAAGACGGGAACTGTTGCCGTGCAATGTGACATAAAATGTTCCATTGTATGAAATCTGCCCGGTCTTTTCTTTGCTTACTGTTTTCTGTAGCTAAACAATCATTATCAAGGATTTCATGTCATTCAGGTCCCATTTGAGCAATTCTTGGCTCAAATAATTTTCATATTTCACATATTTCATCCAATCATATTTCACATTGACCGCTTAGCTTTGAAAGCCCTCCGAACTAGAAGCTACATGGCTTGTCAAGTGAGGAACATCAGTGGCAGAAATTCCTTCACCTATAAGGAGCCAAGAGTTGTTCTGGTCATCTCAGGATTTTTCCAGCCAATCACAAAAACTAGAAGCAAATCCTTTGTGCTGCTAATGGTGGGCAGCATGACCCATGTTGCCTCACAGGTGGTGGCTTTTGCTCTGTCAGGGGCACAGTATGTTGCCTCAGCAGTTAGAAATGGACTTTCTTCCACTCTATCCCGAAACTGTGCTCCAGAGCGAAGGGAGGGATGCTTGATGCCTCTCTGACAGCTGGAAAAACTTGGTCATAGCCTAAGCAGGCTGGCTGGAAGGCTGCCCCTCGACAGAGACCTCTCTTCTGCTCTGTATTTCTCTTGTAACTAGAGCAGGTTGACTGGTATCAAAGCAGAAATTAGAATGCAGCCTAGCCAGTATCTAACATTATCCCACTTCCTGATTTTCTTCTGTTACATCCAAGTTCCATACCAGGAAAACTCACTACTTTCCAATTTTTCTCTCATCTGACTACTGCTAGTCCATGTAGTTGTGAACATTTGACAACCTAAATTCAATCTAAGCTGGTTTTGATCTTGCAGAGCATATACATTCCTATCTAGAGTGGATTAGGATACCTGTTCAGAAGGAATTTCTGGTGCCAGTACCTATATTTCCAAATGAAAAATTCATCACCCATATATATTCTCTAATACTTGCTTAAAATTTGCTGTTTCTACAAACGTTCTTGCCAGTAAATGCAATAGCTAGAACATGCACAGTAAGCAAACACAAAGAGGGCATTGAAACAGTTGAAGAGAATATGTTTATAAACTGAAATGAATATTCATTGGAAACTTTTTTAACAGTGCTCACCAGTTCTATATTGGAATACTGTGTAAAGTTTACACTCCATATAAAGAGTTACACTGTTCCCTTGTGAAATCCGTCTTCTCCACTGCCTCCATATTGGATATTTGCATTTTTAGAAATACCATCTGCCAAACCCCACACAGACTGCAAGTGATTTCCTGGTTATATATTTTGGATATTCTGTGGTTAGAAAACTATGGAGCCATATTACATGTCCTAGCCTCCAGAACATCTGTGAGACTGAAACCACATGAATATAAGCAAGTCAGCATGATAAAAATGATGGAGATTTTCAGTTATATTGTATAGGCATGCTTGCAAAATTTTTTCAGTTTTATAAATGTATCTCTGTATATGTGTTACTTTCTTCTTGTCTGTACAAATAGCTTTTAAATATTACTTTATGCATTGGATCAAACAAGCTTTAAACTCTTCTCCCTCAAGAATCTGCACTGTCTGTTTTACGTCCCCATCCCGGGCCCTTTTGGGAGCATCCATCTAGGAAGACACACAAATTATGGTAACTATACTATTCATTAATCAAAAATTGTTTTGACTTTTACTTCTTCTGTGTTTTTTTTCTCCACATGCAGTCAAGAAATGGAAACTTTTGGCATACTGTAGGGCATATAAATACATTCTCTTGAAGTTCCAACCCCTCTCTCGTGGTCAGAGACACCTTTCATTAGACCAGGTTGCTCAAAGCCCCATCCAACCTGGCCTTGAAAACTTCAAGGGGTGGGGCGTGTGTGAGTTTAGCTCAGTTGGTTAGAGCAGGATGCTAATAATGCCAAGGTTGTGGGTTCGATCCCTGTATGGGCCAGTCACTTAGGAGTTGGACTCAATGATCCTTGTGGGTCCCTTCCAACTCAGAATAATCTATGAAATCTGTGACTTCTCTGGACAACCTGTGCCAGAGCCTCATCACATTCAAAGTGAAGAATTTATTCCTAATATCTCCTCTAAAACTACTCTCTCTTTGAGTCTAAAGGTGTTACCTCTTGTCTTGTCACTACATGCCCTTGTAAAAAGTCCCTCTCCATCTCTCTTGAAGGCCCCTTTTAGGCACTGGAAGGAACTATAAGGTCTCCCTGGAGCCTTCTCTTCTCCAGGCTGAACAACCCCAACTCTCTCAGCCTGTCACGCAGGAGAAGTGCTCCAGTCCTCTGATCATCTTTGTCATCCCCCTCTGGACTCCCTCCAACAGTGGTGGAGAATCACCTCCCTTGACCTGCTGGCCACACTGCTTTTGATATAGCCCAGGATACAGTTACTTTCTGGGGGGTGACTGCGTGTTGCTGTCATGTTGAGCTTCTCATAAACTAATGTCCCCATCTCCTCAGGGCTGCTCTCAATCCATTCTCTGCCTAGCCTGTACTTGGTATTGCCCCAACCCCCATTCAGGATTTTGCATTTGGTCTCATTGAGCTTCATGAGGTTCACACGGGCCCACCTCTCAAGCCTGCCCAGGTTCCTCTGGATGGTATCTCTTCTCTCCAGTGTTGACCACAACACACAGCTTGAATGGCAAACTTGCCAAGGGTGCACTCAATCCCACTGCCTCTGCCTCCAACAAAGATGTTGAACTGCACTGGTTCTCAGACCAATCCATGAGGAACACCACTCAACACTGGTCTTCACTTGGAAATTGAGCCACTGACTGCCAGTCTTTCAGTGAGAACATCTAGCTAATTCCTTATCCAATAAGTGACCATCCATCAAATCCATGCCTCTCTAGTTTTGAGACATGGATGTCATGCAAGACAATGTCTAGGAAAAAGTGCTTTGCAGAAGTCCAGGCAAATGACATCAGTTCCTCTTCCCTTATCCACCACTGTTGTAACTCTGTCATAGAAGGCCACCAAATTTGTCAGGCAAAATTTGCCCTTAGCGAAGCCTTGTTGTTTGTCTCCAATGTCCTCATTATTTTCCATATGCCTTACAGTAGTTTCCAGGAGGATCTTCTCCAAGATCTTACCTGGCACTGAGGTGAGGCTGACCAGCCTGTAGTTTCCCAGGTCTTCCTTTTTTCCCTTTTTAAAAATGGGGATTATCTTTCCATTATTCCAGTCAGCAGGAATTTCACTGGACTGCCACAACTTCTCAAATATGATGGACAGTGGCTTAGTCATTTCGTCTGCCAGTTCCCTCAGGACCTCTGGATGCATGTCATTAGGTCCCATGAATTTGTGAACCTTCAGGTTCCTTAGATGGTCTTGAACCTAATCCTCTCCCACAGTGAGCAGTTCTTCATTCTCCCAACACTTTCTGGTGAAGACCAAGGCAAAAAAACTCATTAAGTATCTCAGCCTTGTCCATATCCCAGGTAACCAGGTGTCCTGTTTCCTTCTGGAGAGAGATCACATTTTTCCTAATATTCCTTTTATTACCCATGTACAAGAAGCTTTACATTTTGCCCTTGATATCCCTGAGAAAATTTAATTCTATCAGGGCTTTAGCTTTCCTAATATGATGCCTGGCTGCTAGGATAACCTCTCTGTATTTCAACCAGACTTCCTGACCCTATTTCCACCTTCCATAGGCTTCCTTTTTGTGTTTGAGTTTCCCCATGATCTCCTTGTTCATCCACACAGACCTCCTGGCATTTTTGCTTGACTTTCTCTTTGTTGGGATGCATCATTCCTGAGCTTAGAGGAGGTGATCCTTTAACATCAACCAGCTTTCTTGGGACCTTCTTCCCTTCAGGGCTTTGTCCCATGGTACTCAACCAAGCAGATTCCTGAAGAGACAAGTCTGTTCTCCTGATATCCAGGGTAGTGGGCTTGCTGTGTTCCCTCCTCGCTGCACTAAGAACCTTGTACATCACTTGTCAAGTATTTTTTGCTTTGGCTTCCTCATTTACAAGACTTGGATTATATTTATCTGCCTCACAAATCTGTTGGGTTCAGTCATATTTCATGTCCTAAGCACTTTTGGAGAAACATTTGCTATGTTGTTATATCAGTGGATCATGTTATTCACTATTTTGAAGTTTACAAACTGGTAAGAAAATTGAAAACCTTAAAAAATGTAAGTGCATGCAAGAAGCCCAATCCTGCTACATAACTTAGAGCAAAATCACTATAAAAAAATCCAGTGGATATATGTCTGCTTAGATAATGGAGGAGTAATCCAGGCAGAGTCACAAAATGTCTGAATGGTAAGTATAGGTTGGGTTCTCTCCTTTGCTTCTGGGAGGATTTCAGAAAAATCTGCCATTGAGAGGCAGATCATAGAGACTGAACAGAAGGATCAGCACCAACAAACAGGAGTATTAGTCACATTCTACTAACGTGATGAGAGTCTCTGGAATTTATGGTGTTTCTACAGGGGACCTTAAGCTATAATTTTGTCATAACTATTTTGCATGATCAAGCCTCTGACCAGAGAATTGTTCTTTAAACCATTGATTGCCATTGTGGTCCTTCTCTGTTTAATTAAAACTTTCACAGAGAAATTGCCTTATTTGGACTTCTTTTTTTTTTGTATTTTACTATCACATGGGTATGATTTTATATATATATACATATATATATGAGAGGCAATGCAAAAGATTCAGAGTTTTTCCCTTTTATATATATATGTAATGGCTTATATATATTTACATGCTAGATTTTAACTATTTTATTCTTAATTTCTGTGAGGAAGATGACCATTTTGTATAAAAATAGGTTAACTGTAAAAGAAAATGTAACAGCTTGCATAGCTGGATTTTAGTTAAATGTGTTTTGTATTTGAAAGAGGTTTAATGCAAACTGTATGCATACTTATTTTGTATTCATATATGTGTGTGCATCAATACAATTATTTAAATATATAAATCCAACTGCTTGTAGTGCGAGTGCTATATCACAGAAGGTAAAGCTTAGTTTAGCTGAGGAAACAAGTACATAGACAGAAGCTTTAAAATCAAATTATTTCTATTTGTTGCCTTTATCAAAAGGAAATGTGTGAAATATGGACCTACTAAACTCCATGGCAAATCTCCCACCATCTTCAAAGGGATCTGTATTTCGCCCTGTGTATTTTCTCAAAGAGAGCTGCCAGTAACATCTGCCAGCTGGAGATCCAGTTAGATGTGGGTTAAGACAAAAGAAATGTGTGTCAGCATTTCATTGCATGACAAAGGGTGAAGGCTTTGAAACTCTGCTGTGGTAGATTAGCACATAAAATGTACTTTTTTCCTTTAAAACAAAACAGAGGAAAACATTTGCCTGATATTTCTGCTTTGGTGCATCTTTGTAGGCATAATCACATGAGGCACAACTGTGAAGTGAGTGTCCCTCACCTGAGCTACCAGGTTTCAGAATGTTGGTGGTCTCATTTAACTTGCAATCTCACCCTTACTCCTCTGGAGATTGTGTGCATACTTTTGTATTTGGTATTCTCCTTTTAACTTTCCAGGGTACTGTCCCATTGCCTTCATCTTCTACCTGGATTGTCACTGAGTAAGGAGGTGTGTCCATGACCTCTTCAAAACCACTCTATATGCTTGTAGAAAATAAGCATTACCTAGAAGAAGTCTTTCTCCTGTTCACATTAGATGTGCTGTTATTTCCAATATTATTCAATAAGGAAAGAAAGTAACATATAACCTTAAGTTGGAGAGCCTGGCACTGTTGGACATGTGGTCTACCTAGAAAGGACAACCCATGTTGGAGTTTTGGATTTGCAAGATCCCTCCTGGGTGTTCATGGAAAATCCTGATGTTGGCTTCTGTGTATTTTCACCTTAGTCTCTTTAAAATTCTACACATGGATAGGAATAGCTTTATAATATTATTTTTCTGATTAACAGGCTGCACATGGGTAGGAAAAATTGGAAAGTGTAAAGCCTGTATTCCTATGGGCCATGAATTAAAAATGAAAGCCACAGGTGGTTTGGGTTTTCTCCTTTTAAATCAAAACACGATGACTGAGGCTTAGCCAAAACCAAAATATGGCTGCCCATGGCCATTTTTCAATAAAAGTCCCCCAGATTTGTTATACATTCCACTGAAAATCTTTATTGTTAGCATGTTAGGCACTGCAAGTGTCTTGCCCAGAATGGAGTTACACATTTTACTGCCTTTAAACAGTTTTTTTTTCCTTCATATTCCTAGCATTTTGCAAACACAGTTCTTTCTTTTTTAATAGGATATATCTATGAGATTGTTCTGTGTTGCATCCTGATATTTCTTTAAGAGAGAAATCTTTGTTTTGGCTTGTAATAAACATTATATTATGATAGCCTAAGAGCCTTGAAGTCATGCAGCTAAAGCATTACAATGATAAGAATTCATTCTTTTATCTTCTCTTTATACTATCAAAAGATGTTTTGCTTAGTTTATTCTGTCAAACATTTAATAAGATTAATCATTTTCTGACCCTGGAAATTCAAACACTTCAGTACATTGAAAAAATGATCAGGCATATAAATGGGAAAGATTTACATTGTTTGTCGTGTCCAAGAAGATACAGATCTGTGCAGCAACAAATATTCAAGCTATTGCTCATCATTATGAATAGTAAACTGTAGGCCTTAAAGGGTCAGACAAAGGCGAGTGTTGACTTATTAAATCATGTTCCAGTGTAAAAAAGTAATCAAGAATTAACTAAGTAATAATCCTGCTTAAGCTAGTTAAAAAAAATAAAAATCACTGTGGTTGTTGGAACACTTCCCTGCAGGAAAAAGGCTTTGTGTATATTCTACTTCCATTTTTTTTTTATTAATACTTTATTTAAAACCCCCTAGGAACAGACTTAGAGAAGACTTCAGAAGTTTCTTTTTGAAGTTCTCTCAAAATTTGTCAAGTGTCTAAAAATTGCCCAAGAAAGTAAATGGCAACCAAACAACAAATTAAGCAGGAGCCAGAAAGATGGAAACTGGCAGCATTTACAAGCTGACTGACTGCCTTTCTTAGGTTTATTCAGTAATAGAAACTGAGTAAAGAAACCCATAAGTATCTTATTTCAGAAAAGTACCAAACATGCCTCAGCACAGTAAAGATGAGACTTGCAAGTGCTCAGGGTACTTACCTGTTGACCATAAACCCAGGGCTTTAATGTTAGACACACAGACCTGGGTTTTTTGATTATAATATTATTTAGCTAAACTCTACTAGAAGGTAGGTGTTTTTCTAGATGCTTACATTAAGTGTAAATTTAATCTGGAGAATGCAAAATCTTTTGGATCACTGTATCTGCTTGAAAGTTTGAGGCTTTCCTAAAGCTTCCCCTACTGATCACACCTCCCTGCTGATTACACTCTATTTCATCAGCAATTATGATTACTGGTAAGTCAATCAGTCTAAGATAATCACAGGGAGACCAATAATACAAAAAGAACTTCTACATGCCATAATTTCTAATTTTTTGAGCCATCTTCTGTGCTTGGGGGCAGGCAGCAGGCCTACCATGCAATCGGTTGCCAAAAAATAGTCCCGTAACCTCAGCTTAAACTCATTGATCTCTACAGATTCAGCTCAAAAACATGAACTAAATATAAATTTTTCTCCACTGCCTAACAGCAAATTGAAACAAATCAATATCTGCCATTTTTGTAGGGAGCATAAGGCCTGATTTTTTACACAGGTGATGCTTTGCGGCTTCTTTACCAGAAGACGTTTCCTTGAAGAGATGAAGTGATAGAAAAGTTTTGACTGGTGAAACGGAGGAAAGATTTTGACTAAATGCCACAATTCTTGAAGCAATGTACTGCCTTGCCAGTGCCAAGGGTTTGCCAGGTGACATGCTTAGTTTCTAGGAATCCATAGTATTCAGTTGCTGCATCCTGAATAAATAAGTGCAGCTAGTTTAGGCATAAGATGCTGATAGATGGCTTTCAAGGAATCATGTTTTTGGCTGCAGACTGCTGTGAGATTTGAAAGGCATAAACTTCTGCCACAGTTAATTGTTATATATTCCTACAGCAATGTGTAAGAGGTGTTGACCTTCTGCATGTGCTTCACTTGTATCAAAAGCTCTGACCTCAGCCGTCAGTGAGGAAGTTTCAAGACTGGAAGAGAGAAAGAAAACATTTTACCTGTGGCTGAGGCAATGACAAAATATTTTTTTTTTTAAATTATTTTCAGGGTTTAAAATCAATAAGTTCTGCCAAACTTGAGCCTTCAAGCCTCCTTTCCTTTTTAAAAATTAAAGAAACTTTCAGCAGGAAAAGGCAGACTTAGAAAACTCACTTTACTTTCTAATAAATAATTTAAAATACAGCTAAAACATACCCTAACATTTTTTAGATTTTATCTTAAACAACAGTAATTTGGAAGGAAATGTGCCTGAAAAAAACAATCAGAAGATTCATGTGGATTTAATGATAAACTTCACTGTTAGAGTAAGGAGTGAGACTTTCAAAATACTGAGTTGAGTTCCTTTTATTTATTTCTGGTAATTGAATTCTTAGTATCAAAACTGACATCAACTGTTTCTCTCTAGGATGAAGACAAAGCCTTTGTTTTTAAAAAGCTGAAGTTAGAATTTCAGGAGCTGAGACTTTAGAAACCGTCAACTAATGAGAATTCATTGACATCATGGGAAGTGGCAACACTGTATATTTTGATTTAAAAACATTCCATCACTTAAGAATGTAATGAAAATTTTCAAGACATTTGAAAGTTCTGTAACTTTTTCTCTAGTGTCTGCTAGAGAATAAGAAAATATTTTTATATCTAGGATTTGATTGACTGAGTGTGTTGATAGATGATGTTGTTGGAGGTTTATATAAGTATATGTAGATTGTATAATTTTGTGTTTTAACTATACTGTATATCTACTAACATATGTATTTTTATGTAGTGAGTAATACTGTAACATATGTTCATGTTTTAGTACTTTGGAGGTAGTTCAACTGAAAAGGAAATGGGATTTTGTATCTCCTGGATGTTTGTTTTGACCTTTATGTGTTCTTCAGCAAACCTGAGAAGCTGAAGTTAGCGGGCAGTAACTGTGACGAGAGTGATGAACATTTCATGGGCGTTAGGAACACTGTCCTGTTTCCATACCTTAAAGTAATCAGGTTTTAGTTTCCGGTGTAATGGCGTTACAGGCAATTATCCTCTGCAGTATATGTTGATATTGGCTGGACTTGGTTAAAACCTGGCACTCACCCATTTCCACATACCCTTGGCTACAGAGCAGGCTTGAGGACTCGCGCCTGTGGCAGGACCAGAAGGGGCACCTCCTCAGAAGCCCACCACTGTGAGAACTGCACAGAACACACCAAGGCTGTAAAAGCTAGATCATATCTGTATGAAATATGCATATTATTTGATATATTTCCATAGAAATGCTGAACTGGAAGACTGCATCTCAAGTAGTTACACAAATAATTTGCATATCATAGTTTGATGTAAGGCCCAATATGAGAAAATGGGCATGTGTTCCAATTCAGCACATAACAGCTGGAGATACTTTAGTGCACACTATAAATTAATCCCAAAGTGAAAGTCCTATGACTTTTTTCCAGTTTACCTGTCATGAATAAGGGGCCAATAATTTTTCCATCCTTTTGTCCATCCTATGGGTCTCCTACACCTGTTTCTCGTCTGAGCTCTTAAGTCCCACAGCTCTAGGAGCTTGCTGTCTCTGGTATTTCAATGGAGAAAATATGCAGGTCAAGCGGGGTATGACATCAGTAAACCTCTTTTGCTCTGAATTTTTGATGGCCATGATAAGGGTAAAGGAAGACCTTCCCTGAGAACAAAAATATTTGTTTACTGAAAGGCAAATTAGAAAGGTAAAACCAAGGCAATCTACATCCTTCATAGTAAAAACTTAGTTTTTCCTTGCAGCCAGTGGTGAGTTCTACTGTTGGGACATCTCTGCCTTGGAGATGGAGGAAGAACATGCTTTCTTTGCCTTCTCTGCCTGTTGCCAGCTCCTTCCCTCCTCTTATTCCCAGCAGCTGGAAGCTCAGTTGTGCTTCCATGTTAGATACAATCAAGTAAATATCTCCAGGACACATAAAGCCAGACAAGGTTGTGCACTAACATTATTGAGCTTCCTTGTTCCTTTTCTAGCAATCCATGATGTCGTCCACCATGGTTCCTTAAATCTGTCATAAATTTTCTTCCCTTTTAGACTTCCCCTTTTGATTTAATGTAATGCAGCATGTACATGTGCACATACAAGTAATGAGATAATGCAGCAAGATGGGTTAAATTGAGATGTATGTAATATTTATTTTTTATATATGTATATTCCATCAACTCCCCACAGCCTTCAATATGTGAATTGATTGACATTCAGTTTTACAGTCAATTGAGCTGTGCTGGTTTCCATTTGCAAAGTAAACAGCTGCTATTGTTATCTAATTCAGGCTTTGGACAAGCATTCTAGCACATAAGTAATTTTTGATTAATTTCTTGCTTCAGCTTTAGTTTTTAATTAATGTCATCACATATTTTACAAGAAAGACAATGGCCTTCAAAAAAACCCCAATAGCACCATAATGAAATAGTCAGTTACTGATCTCATTCAACAAGTTTCTATAAATGTTCAACTCAAATAACAGTGACTTTTACATCTCTTGTTCTAATCATTAATGACAGCGCTAATACTCTTCAGACAGCAAAAGCACTTTTTTGATTTTTCTAGCACGAAGAGAATATACAGGGCAATGTCTTGCATAGCACAATGGAGAAAGCATTTATCACAAGAAAACTCAAAACTTGCTGTTTTGTGCAGATCAATCTGTTTAATCATTTGCTATACAGCAGAAGCTGTAATACCAATGAATCGATTACTTGCTGCACATATTCCCATCTGGATTGCATTTCCATATCTGAGTTCCCTAGAATAACTAAGACTGGCCATACTTGGGGGACTGCTCACCTCCTGTGGAAATCTTCTTTTCACATGTATTAGGTGCTGCGATTTAACAATCACATCAACATTTTTGCTTTTGGCCTTTAATTCGCTGTATTTCTACCACATATTAAGGCAGGATTAAAACTCTTCTTTCCTTCCTATAATTAAAATGATGCTTGCTGGCTTTTTTCACTCAGGTTTGTGAGGCTTTCCTGCTTAATGCTGGGGTGATTGACAGGCAAGAAATTACTGACAAATAGCAATGTAACTGTATCTACACTACCAGTATTTTCCTGCATAACCTATGCCAGGAGGGGCTGAATAATGTACCTGTGTCTACAAAAGCCCCACCATTGCAGGATTTGTTATACGAAAGTTGCACTTCAATAGCAAGTGATTATGTTGTTCAGGGTGGGTAGCAAGTTCTGGCAAACATTAATTTTACCATTACAGTGTCCACCTTGTATCATATAGTAATATGAACCTAAATGCTTCTATTCTAGACCTCGTCTTAGGGAAACACAGAAAGCAGATGAGAAATTAAAAAGTATTTTTTTTGTGACGCAGTGGAAAAAATAAAGCAGATAACTATTTGAAGTAATCCTTATTTCAATTTTTTCCCCACATTTATTCTCTGATTTACAACTACTTAACACTATGAGCAATCCAACTTTTCTTCTTTTGTTGAAGTGCTACTTCTGCTTTGTGATCTGGAAGCTGTGCAGATTGTTCCCTGCCAAAAAACCAGAAAACAACAAGCTGTGTGGAAAAAAAAGGAAATGCAGGCTTTCTTCTCATGTTATGCTCAAAATGGTACAGTATTATAAGGTTCTGTCCCTGAAAACAAATCCAGTATTAGCAGAAATCAACATAATTTACAATATTGGTTGATTCTTTCCTTCTTCAAACCAAGGGAACTTCCTTTATAGATTTACGTAATGAGAAAATCAAACATTTTCATTCCCGGTGCTACAGCGAGGACTACAATTCAAGTAGTATAAATCAAGAGAAACTCTCTTGAATAGACATTAACTATAAAATATTTACTAAATATATTTACCTTTGAAGCACTTTGCTTTCTCAGGTGCAGGTTATGGTGCTCAGGAGCCAGGATCCCCGGGGTCTGGACTGTGTGAAGCTGGGAAGCTTTCTCTCACCTGCTTACAGGTTGTCATTGACTGCTTTTTGAGAGTGCAGTTGTCTTCTCCTCACCTCCTATTCATAATGAGGTGGAAAGCTTCACAGTCTGCATTTAGTAATTGTGGTGACCTATTAGTGTTACTATTTTCCCACTCTTACATCTCTTATTTTATCTGCTGTAGGTCACCCACAGACAATGCCTGGCTCATGACAATTCTTGTCTTCACCTGTCCAACCCTAGCCTCTTCTCTAACACACAGTTTGGATTCTGGTCTCAGTTTCCCAGAGCAATCAAAAAAAACATCTGTCAATCCTTAATATTCATCATCTAGGTTCACATTTCTTACAAGATCACTTCAGGGAAGGACATCAGGTCTAGTAAGCCCTCCATGATGCCCGGCAGATGCAAGGCTAGAGGGAAAGAGGAACATTCCGCAAAGTCTAGGGAAGTTCTAGTGCTGTGACAGCAACGAGAACATGCAGCTTAGTCTGAGTTTTAGACAAAGCCAGAAGCTGCAGCACAATTAGACAAAGCACTCTCAGGCGCAGTAATGGTAACTGAGTCTCTGCACAGCTATGATTTTGTGTGTGTGCATATGGAAGAAACACCAAAAAACCCACCCCAAAAGCAACCCAGTGTTGGGAGTACAGAGGAAAGGAGGGATAGAGCTTTCTTAGAGCAGTATCCTCTCACAGGCAAGACTTCCCTACCTTGTGTAAGAGGAATCTCTCAATACACCTGAGCACTGTATATACTTTTGTCACCAAGAAAGCAGCATCAGCAATGGGATAAGCACAGGTTAGAGATGACTCCAGTGACACCTGTGCAGTGTCAGTATTTGCTAAAACACCGTCTAGCACTGTCCTCGTAACATACTTGTTAAGGACAAGAGAAAACACAGCTAGCAGTAAACCAGCAGTATGATATGCAGTGTTGTAAGGTTGAACATCAAATGCAATACTGAAGCTTTCAGAAGTTTTCAGCATTTTCAACTTCTTTAACTCCTTGTCTTCCCTAACACAAGCATGTTTTGTACTTGGATCTTATTGATCTGACCTGAAGGATGGAAAGAAGTGATGCAGTCTGCCTGAGAGCTGAATTGACAGTAGTAGAAAAATGAACACTTTCTCTGCTCACTACCAGAGGGGAATATATATTTTCTCATACCTAAGTGCACAACAGATATGGTCATGAAAACCTGGGTTAACAACTGGACAGCTCTGGGAAAGTAATTTTGTGGAGGAACACCACTTCATAAATGTCAGAAACATTCTTACTGGAAGACGCAGAACCTTAATTAAAAAAGATGTTGTCCCTCAGGAGATGCTGAACAAGGAACTGAGATTATTACCAATGAATATCCAGGACTTGCTCAGATGGGTCTAAGAGCTGGTGATCCCCATTTCTGTCTCCCTGTCTCCACTGGAATGGAATGTGGGTGCATTATTACCATGACCAAGACCATCTGGGAAGCAGAGCCTATTATCATGCTGTCTTGCACACTGCCCACAGTTTTGATGTGGGGGAGAAAAAAAAAACACAAAACCAAACTTTTTTTTCATGAAGGAGTCATATGGGTTGTTCTCAGTACCACTGAGTTGTATGAGGTCTTTCACAAAGTAAAAGTAGGAAAGAGTAAAAAAGGTAAGGTTCCTAACTTGAAGCATCAATGATGTGAGGTCCAGTCTTGCACTAGAACGCAGCCTCCATACACAAGATCCCCACCTGTCCCCTGTATAGAAGTAAGCTTTAGCAGGTGTGTAACTGAGAAACCAAGACAACATTCAAAGCTAATACCAAATATTGCAAGAAATTGCTTTGAAACAGGAGTAAGCAGGGACACCATTTGAAATCAGGCAAAGTTTGTTTTCCTCTGCAGAAACAGAAGAGCTGTGAGATTTCCCAGTGCTGTTACTGAGGGACAATAACTGCACTTAATGGGCAGGATGCTATCTGTGTGGGTGACATTGTGCTGTAGTGCTGCCACCTTTCAAACAGTTGTTTATAGCAATGGAGAGCAATTAAGTGTATTACAATGAAGAAAGCTAAAGGACAAGAACGAAGATAACTAGGATGTTGGGTTTTTTTCAAAAAGAAAGGCAAGTTTTTATCACTAGTGACGTGGCATCAGGACTTTGAACTGTCTGCTTCTGTGACTAACAACCTTTCCAAGATGATAATCCAGTAGGAGAAAGATGTGGTAGCAGGGCTGGAGAGCTAGAACCAAGTGCCTATGGAGTATCTTGGGAAGTCAATGGCACGGCCCTCAGCCCAGTGGCTGGGGGAGGCCACAGCCCAGCACTAATGCCCTGTTACTAGAGCAGTCCTCTTCAAAAGCACCTGTGGAGGTGGAGGCAGCTCTGCAGCCCTGGGTGATCTCAGTGTGCAAGACACTCCTGAGGGCTACGTTCACAGTCAGCTTCAGATTGGACTTGTTTCAAAAGGATTAAGGATGTTAATTAGTGGATTTATCCCTTTTAACACACATGGTCTTGGATCCAGACTCCTCTGAAACAGAAATATTGTCGTGAAAGTGGTCTCTTTGCTCAGTGGTGGATTTTTGAAGTAACATTCATAAACTTCCACCTCCCAGCAACACGACTCTCAGCATGGTGGCTGCTCTCTCCAGAGCACAGGGCTCAGTGGTGCAAAGGGAGCAGGAATGTGTAAGACTAATCTCTTGGATACTATTGTGAACAAATGGCTTCTTTTCCACTTCTTGATGAAAACAATCAGTCCAGTAGATGTTAGGTAGAAGGAGATGTTAGGCGGAAGAAGATGTTAGGCAAGGAGACTTAGGGAAGAAAAATCTATTTTTCGTATTAGTATCTCTAATCTTGTGCAGCTGGAGTATTTAGGTCACCAGAAACTGAGCTTCCATAAAAGGAACAAAGCATTACATATAAGTATATAATTTAAAGAAAAAAATACTTATAAGTACGTGGACCACAAGATCCTCTGTACTGGCTCAAAGCAAAGGTCAGTTTATCCTCCAGTCTTGTAGGGATGCTGGCACACACAGAGGTTGGTTTAAGTGATAATTTCCACATTATGGTTTGCAATTTAGTTGAATTGGTCCCTTCAGCTTTTTTTCAATAGGTACCATTTTTCTTAATAGAGCACTTCTCGGTTTTACAAAATTTTAAAAACACTTCTACAGATCCAGTTTGAGACAGGGCCTTCAATTCATTTCTCCTAGAGTTCAGCTTTGGTTTGGGAGCCTGCATGACTGATTCTACAAAGACAAGTTACAAATAATTCATGTAACATTTCTGAGAGTTTTATTGTCACCAAGAACTTTTCTTCTCTCAGATCCGGGATTCACCCCACTGACTTTCTGACAGACTTTCTGCTCCTGAAACATTTGAAAAAGGTTTTATTATTAACTTTTATTCCTTTAATGAGTTCCTTTAATAAGTTGCTCCTCACTAAATTGGCATGCCTTCCTGAGGTTTAACATTTAACTTGTCAAAATTTATGCACTTCTCCTTTCTGGGATGTGATTTGTTATTTCTGAAGGGTATCACTTTTACCTGGAGCCACCTTTCCTCTGCTACCTGAGCTCTTTTCTGAAACTTCTTGCTAGTGGTGTATTTGGAGGGCAGGTATACCTTCCCAAGTGTTTAGTTAAACAAATCTCCTAATTGCAAACATTTTATTCCTTTTTTTTTTTTTTTTTGTGCTCCTCCTTTCCCTGACCTTTTATCTACCTCCCTCCCTCATTTTATGTGATATCCAAATGTTGGACTGGGAGTGTTTCTTACCTGACATGACAGTGCTGAATTTGAATACAGTGCAGTCATTATTACATGTGGAGGAGGGTCAGTGGTCATACCTTCCATAGGATCCTGTGCACTACTCAAGGAATAATTAAGAAAGGCTGAAGTTGTGCCATTTCCCATTCCTTCAGCACCAGCAAGCAACATTGTCATCAGGCGGCCACTGTCCTTCACCCTCACCTGAAATTCTTCTTTTCATGTGTCATTCAGAAAACTGAATAACAGCCAAGCATGTCAGGTTTTTTTCTTTCTTTTATTTTATAAAATTATCATGATAAAAAAGTGTTCCAGGCTGGGATTTTGTATGCCAAGTTTCAGTGCAGAGTGAGTTTTTATGACTGAGTTATAAACCCCTTAAAATATGGTTTTATAATGGAAATGCTGACACAACCTTTATACACACACGGACATAATTCTAGATGATGTAAAATACCTTATATAGAAAGCCAAGATAAGTGGATTTCTGCTATAAAGAGCAAGTAGAAGATGAAAAGTACACCTTTTAGTTAAGTGTTTTCATTCTTTGTTTTAATTTTGATCAAAGAACAAATCATATATCTAGAAGGGTAGGTTTTTATAGTCATACTTCATGTTTGTATAAGACTAAATTATGTTTTTAATCTTTCTAGCTACCTAGAGTAGTTCTTTCAGGAATATCATTGTTTCCCAAGGCAAAAATCAGACTTATGCTTGCTATTGATAAATCAAAGGAATTTTATTAAAAAACTGGAGAATATCACTGGAAATATAAAGCAGTGTTTTCAGATAATACAGCACTCAGAGGAAAGTGTGTTAGAAGTAACAGACTGGATATAATTGAAACTGACCTCATAAAATCTACAATGTATTTTTGTGATGCTTCTTTTCAAGGTCATTTCAGGACAACTGAGTATCTGGGAAGTAATGATACTCATCACCAAACAACACTCAGAATTTATGTCAGCTACAGACCAAAAACTCTGGATATTTATTTAATGATTATGTGCAATATCAAAATCCCTTAAGTTGGAAAATCACCATGATAACAACAGAAAATATTAGAACAGGTTACTCTAGTGATTTTCTGTACTTAATTCTTATTTCAAAGCAGAGTTTTTTCTAAAAGCAATGTTTCAGTTTAGTATTTCAGTTTGTTTTCTTCTGCATGTGATCTTTTATTTAACTTCATAAGGATAGGAAAGGGAAAAGGGACATTTTTAGCCTTTTGGTAACCCGTGATGTGCAAGTTAAAATTTAAGACCTTGTATTGCATTGCACTTCTACATTTGCCATCATCTCAGTTTTGGGGCTGTTCAAGAACGTGCTGAGAAAATATTTTTTTTTCATTTAAAGATATTCGATTTGAAATATATAAAATACTTTAATAGCAACCTATAAATTGATTTAATTGGTCAGATTTGTGCCTCAGTGACCTTTTCAAGACTAGTTCTTTTTATCTCTATTTGAGAGAAGAACCAGCTGTGAAATATTGACTGTCCTTATCTTCCTGACACCACGGTTTCTGTCATCGGTTGGGTGGAAGTGCACATCCCCTGCATAACTGAAGAAGCTGGGCTGCTGATCGAGCCTCCAGCTTCCACTGGCTGGAGGTTTGCAGGGTATTTTGCACTATGCCTTCAAGTGTCTCTGCTGAAATAAAAGGGGGGGCTTAAAACTTGAGGAAGCTGAGCATTTTTTTCCTTGCCCTGAGCAGGTCTTCCCCAGCTGCAGTGATAAAGATGTCTATAAAAACATAGACAGACTTTAGCGAGGAAGAAATGTAGGCACAGAGAGATTATGTCAGTTGCCCCAGAGTGTGCAGGAAATCTGTGGTGGGGCCAAGAAGAGGACTGAGGCGCTCGGCTTCTGCACCTCGACCACAAGACCATTTCTTTTTTCCTCACAATTAGTGTAACAAGTAACGTCACTGCTGTAGGGCCTAGCAAAGAAAGCACTGTGCTCTGCTAAACAGCTGCTCTGTTACAGACTGGAGAACAAATATTTCTCCGTGAATGTTCAGCCAGTCTCTGAAAATTCAATCAAGAGCTGCAAATGTTGGTTACAGCCATGATTATTTTCTTAAAGAAAGATACAGAAAAGAAAATATTTATTCAAATTAAAACAAACGATTTTCTTCTTTACATGAAATTCCATTTCTCAGCTTTTGAAGCAAACAGATGCTAATACAGAAATAATATTTTTTTCTTGGTTTCAGTATACACTTTAAATGTTAATTTGTTGTCTCTCTGATTTTGAGTTAGTCATCAAATATTTTCACCAGGAACAAAGGTTCCTGTACAGCAGGATGCTGCAGGTATAGCAGAACCCATGCCCAGGGCTGGTTATGCTCCAGATGCACATGGAGCTCTAGTCCATCCTGGAACTGCGACACTATCAGCACTCCCTGGCTTCCATCCTGCCTGCTGACACTCTTATGGGAGACTGGGACTGAGGCGAGCTGGAGTTTGTGAATATGACTGAAACCTGCAAAGGGCATCAGAGGTGAAATTACTTTGAAGCAGTGTAAGTTGGGACGAAACTCAAAAGCTGATGAATTCCTTTTGGGCAGCTCTGCGTGAAATTCTGTGTGAGGTCATGAAAACTGACTATACATTTTTATTCTCTGAAGACAGAGAGAGATGTCAGGTTGCTGCTCCTGAAACGTCCAGGTGTGAAGTGAGAGCTGCTGTCAAAATGTTTACAAGGAGCACCAACAAAAAGGAATAATTATGAAAAGCAGAAGAAAATCCTTAGTAGGCTGTACCCCTCATGAAGAAAGTAATAACCCAGGTTCATATGAACACTGAAGCATTTGCTTATACTTTGAGATTCTAAAAAAATGTACAGTTGGCTGACACTACATATGCAGGGAAGTGTTATCCAAAAAAAAATTACAGGAAGAGATGAAACTGCTAGAAGAAAAGAGCGTTGGGTTATGCGATAATGGTGCAGGTTCTGCAGAAGACAGACTATAGATATTTCTGACAAAACTAGATTACTTTTCTACCAATGAACATGCATTCATTTGTTGAACCAACGGACCAGAGAATTATAGCGACCTGTTAAACACAGCCCCACGCTCCGCTCTGGTGAGGCTGCGCGCTCCACTGGAGCCAGCAGCGATGAACATGCTGTTGCACTGGCAAGAGACTGAAACTGTGTAACTGCAGTTTATACAAGAGAAACTCGCCTGCCTCTATCACTCACAGAACCTAAGGAGAAAGGGGTTTACTAAAACTATTGCCTTCTGTTCTGAATCATATGTGGTAGTTCAGTTTATTCTGGGGTAGATACAGGCTCCATCTAAGTAACGTGTCAGAGGCACTTGCCACATTGAGCAAAATTTTCCCTTTTCTATCTTTGTATTTCCTCATTTTCCACAGCACAATACAATGATCTGTAGGTGATGGAATCAACTTCAGAAAGAGTTGAAATCTGTTGCTGCCCAACCCTGAAATACAAGAAGATGCTTTAGCTTTGAACGGAATGATAATATTTATTAATTTCATTGATGCTTCTGTTTTTAAAAAGGGGGTAAGCAATTCTGACAATATAAAAAAAAAGTGCAAATGACTTCTAGTTTCGCAGAAACGAAAAATACTATATGAGGGTCCTCCTAGAAACAGCATGGAAAGGTTCCAAACTCTTTAGTTGCATTAGGTCAAGGAGAGTTACGAACAACTACATATGGCCTTCATATAAACTGCGTAGCTGCAGTGCTCAAATATTTAATCATCTTTAATGTGCATAATGTGTCTAATTATTTAACTTATTTTAATGATAGAGGCTTTTTGTCAGTCCAAAAGATTTTGATTCTGAACTAACTATGGTGAGAGTAGTACTGGATAAAAACCTTCCTGAGTTATTCACAGTATTTCCTAATAAGAAGACAAGTACCTTTAGGCACATTAAATGGCTACAAATGGGGCAATCAACCTCTGGACAACAGCATTTCAGCCTCTTGGTGAGCATATCACTGGTATACTTTCCTTTTCATTACACAAAACCCCAAGTGATTTGTATTTGTTGTTCTCTGTCAGTTAAATTATCCTTAAAAACATTAAAAACTTGCATATATTTTTATAGAAAAACAAAATAAAGGTTTAGTTCAGTAATGGGATAAAATGAGAATTTTACAGTTTCTGGTGCTCTGCAAAACACAGCCAGAATTTGGGGCAGATTCTTGGATGCTGACAAGCGTATTCCAGGACTGCAGTGAAGTGTTCAGTAGCTCCTGGGAACAGACTTGATCCTGAAGTCACTATTTATGCATCGCTCTTATTCCAATCTGTGGGAGTTTTGCATGAGTTAAGTGTCAGTCACTTTGACATTTAGCCCAGCTGGTTGAATGATCTACCATGACTATATGGTACATTTTAATCTGAATTTTCTTCTCCATACAGTGTTCCATCTCTTGCTTTGCTACCTGTCCTCTAGCTAGTTCATGAATGCCAAAGGCATCATTTAATGTATCTGGTTTAGAAAGCGGCCTTGGAAGGAGTTTGCTTGCAAGGAGCGATTGGTAGATGAGTTAACAACTGGGATGGAGAGGAAGTCAGCTGGAAAAAGAGACAGGAATTTCAATTTTACCACTGAAGCACATGTGAGTGTACCTCTTTGCATGATTCAGCTCCCTGATGGTGTAAATGAGGATGAAGTCAGTGGGGTTTACCCTTGCAACAGGCTCAGAGAAGCATGTGGGTTCAACTGTAATGACCAGAACAAACCACATTAGTAGTAGTAACTATAAGCTGAAGGAAGTGTTTCCTGTGAAATGCTACTTGACAAATCCATATCATTTTCATTCTGTGAAGTGAACATAGCAGCTTGCAATTCACAAGAGTATTTACTATAAAATTTATAATTTGCCTCATTCCTTAACCTTTGTCTTGTCCTTTTTTTTTTTTTTCTTGGCAGAGAATCTCAATTTCTTACTTATTTGAGACATCTTGTTTTATTTGGGCTCACAGATCCTATGGTATTGCAGGTCACTGAGGGGGCAAATGTAACCTGTATGATGAAATCTCTCAAAGAAAAACCTGAAAAAGCCCAGTGCAAAATTCATCTTCAGCAAATGCTCCCTTTTGATTGCTGAAAACTTTCTCAACCTGAATGTTCATCCACAACAATAATCACTGAGAATTAACTAAAAACATCTAAAATTTTCTTTCCCAGAGTATAGTTTCAGGTTCTTTCCCCACCCTTATCCCTGTCGATTGATTGAAATTTTTTCTTTTACATTCTTACACTGATTTGCCCTCTTATTCTGCATTTCCACTAACATGTCTGTCTTGTCTCTGTTCTATACCTATTTTCTTTGGCTTCAGCTTATTGTAGCATTTAAGAATATGTTTATCTTGGAGCACACAAGCAGTCCTGTTTCTCTGTAGTGGGATTAGTTATGTACCCAAGGACTTTATTTAGCCAGATTTTTGCTTCCACTATACTATTCTATTTAAGAACTTATCTGAAATGGTGTGGTGATTTTCATCCAAATTACATCATCATCATATTTTCTGCACTAGAGAGATGGGATTAGCACGGGGCAAGCTTGCCATGCAATAATATTTTGAGTGTCAAAACTTTGCAATTTGTTTTTAGCTTTAGTCTACTTCTGTCACCTTTTTTTTCGGGAAATGTGTGCATAGGTGCTTTAAATCAAAAAGAAAAATTTACTTCTAGAAAAAACTTTCTCGTGATCCAGACAATTATTCTGGATCCTAACACAGACATCTATAATCATTTTCTACACCTTCTGTGTATGATGTGTCTATGTAGAGCTGACATATGTAACAAAAGACCTATAGGTGACCCATTCAATAAAGCATCTTGCTGGGCAATTAAAATAGCAATAAACAGATGCTCTTAGGCATTTGCATTCCACCCCAGATCTGTCTTTTAGCTCTCTAGAACGTTTTTGTAAAGGAGATAATGTTCATTCGAGAAAACATTTAGCATCTTTAATTATTAGGATTACAAAAAGTTATCAATCCCTGGCAAAATTATAAAGAGAGTCAAAAAATGTAAGTATCATTGTCTTGTAAATTTGTTTAAATATGCATGAACTGTTCTTTGGGCATGAATTCATGGTTTTGCAGCCCAAATCTGTGAGTGAAAATTTTAAGTTATACCTCTGTAAATCACAGCTTGACCACCAGCATTTTTTTGGGGTAGTGAAACATTTTGATACCATACTCAAGGGTATCTAAAATGTGAAAATCTAGCCTCCTTAGTATGTTCATTCTGGGCTTAAAAGACCTACAACCTTCTTGTTTTGTAGGAGTTATGAATCATGTGAAGTCTATCTTGAGGCTCTAATCAGTCTACTCTTCAGCAGTCTCCAGTGAGTTTCAGTGTTCAAGCTGAATATGTCTTTTGCAGAGAAGCACTGACAAATGCATAAAATAGGATCAGATGTCATGGCAAGAGTGTTGGTGTGCAAGCCCTGACAGTCAGTATAGCAAACCTAAAAGAATCTTTATTTTCCTCAAATAGATAACATTCTGCTCTTATATTTTTTTCCAGTGAATTAACCCTGTTACTACAGTAAAGCAGCATGTGACTGGTGAGTAAGAAAGAAAAACCAATGTGACCTGTCTCTGAAGTAATTTCTTAGTAAAATGAGAGACTTCAAACAGACCACTGTGAGAACAAGAAAACTTGGTAAAGACAAGGTTATCTGAAGCTCTGCACTAGCACTATTCACTTTCAAGGAGCCCACCACAAAGACTAATGTATCAAAATTCAGCAAGTAAAGGAGAAATCATGTTATTTTACAATTTAGACATATCTATATACATATATATAAATATACATGGGATATAGGTACATACTTGTTTCTTGCAGTCACATACATGTCCTTCCTTATCAGATGGCTACCATTTGAGAAGCATTTGGAAGGAGACCTATATTCAGAAAGTGTAGCAGAATGCAAGGCTGACCTCTTCAACAAAATTTTTCTTTTCCAGGTATTTTTTGGGGAACTATCTGTTATTATTCCCATATTAAAAAAGATGGAATATTGTGATCAAACGGGATGCTGTTATTGATTCAAAAAGTCCTCAGAGGCTGCATGAAGTGAGAAATAAAAGTAACCTCTGCAGTGAGTCTGTGTCAACCCTCCTTTTTTTTCTCTTTCCATTTATTTTCCCAGCAGACACATAAAATGTTGTACCATTGTCAGTATAAAACTTGTTTAACCTACATCTCATCACCAAAAAGTTAAGTCATAAGAGGTTTAATGCTTGTGTTTTAAAATAGTTATATGATAACTAAATTGGCTAGCTAATTTCTGCTGCCTCACAAAATACCTCCCAGTCTGCCTTGCTCCATCCCATTTCAGGCACCCAAGCAGGACAATAATTTGTCAGATGGAAAAGAAAGTGCCATCCAGAATATTTATTTGCACCAGCTGTTCAGGCCTCTTCAGAGGAGAACTCCTGCTGATACATGGCAATTATATTTTAAACAAAGATATTCTGCAGACCACAGATTCCTGTAAATCTCCATTATAATTCACATAAACAAAATAGAGATGGAGGGTTATATGGAAGGCTAGGTACTGCAGCAACTTTCTTCAGCATATAAATGGTCTCATACAGTTTGAGAGGGCCAATTAGGAGCTGAAGTCTCAATTTAAGGCACAGTTTTTCTCCACTACCCCTTAAACTCTTGAAGCCAGATAACACCTGAAAAGCGAATTTAAGCAATATAAAGAGTTAAGCACAAAATGTAGAAGCAAGCTTTAGCAAGGCACATAGAATTCAGCATTAAGAAAGCGGAGGCAATAAATTCACTGAGGTACGGGTCGCTCTGACACAAGAGAACATAAACATGAACAGAAAATGCTAGTACACACAAAAAGAGACATATGGGGAGGAAACCAAAGAGATAAAGAGAGGGACATGCCAAGAAATTAGGTATTGGTGCCAAATACCGAAACTCTCTGCCAAATTCATAAGGAAGCTACCCAAATTAGGGAAGGTTCAAAAGTTTAGGAGGATGATGATGAAAAGGACACGAGGTTCATGATGAAGGAAGACCGGAACTCCCACCGAAGTTCTCCCCAAATTAAGGACCACGCCTCTAACTCCGCCTCAACTCCACCTGTTATGAATATTAAAAGTAGATGTTGCAATGTAATGAATATTCATAATATATGATGTAATTGCTTAGCAAGGAGTGTATAAAAGTTGGATTGTGTGTTTCTCGAGTTGGAGCAGTTTGTCCAGGGCGACCTGGCTGCTCCCCGGCCGTGAAATAAATACCTCCTGCTTATAGACTGAAATTCTGTCTCTGAGCAGTTTCTCCGCGCCTTGTTTTGGGGCATAAAATTGGCATCACTCTATTAAATATAAATACTTCATTCTCATTAGTGACTGAAGGAAGGTTTTATTTTCCAATAAAACAATGTAGAAGTCATGAAATCTCAAAATTATGCAGCATTAATATCTCCAGTAGACATTGCAACGCTGTTTTTTTCAGAACACAATCCTTGAAACAACTCTGAGACTTAAGCGGAGGTATGCATTTAACACTCTATCATTCATCAGACACATGGTGCTTAGTTCTTGTTTACAGTATAATAATCAGTGCTCTGCAACCTACTGTGGAAGTTCTGCTGTGACTCAGTCAGTGCTGTTAGATGACTGTATGACCCGACTAATTAAACAACTAGCTGAAGTCTGTAATTCTTGGACATGTCCCACCCAGAAGGTTATCCTGCCCCACTCAATATAAGGAAGGTAAGCAGATAGGATTAGCAAAATATGCAGCCCTGAAAAGGAGAAGTATCTTCTGTTCCTGGCTGGGTTCCTGCATTTTTTTTCTGCAAAGTCCTGTTTAGATGGAGGGAGTGCAAACATATAAACCTTTTCTCTCCCTCTGCCTCCAGCCGCTGGAGCTCATTTAACAAGAAGCTGCTGCTCTACTTTAGAAGATCTCAATGCTGTGGATTACAGGCCACCTATATCCCAAAACAATGACCAGCAAGTGGAGAGATCTTGTTGCAGAGAGATGTTCATGGCTGGTGTCTGTCAAGACCAGGATTTCAGGCAAATCCCTCTCATTACTGATGATGGGCAGCTGCATGAGAAGTATGCTGTCTTCAGGTTAATCCTTGCTCATGCTGTGGGCTGTTTTCCTTCCTTTTCTAGTGGAACTTGATTTCTAGAAATTCTAACCCAAATTCTGCAGCTGTTTGGAGAGTGATCTCGTCCCAGGGATGCTATGCAAACTAAACTACTTCAGGTGCAAAAAACCCTTCTCTTTTCAGGGGAAGACTTTCCAACACTGCAGCAGAGGAGTTCCTCTACCTGGGTGCAGCTCCCACAGCTGTGCCTACTGATGCCCTACACCCTGACAGCACAGACCACAATGGTGCCCATTACCCTCTTGCTCATTCTGGTACACTGCTTGATTTGTGGCTTTTTCTCCTTCCTTGGCTACTTTTTATGGCAGCTCATCACTATTTCTGTCACTCTTTCCTCCTTATTTTTCCACTTTACCTGGTGTCTCTTGGCATGTTCAATAGGTGTAAACAGACCCAAGTCAGTCTTGGCATCTGCAAGCACAATTCCTCTGACATCAGAGTTAGGGCCACTACTAACAGGATGGACTTGGCACTGTGGATGCACTGCACATCTCAACACAAACCAACAACTTTGTTATCTCCTTTATTAGTTTCACATGCACCTGCTGCCTCTAAGCCCAACTGAAAACTGTGCTTAGATCTCATAAAGGTGAAAACTTCCTGTAGTTCACTGCACCCTCTCAGCAAAAAAGCACTCTGTCTTCCTCACAGTCTCCCCACCAATTTCTCCCTTTCTCCCTCCAGTTTTAGGAATCAACAGAAGTAGAAAGTCTAGGTTTCAGGGCTTGTGGTGTTGACTTTTGGCAGTTTTGTTTTGGTTTTTACATAACATATGTAAACATATGTCTCTGGCAAAAGTAAAGTGTTCTCCTAAATGAAAATGTGCCCAGTATGATTTTCTATTAATTTTGAGTTCACAAAAAAAAAAAAAAAGAAACAAAGTGCTATAACAAATCATTGCCATGGTCTAAAAGTAACAAATATTTCAGACTCTGGGTGCAAATTTATGCATTTGAAATGCAGACTTATCCAAGCCTTGGGAGTAACCAAGTATGTCTATTTGCTGGATTCTGATTTGAGAAGATATACCAAAGAAAATTGCTTGTAAGACTTCCAATTGCAGAATAGTGGATAAACCTCCCTTTATTTTGAGAATATTTAAACATCAAATTTATCAGGGCCACATAAAAAGTGGGAGGTTGCCAGATGCAGGGCATGTGATTTTCCTTCTTCTGTAAACACAACTCGACAGCAACCAAAAGAATAAATTTTTGTGTTAAGTAAATTAAGGTAATAAATACACAGTGTCTCACACTAGCTTGTGACATTAAAGTATGAAAACAGGCACAGAGGGGTAGAAAACATGAAGAAAAATCTGCATATTTTACAAGAGGTGTGGACAGAGAAGGGAGAACAGGAAATTGCGGAAACTTTTATCTCAACTACTTAGGACTTTCCCTGGGGATTCCATTTCTCTGTAGTCTTCCTCTACCTTGCCTGACACTCCCTATAAAGCATTTTATGAGGCGTGTTAAGTATTTTATGCAAAAATTAAGTTGTATTGGATTTCACTGTTGGTCATGGCAAGAAGGACACACTGCCAGAATAGCTAGTTAATCTCTTTCATCTTTCCAATGCTGTCATTAATGCTTATCTGTTCCCATAGGTATTGCAAAGTCATCTGTTTTCTCCAGTGGCACAGTACAATAGTAAAATCCTTTGATTTGACATACTGGTTGTTTGTGATGCTGGTTTTTCATGTTCATTTTGAGATCAGATTTGAGCTTTCTTGTCTGTGATGTTTCTAACATGCTCTCTAGCTTTTCTTTTCTGGGAACTCAGGAGATTAACTTCACATTTTTGTCATCCCCCTGTGTGAGAGTGGTTTGATATCGATGCATGTGTGGTAAGAGCACTTGTTTTAGATCATACTATTTAAAGACCCTATGAATGAATTGACTGAATCTCTTTGTGGGGCTTCCATCTCAGTTATTATCTGATAGCCTGTCTTTTGCAATCAAAACCTACCTAGGTCTTCTCTGCTCATATTTAGGTAAAGCAGGAACCCATCACCAGCTCCCATATCCTGTTCTGATGTCAGAAATGAGCTTTCTTGAGTCAGCTTCTTGGTCAAGCACAGGGAATGTCTTGTTTGTGACAGTAAAAGGTTTATCCACAATGATTTAGGGTAAACAAAATAGCTGAGGTCATTAGGAAATTCTCTTTGTAAAAAAAAAGTTTAAATGCCTCTCATTTCAGGATGTCTAGTTTCAGGAGAAGACTATGCCTTGCATTCTATTGTTTTTTAAAAATGTTTCTAATATTGCCATTAATATATCTGGGGCGCAAATATTATATAAATTAATTACCCTAAAAAAAAGTCCTTGTGAGATGTTACATTTTGCATTTGGTTATCAATGTATCAAGATATATTGCATTATGTCTATAATTGCTCAGTTACTTTTGGTAGCTATTCCTCAGCATTTCAGGACAGTATGTGGTGTGTGAATTTGTTTATTTATGCACATGGAACTGGAGAAGTCCTGATGAATCTGAGGGTGAGGAGGCAAATGCTGGGCAAAACTTTCCTGAGGGAGATGAGAGCAATCAGCTTCATGGTGACAGGGGCCACTAAAAACTGGTCTCCTAAGATCTGTTACCGCCAAGGAGCACAAAGATATAAAGAAACTTCCAATGGAGTGTTTGAATTAAAAAAAAAAAAAAAAAAAAAAAAAAAAAAAAATTTACTTCTCTGTTTATTTTCTCAACTTGAAAGTTGAGACTAAGGCTTGGGGTGGCCCAGCCACCAGGAAGGTTATATGAACTCTCCAGACTACTGTAAAATGCGTATATTTACAGGCAATATAGGTAGCTTACTCCAGAGATGAACAGGGGATATGTAGATGTTGGTAAAGGAAGATGCCACTGATGTGTGAGATTATTATATCAAAAAATTCATAAGAAAGTAATTTGATCTTAAAATTCAAGTCTGAGCTTTAATAGCTCCAGTAATTCTTAGCAAACAGAACAAATTAAGGTAAATGAAAACTAATTTCATACTAGAGAACAAGCGCCTGTGAGAGGTAGCTTTTGCCCCTGCCTTGTTTGTTGACTTGCAGAGGGAATGAAGTTGAATATTTCAGCATGGTTTAGTAAAATCCATAATTTTAAAGCACAAGAGAACTTATTTTCACTTCCTCAGGACTTCAATCCTTTAATTCACTGCAGGTAATTAAACAGCAATGCCAGTACAGATTTCAGTGTGAGCACCGGGTGAATATTCTTCTGGTCTGTACAGTGGTATCTAATATAATTTTTTTTAATATTGCAGAAGCTGATTTTACTTGACTGAGAACAACATTTCTGTGTTTTTTCCTTCTTTCCAAATGAATCTATCTGTGGCCTCAGTTTTTTCCATTACTATCAGAGACACATAGCAGTATTGATCATCGCTTCTTTTTCTGATCACAGTTCTGGTAGCTGAGGTTTAATACGTAATAAAAAGGAAGACACGGGACTGATTTTTTTCTTTACACTGGAATGACTGTGAGAACTTATGTCCGAGCCCACTGCACATCAAGAGCACATCAAAATGAGTTTTACTGCTTTTGTTAAGCTTTTACACAGTAGTTTCCATTGAAGTAACTCAGTGCACAAATGGAGGAGACACTTCCTGGGGTGCCAGAAAAATGAGAGCTTATGGCATAATTCCTCCAAAGGACACAAAAGTATGTAATGATCAGGTCTACTGATCAGAACAGTGCAGGATTTGTTTAATACACAATATAATGGCCTTTTTGTTCTATACAGACCAATATTTTTCAGGCTGCCCTGTAAGGAGGAAAACACTCCCTTCAAAAGTCAGCATGAACATCTGAGAAGATGTTCATGCCCATGCAGAGTTCATGAAAAGTCTCTGGCTCATTTTGTTTCCTCCTATTCTGCATTATTTTTTGTCATGAATTTAGATTCATCTTTACTCTGACTTTTTTTTCCCTGCAAGAGTATAATCTGATAACCTTAGTAGTATTAAAAGCACATGGCTCATCCACTCTTCAGCTTGTAGAAGAAGATGAAAAGAGGCCTCATCTGCTTTCTGCAGTCTGTGATGGTCATGTTAAATTTGGGTACTCTAATAGAAGTTTTAAGGGATTATTGAAACTGCTGAAAACTCCTTCTTTCACAGAAGCCATAGCAGTAACCCTGTAGGCTTGAAGGTTGGCTCCTGTTTTATGATTTTTTTGATGAAGGTGGCACATAATGATTTAATAACCAATAATGCTAAACTAAAAAATAGCAAACTTAAACTAAAGACTGTAGTAGTACTTTTATACATTCAGAGCTGATTTCATGTTTTCCTAATGTCCTAGTACATCTTATTCTAGTACACCTTCCGTGAACCTCTTTAATATAGTTTTTTTAATGGTGTCAACCCAAGAGTGATAGGTTGGGTTTCATTCATGTTAATGAAAATTACTTACCTTGTGTGACCCCTGCTCGGTCTTATTTTAAGGTATTTTAGAAGTAAATGTCATTTGGTTTTCATCTCCAGTATAATTTTTGTTACTCTTCTTTACATATCTTGCATTTTAAGAAAGGTCCTTCACGAAATTGAACAAGTGTAGCTACTCATAGCATTTGTGGTAGCTGCATTTCATAGAGCAACATTTTTCCAAGCAAGAAATAGCACTGTTGCTTTCAGGACCCAGCTTTTAGGAGTCACTTCTCTGAAGAACAAAGATATTCTAGTCTATTGTTTATATTAATAGTGAATTTGATTTTCTGTAAACAACTTACTGGTCAAATTACAAGTAATTTATTATTACAAGTCCCATTTATGTGGGCTGTTATCATCATCATGTGAAAAACCTGCATTTGTTAGCCTGCTTTTTTCATCTATCTCCTTCAGCTCTGGATGTGAAATTAAGTCGTGTGGTTGTTCACCATGGAGGGTTTCTCTGTAAGTGATCACCTGAGAACTGTCTCAAAATGTGGAACAAAAAAAGGCATCATTGAGCCACACAGGCTGGAAGAATAATTGTAAAGGGCTGATAGTCGACTCTTATGGAACAATGAGTAGATATTCATACAGATGGTCTATATTAGAAGAAAAAAGACATTTAAAATAACTTGAAATACAATGAGTTGTTGTATGTTATGAATTCTCAGCCAAAAACTCCTTGGTAGCCATTATACACACAGGTTCATGATGATGAATCATGGCAGGCAAAGGCTATTTAATCTTTGACTCCAGGACTGAGCTCAACCTTGAACTAATCCATGACTGTCTGTTATATTTATAATTTGCTTCCTTAAATACTGATATATTTGATGCAATTAGGCAATAACAAATGCTTCCCATTAACTACTCAGTTCTATTCCTATTCCTGCTCATGCACTCTTGAAATGTCTGCCTGGTACCGAGCACTGAACAAACAGCCTGAGATATATAGGGCAGAGCTACACTCAGGAATTATGCTCAAACAGCCTTATACAGTATTTGGGTTGTCACTGAAAAACAGCCACCAAAGAAGATTTCCTTGCATCACAAAAGATTCTTGTGATTTAGTTTCCTTCTACTTCAGTCAGAGTTTCAAGCCCCTAAAAGCTGGCATGAGGGTTATTATAGGTAAGGCAGAGGTGCTGTAGGAGAACTGCTCATTTAAAGATTGCACAGACCTACTCCTTGGCTCCTGAGGATGGTGTTAACCTCTTCCTTTTTAAAGCATTGAGTTAAATGAAGTTTCAACCATTTAGGACGGATCAAGGACCTTGTTGAAATTGAAGGAAAAAGGGAAGTTAAGGGGTGGGGAACAAATTTTGGAGAGGCTTAAGTATGTTTTTTAAATCATCTCATGCCAACTCTTTCTACCCTTTCTATGCAGTTCCTCTCACCACTTTACCACTTCCTCTCCGCATGGTATGTGCAAAGGTATTTTATGATCAAATTCAGGTTCTTTTCTGCCTGACATCCCTCCTCATTCCAGTCTAAGTCCTGTGTTTCACACTGAGGTTTCTTGAAGCCAGAAGCAGTCTTATATGCAATCTTGACATAAGTAAATCCAACAAGGGCTGAATGCTTGGTACTTTGGATGGAAAACACATACCAAATCTATTAAGGATTTAGTGCACTATGCAAGTTCTGGTATGGACCCCTAAGATGAGACTATGCATCTATCTTCAGTAGCTTTTCCTGTCTTTATATATTAAGTGAACTATTGTACTTTAGATAAGGCCGTTACAGTTGTGTAAACAGCAGTAAAAGTGCATCATTTGATGAGTCAGTTTGTTTCAAACAGCAGACAACCCACAAAGTTGTAGAGCTCATTGTAAAATTGCGGCAGGTCGAGAAAAAAACTGCAAAGTAAGAAAATTAGATCTGAGGGTGATATTTGTTACTTGTTCAATAGAATTTTTTTTTTCCAGGGCTGAAACTTGTCCCTTTTGCAAATCCCTGGATGGCCTCTTTTCTCTACCTCACAGAAAGTACCTTGGATACACTGCAGTCTTTGCAGCCCGTTTGATTTATTCCTGCCTTGAATTGTGATTTTCACGTGTTAATACTTTGCTCCAGTTCTTCTCTGTATTGCAGCATGTGGCCATTATTGCTCCCCTCCCCCAGGCCTATTTCCCTTGTTATATATCTGTTTCATTTTCTTAGTTAAGTTGAATGTGAACTTGGGGTCAAGAACAGACAAGTCATGTGATGGGACTGAGGTATAACTGCATTTTCCAGTTTTTTTCCACTGCATTGTCTGGGGGTTTGGAAGCGCAGTCTCACAGACGGTGCAAAAAACCCAAAGTTCACAGTTCAGCTGTCAGTTATCAAATAGACTCAAGAATTAATGTCCTCAAGGAAGCCTGGGCTGGGAAGCTATCCGATGCAATCTCTCTTTAAGAAGTACTCGGTGAGATGTGAAGCCTCCTTTTGAAAAGCACACTGATTGCAATCCCTCCATAAAATCTAACTTCTGGAGGGCTAGGGACCCTGCCCATCCTGGCAGATTACTGGAACAAATTCTCACTGGTTTTTAGTCAGTTTTCCATAGTCTTTAAAATTACATTGTCATGCTCTTGATGCATGGAGGAAAGCTGGACTTCATACTCATTTGAAGATGTGACAAACACAAACAAACAAACCAAACCAAACCAAACAAACAACAGCTCTGACGTGTTTCTGAAGTGCTGTGCGTGGCTGTCCAACATTAGCTCCATGAATGTATTACAATACTAAGAGCATTTTTTGGGCTAGCATGCTATTATGCTGCCATTTTGCCTTTAATAAATAATGGGTCACTTCAACGTTGAGCTTCAGAGAACAAAACATATTTAGAATGCAAGAACAGTAATTAAAGGCTTGTAATAAAATAATGGAGCATTTACCTAAATGACAGAATTACTGTTGACAACCTGAACAGCAATGACATTTAAGTTTTCCTGAGACATTTCTCATTCAAATTATGTCACTAGTTCTGAGGCTTCCTTTTGTAAGTCTTCCTGCCATGTATCTCTATAGTTATTATCCCTCATTGTCAATATAGCCAGTCATTTCTTCTCCGCATCAGTTTTGATTGAGTTCTTCCAGTTTTCCCACACACCTATCTGTGTATAAACCTCTGTGAGTGATTGATATGGATTCATGCTTTTATTCTAACTTATCAATTTCTTTTTTTTTTTTGAATCAACCACCAAAGTTCTGTCTGTATAGCATGGAAACCTAGTCAAACCTGGAATTAAAAAGCTGTAGGCTGAATATGTGTTTAATACCTTGTTGTCATGTGTTTTGAAAGGCAATACATCCCTGGGGCACACTCAGGTAGACTGTCAGTCCGGTATCCCCACTGCTGAAATTCACATGACCTTGACCAGAGTAAATTCTTTGCTAAAGCAGAAAGGGGAGGAGCAGCCTTTCAAAAACCAAAATATTGGATCATAAATTTCTTTGACAGCGTTGCACAATACTGCAAGGCTTCATGGTGTCCCCCCAGCATGGAGGGCATTGCTGAGGAATGAGTGATACAAGGAGGCAAAAGAACTTGAGGACAAAAGTGAGTCTTTGTTCAGGCAGATTACCTGGGGGGGGAAATACAGTTCATGATGTACCGTGTGATATATTGGTCATACAAGATATTTCTAGAAGGTTTCACTTGCTGGAGAGCTGTTTTTCATTTCGGGAGGAATTTCTCCCTGAGCAGAGTGTTTGGAAAAGGCCAGTGTACCTCTGAGTCTCACTGAAACCATATTCTGGCACATAAGGCACTCAACCTCATACAGTTCCCCTGCACACAGAAAAATTTTTCCTCTGCTGAATTCCCCGTTTAACTTTCATCAGATCTAAAATCATGCAGCGGATTTATAAAGGCATAAGACTCTGCCTGAGTTTGTGCAAAGAGCATCAATCAAGCCATCACCCCAAACTCTCCCTGTGCCACTGAGTGATTTTGACCTGCCAGGTCATTCTGCCAAGCTGAAATTTCTCCGGCTCTGCTGGGTACCTGTTGGTGCAGTGCTGACCAGGCCCACCATGCGTGGCTGTGAGGCTCAGAGAACTTGTGAACAGCCAACAGGTACATAAAAAGAGCTGCTGATTTACAAGCTGCAATGTTCTGCTGACCAGGTAATGGGATGTAGCTGCACACTGAAGTGTAAGGGCATGACTGAAGGCAGGATGTGCCTGTGTGCTCTAGTGTGCTCTATCAAGCGTGACTGACATCTGGCAAGGGAATTGCAGGAGAGATTGAACTGGGGTGTTGCACCTCAGTGGCAGCCTACAATGCCTACCTGAGGCTGCAGTGAAGATTTGCTCTTATTTTTCACCTGGGTTAAAACCACAGCCTTTCACTTACCTCTGCTGCAAACAAAACTTCAGCTGCTCTACAAGGGTGCAAGATTTTAAATTCATCCCAATAGACAGGAAACACCCTTTGTAGGAGTGTTTTCATTATCAGGGTGAGTGACAGAAGAAACCTAGACCATGAATTCCCCCACCCAGTAGCTGTAGCTCTTGGTTTTATTGGTGCTCAGTTCTTGAGCCACAGGTCAGATGTACCACTTGACTTGGCATGGTCAAATTAATTATTATAACTGGAATGCTGATTCAGCTATAAGCCATGAATACTCTAAGAGAAGTACTATTTATGCATAACAACCTTAGCGAGTACAACTAGTTCATACCATCCCTCCAAATACGTTTTGAATATTTCCTTTAGTAGCTGTATCCTCTAGCTTAAATTCACAAAGCCTTATAATTGTTATTTAGTTAGTGTCTGTGCAAACCAGTAAACAGACATTTCTGTTTTCAGGCTCTCTTAAAAGATAAAGAAACGAATATGCTGACATATAGCAAACTACTCTCTCTCTCTCCATATTGGGAATATCTAAGCAAATGAAGGCATTGCTTTGCAACCAGAACTCCCCTTTCCTCTCTTTGCCTTTGGGTATGATGAGAGGGTGACAGTGGCTCATTGTTCAGAGGATGAAAACTAAGGCTGGGTGTGGCTTTGTGATCTGGATTTTTAAAGCTGCCTTTGTTTTAGATGGTTCCAGTGAAGTGTTCATCATTTACATTAGTGGCAAATCTGGATTTTCTGCCTCAACCCCAGTGTCTCTTCTTGTGTTACACAGGTTGTATTCTGTTCTACTGCATGAACTTTAAGTGTTCATCATATGAAAGTAACTTCCCATGTATCAGAAAACCCTGCCTCCTGTAGGACTTGAGCTGAATTTCTGATGAACTGCTGGAAATATACAAGATCTGGCACAAACAACGCACCAAAATAATTTGCTAATGTGCATAGTTGCCCTGAAATCTTCATTGGAAGATAGGAATTCTCTAATTCATCTGACCCATCATGCAGTTAAAAAGACCTGTTTTCTTAATGAGAGCTTCAGACAAGCTGAGGTAGGAATTGATCAGCTCGGACCCTCCTACTGCTCAGTTATGATGGTAATGAAGATTTTCCAGCCCTTTTTAATTTGAATTCCTACAGTCTACTGTTCACCAAGCATTAAGCCTTAACACTCTGGCCTGAGCCTATAAGGGCTAGTATTTTTGTACAGGGTGTTATTTTAACATAGGTTGGGAAAGGATTACCAAAGCTGCTGCCATCAGCCTTATTTTGCTAAACCTTATTTTCTCTTATTGCAAATGAATACAGGACTAGAGGCAGTTTAAATTGAGCCAGGAGGGTCAGCCTGCCTTGATGGACAGTTTGAACTGGAGTGGGCTTCTGATCGTGTTCACCTGGGGGAGTGTGAATGTTTCCCATTAAGAGGGAAACAGGCAATTACACAGTAGTCTATTAAGAGAATTATATTAGGATTGGTTTAGCATCGTATCTGCCAAATTCTGCAAGGCTCGTTTTTTTTAATGTGGTCACATAAAACTCCGGCAAATTCAGAACCTTCCAGGAAAGCTAGATGTGCTCAATTTGCCACCAGGTCAGCACTTTGTTCTTCATCTTGTCTCTCCCACTGTCCCCATCAGCAACAAGTTCTTCAATGATCCCTAGCTGTTTGGAGGTTACATCTCTTCTCCAACTTTCAACTCTCAGAAGCCTATTGGAGAATTAATAATTCGTCAGCAGCAACTTGAAATCATAGAGCTCATCCACCTCCTCTTGGCAGGATTGTTCACACTGCTGTTACTGCTGGAAGATGTGGAAAGAGCTTGATTGTCACTCAGAAGTCCTCGTGGTTAGTTTAACTGATTGGGCTTGGCACATCATACCCTACAGAAGTGACTGCTGACCATGGTGAGGAATCCTAGAGATGTGACACAGCTGAACAAACTCCTAGGCCAGTCCAAAGCTTGTAGATGAAGCTACTCAAGGCTCTCCTTTAATTAAGGATGTATTGGTTTGGGGAACCATCTGTGCCGGCTAGAAGAGGAATGACAGACTCCAAATTGATGTTGCTCTGCCTGTGCAAAGACATATTTCTACCCCAAACTCCCCCCTGCAGCTCACATATGATGTCTGAGAGGGACCTCAAACCCAACTGCCCAGCAGCTCCCAGGAGTCTGCAGCTACCCAAACCCTGTATTTTTTGGAGGAAGCCTGCAACCTACTCGAATTGTTCAGAGCAAGTGTCTGTGTATACCGTACTTCAAATTCAATGACACCTCGATTTTAGTTTAGGAATTGTCTGTCCCTTCCTTGTTTTGAATAAATGATTTTTTTATTACTGTATAAAAGGGTAAAAAACGTGCTTTCCTTAACTGCCTCCCTAAACTATTTCATTGCCTTGGACTCATAGAGGGAGAGAAGAGGATGTGAGCACAGGGAAGGTCTATTTGGGATTTGTGGATTAGTGCTACCTGTCAATCATCTGGCAATCAAGAAACTTCCTTCAGCCAAACAGTGCATCTCATCTGGCTCTAGAGGAATTACATCAGTGAGACATCAGTGCTGTCTCACTGTAAGCAAGTGGGTGAAAAGAAGATCTTCATATGCAGCTGATGCTCTAAAGAGACATGTGTTGGGGTACTCAGAGTATGAGTAGCTCCACATCTTGTTCACATCCTGGATCCCAGTTTCAAGGATACCAAGTGTGTTTCCAGCCTCCTTGCTGGGAGGAGACAAGAGGCAGCAAATCACTGATTAATGTGGTGACTCAGCGCAGAGCGGATGGACTTGTCCCACACACTAATCAGCGTGAACAAGGACAGCAGCCGCTGTGGCACAAGGACACTAAACCCAGGAAAGCATCTAAAACATGCTCTAGGACATGTCAGAGAACTTTGAGCCAGACTAGGAGCATGAACCAGCTGGAAACATGAGCTCACCTAAGAACACCATCCATTCCCTGGACCTGGGAGCTTTTGTCAATTATCGTGAAATGTCAATGCAGCTTCACCTTCAATGTGTATTTGGACCACATGCTGCACAGGTGATCTGGTCCACTTGGATGTTAAGAGGCTAGCATTTATAAAAATGGACAAAATCCCATGGATTGCTCACGGGTTCTCCCCTGCACAAGAATGTGGCCATGGGCAATCAGCCCAAGGCAGAACCAGGAAGGCTTCAGACTCAGATGCTGGGTTCTGTCTCTCGCTGTGCATGGTACATGAAAAAGACCTGCTGCCTTTTCGTTTCACAGTCACCAATCTGCAATTTTTTATTGCAAGGACAAAGACTGTTTTTCAAACTCTTTTAGCACTTCTTCAATCTTTTTCCATAACTTGTCATCATTATTTTTTACCAGAACATGTGTCGTATGACTGGAGGTTTAGGATTTCTCCAGACAAAAGCAGGAATGCCCACAGGGCTGGATAGAAGCTGACCTGTTTATTGACTTTCATTTTATTGTCTGCTGGTCTGTCCCAATTAAGAAAAAAAAAAAGAGTCAAGATCAATTGAAGAAAGAATTGTTGGTTAGAAAGGACTATTTTTTTCTGTCACCTTTGAGAGTTTGTAACAGTGAGTAAAAGCAAATTAAACAGTAAAAATATTGAGACAGAAATTCTCCTTTTCATATTTCAGTTTTGAAGATATAAAATGTTGTGATCTTGGCTAATTTATATATATATATTTTAATAAATACCAGCCTTTTTCATTTCTACTTTGAATTCAATTAACAAGAAATAAACAAAGAAAACCCCGTGGGCACTTTTGTCTCCCCATGGATATAACATTTTCAATTTAAGCTAAGATCATTTCCCATAGGTTTCATACACATAAATTTCCATGAGAGAGGTTGATAGGTAAACATTTCACTATGTTCAGGACCATTCAGACTATCAGCAGGCTGCAGGTTTTTCAATGTCCCTTTTGACTCCTGCCTTATATATTTCAAGCGTACTTACATTATTTGTTGTCAGAACATGTATTCTAGTTTCATTTTTATTATGTTTTATTGAACTGGGATGTTATTTCAATGTTTCTTCATCACTTTAATTATAAGCAAACATCTTGTCTGACTTGTTTCTCTGAGATATAATGGTTCACAAGATCTGGTAACTAATAAAAAAAGGAACTATTCAAAAAATAATATTTTTTTTAAAAATCAGGTTTAGAATTATAATTTGATCACATCCTGTTTTATTTTTTCCATGCCTGTAGATGAAAAATGACTTAAAGTCCTGCTCCTTCCCTGCCACCAGAATAGATTACAATATAGCTTTTGGTATTTTCTTTGTTCTGTCTTTTGAAGGAGAGGAGGAACTTCTTATTAGCCTCTTTTTTTTATATTCCAAGTCAAATGTTGCTATCTAGATTACTTGTGCTATATATATGCAACTATGGTTAAAAAAGAATGTTTGCTCATTTAAGACCCTCAATTTTTTTTAGGGGAATTTGTATATGCTTAACAATTTGAGTTCTCTGTTTTTTAAAACATAAGATGATTTTTTAAAGTTTATTAATTAATTGTATAGTTAAGCAAGACTCTATCAATTAGAAAATCGTATTTCTTACTGCAAAAACTGTGAACCTACAATGGATGCATGCAGTTCTGGAAATTAACACAAGCTGAACAACTCTGTGAAGAAGTTATTTTGGAAGCCGTATTTTATCATGTACTCTTTTCATGCTTTTGGCAATTTCTTTTTTTTTCATGTATATTCCTGAGTTATCATCACCTGCTTCAGTCTTCTAAATTCAATTACAACAATAGCAGATTGGACCCTTAATTTTTCCTGCCTGAAAAAACATTATTCTGGTCAAACACATAAAGATTTAAACCCAAACCCGAGTACATGCTGTTTATAAACTATCCAATGCAGAACTAAAACCAAACATAACACAAAACCAAGCAAAGCAACTGTCCATTTTTTTTTAAATTTAAAATGTCTGTATTGCTTTAATTCCAAACTCAGACAGAAGCAGAACTAACTTAGAACATTTTTCCTTAGGAGTGTAAGTCAAATCCTTAATGCTAATGTAGGAGGGTTTTTTGTATTTAATTTAACTTACATTTTGTTATCGCTTGGCTCAATGCCTCAGGAGTCTGAGCCAAAGCTGTTATACTGTAATATCCATGAGGTTCAGTTTTCTCTTTCACCTGCAACACTGTACTCTCAGTGTAATGCTAATGTGACTCCTGCAGTATAACAAAGAACCCATAATGACAGCAGCAGAGGGGCCTGAATGTCATTTACACCTATTTGCTACATCCAAGGTCAGCAAGAATGCACCTGCAAAACACTCACACTGCACCCAGACTGGCTACAGGAAAACTGTCTACTGAGATGAGATTATTTTGAATAACAGATTTTTTTTTTCCCTTCTAAACTCTTGAAGGTCTTTGTGTGAAAGTTCATAATGAGATATTCAAGGTAAACATGCATTTCTGTGGTAACAATCAAGGAGACGGTATCTGAAACAATGGTAAAGAATTGGAAAAAACCCATTCTAAAGATGTATTTAGCATATTTATAAATATATTGCCAGAAACATTGTTTCCTCATAGCATATTTCATACTCGACCTCTTGATCAAGGGTTAAAACCAACCAATTACTTTGGAAATGCAGTAGCAGAAGCAGGAAGACTGATAGCTGCCTTCATTGCAAGGAGTGCAGCAAATTCTCAGACTTGTGAAAGGAATGAAAAGCAAAGTGTGGTCTTCTGATGTAGAACCTTTTATTGAAGTATACTGAGAGGCATCATAAATATGTTTTTTAAAATCAATACATTACATTCCACTCTTTTAATTCTCTGTACCTGTCCAGATCAACAGAAACAACAAAGACACAACCAGCTTCAAACAAGGAAAGTTTTTGGTGCAGTTGAACAATAAAGGAGTGAATCCCCACAGCGAAATGCAGGGCATGGGCAGACGTCTGTAACTTGTTGCTGCAGTAGCAGGAACTGTGCATGAGGTGAAGCTTGTCCAAGTCAGGGGATGTGCACCACACCCATGTAGAAACCCCAACAAGGAGCTTCTCAGGCCCCCATGCCTCTGGGCCAGCAGCTGGGCACCATCTCCTGAGCTTGTGCTGGAGATTCCCATGTCACTGCAGCTCTCCATCACCTCCCTGACCAAAGATATTGCACCCTTCTCTGTCATTGCTCCAGGTTTAAACTGCTGGCATTTGAAAACCTGTGTTGCCTTGTCTGGAGCAGACAAGCAGCTCCCACATGCCCAGCTATGTCCATCACTGTTTTCTGGACCACATCTGTCTGGACTCAAAAATGGTTGGAAATGAGAAGACCTTTCAGATTAGAGTCTGTGCTGGTTTTGGCAGGGAGAAAATAAATTTTCCTCACAGTAGCTGGTACTGGGCTATGTTTTGGATTTGTGCTGGTAACAGCGGTGACGATACAGAGATGTTTTTATTACTGCTGAGCAGGGTTTACATGGAGTCTCAAGGCATTTTCTACGTCTCACACCACCCCGCCAGAGCCAGGACAGCTGACCCCAACTGATCAAAGGTATATTCCAGACCATATGGAGTCATGCTCAGCATATAAAGTTGGGAGAAAAAGAAGGAAGAGGCGGGGGGGGGAGGGACATTTGAAGTGATGACGTTTGTCTCCCCCAGTAACCATTATGTGTGATGCATGCTGCTTTCCTGGAGATGGGAAGTGGTGAATGATTTCCTTGTTTTGCTTGGCTTGGTTGTGCAGCTTTTGCTTTACCCATTAAACTGTCTTTATCTTGATCCACAAGTTTTCTGACTTTCACTCTTCCTGGGCTCTCCCCCATCTCATCAATGGGGAGTGAGATGCAGCAGTGAGCCCCTGCTGCATGGGGCTTATTTGCCAGCTGAGGTTAAACCGTGACAGAGTCTTAGGGGAATTTGGTATCTCCAAGGATGCAAAGCCTGGAAGGGGAGCAGTCGACACCTCCCCTTCTGCTGGAGCTCCAGAAGAAAGGCCAGGGAGTCTAGACTTAGATTTTAAAATTTATATCTAGCCTGGGGTATTAACTATAGATAAGAAATAATTTATAGTCAGAAAAGTTATGATGGGAAGGTTTTATTAATAATATACACTGCTTCTGAAAGGAGGGGTCCCACATCAGGGAATGAAGATTTTCACCTGGCATTTGGCTAAGCAGAACTGATGGTGGTATAGGGGCATCAGCCATACCACCATCTAGTGATTCCCCCAAATACTGTACCTCTGTTCTCCCCACTGCTGTGGTGGGTCCAAATTATCATTGCTTCAGGAGCTCAGTGCCTGCCTGACAGAGCAAATCCCTTTGAATTTAGAAATAAGGTGGATTTTAGACAGTGCTCTGCTAATATTCCGGTGCACTACATTTTGCCTTTCAGTAGGAACATTTAATGTCGACTTCAGAGCAAATATTCATATATTCAAGCCTTAAGGTGGTTTCAGAGTACAAGCAACACTAAATGGCAACAGATATTTCCCGTATCTTTTAGTTTCTCTGTGGACTGCAACAGAAAAATTTAGACTGAGGCAAATCTTATCTAATCTGAAGATAAAGATTCATGAAAGGTAATCTGAAGTACATGGATTACAATAAGCTACTAATTTAAGTTTGTAAAGTATTCTTCTATTCCCAGTCCAAAGAAAATTCACAGTAGGCAATTTAATGTTGGTATTTTCAGGTAATATATACAGACAGGCAAAGATATTAATGTATTTGTAAGAAGAGTACATTTTGGGACTACTTTCTTATTTTACATACAATATAAATGACTACATGACCTTTCATTGATCATGGACTAAGCAGTTTTTCAGGTATATAGTTCAATTTGTTATCTATCACTGTTTTGTTTGGAACTAGCATAGATTTGAGGAAGAATTCCTGTTTGGAAATACAATGTTGAGAGAATTTATTTTGATTAGCACTCAAATAAAATATCTAGAAATGAACATAACTAATGGTCTGGCTTGGATGAAACTCTAAGTTATATTGCATTCTTCACCTACCTCAAGTGACTTCTCTGTATGATTATGCTTGGCCACAGCCTGTTTCAGGTGCCAGCAGCTGGCATATCCATCCCTGAATCTGCATTTCCCTCCATTGCTGTATTTCCATAGTCACAATATTATTCTCTGGAGACTGGACTTTGCCTTGTCAAATTTCATGAGGTTTTAGTCAAAACTCAGGCATAACTTCGCTGATGGAAGTGCAGCTGAAATGTCTGGGCGTATCTGTTTGGTACGTATCATGTTTTCCTAAAAATTAGAGATTTTTGTGTGTCAGTTACTGACTGGTTCTCTTGGACCCACTTGCTCCCAAGTCCTTATGTGAATGCTTTTATCACAGAGTAATCTTGTATTTGTGATTTCTGGTTTCACTTACATAAGGGTAGAATCCTGCTGCACGATTTTCATTTAGCGATGGCAACAAGTGTTACATTGTATGGCAAAATTTGGACTTGTAGAAAATGCAAGAGCTTTGAAGAGCTCAGCCTGGTTAAATTATCATAAAGGAAAACGACATCTGCATGTATGTAGGCTCTTGGGGAAAATGAGGGTGTTGAGGGAAGGTGTGCTACCAAGGTGGGAGTGGAAGGAAAGGGGTGGTATTGAATATCTTGAGATGTGGTGTCCTGTGGAAAGTGCATTGCAGACAAAGGAAATTTATAGACTCAATGCAGACAAGCAATAAGATTTAAGAGGTTGTAATATACGGAACAATAAACTACAGCTGTATTTACATTCATCATCTGAAATATTTAGTATAACCTAAATTACACATATAGATGTATCTACAATCAGATGCAGTCATTTAGACATATTCTTGATCATGGACTTAGAAGCAGTTACAGCTCTCCCATGAATGCCTTTTTATGGTTTTGACATGGACCTTCTGTACGTTTTTTAGTCTCAAAGAGTCTTGCTAGCCAATCTGTTTAAGTGCAAGAGGGATATTTCATGGTGGTCATAGTGGAGGATTCACTTTAATCTTCTATTCCCCAGGAAACTGCTGGGCTTTATGAAATGAACCTCTGTATCCTTCCATTACATCTTCTGGCTTAATACTGGTAGCACTGGAAGTCAGATAGTTCCCAGTCTTAATATCTACATGATCAATTTAAGATTCAGACATGGTTTGAAAGCAGGGAGTAGTGGAACATTGTATCTGCAATTTAGAATTGTAAATATTTTATCTGCTTTAATGCATGCACACATTTTGCACATTCATGACTAATCTGCAAAATGAGGCTGGTTTTTAGACAATGACTGTGGCTAGCTTGAATAGTTTTACCTGTTCAAATATCTTTATGGATATTAAAACATCATGTGCACTAAATATCAACTAATATTTACCCTGGTGTCCTTTCTCCATGCTCATAATCTTTGTGACTATGCTGTGCTATTACAGCTGAACCTTCTGTTATTTCTATTCATGCACCACTGTGTGTCCACTGTGTCATTCCTTCTGTTCTGTGACCTTCAGTCCACTGTATTAACTCTCAGATCCACACATTTCCAATTTCCCAGTCTTTTTTTAGACATTCATCTGTTTTTTTGTATTTTCACGCACTTCTTCTTCTTCTTCTCTTTGTATACATGTTCAGTCAGCTCACTTTTGGCATAGATTTTTTTTTTAATCTGCAGAAATACGTTGTCTTCTGTTTAGGCTTGGATTTCAGTGGAATTTTGTGTGTTTTAACAGTGACATGTTTAAATCTATTGCATTCGAACCTTGATTTATTTTGAATGCAGTGTAGTTCATGATCGACTCATGAACTTTCAAGAGACTTTTCTCCTGTGACCAATATTCACCAGTAAAAGCCCAAACCTGAAACATCCTGACCTTGAAACATTAATTATATCCCAAAGTATTTTTGAGGCGCATTCAAATCTTACACTCTCATAGAAACTTTTGTTTTCGAACGCGTGTGGGGTGACAAGAATGTACAACCACAGAATCACAGGATGATTTGGGTTGGAAGGGATCTTAGAGATAATTTCCTTCCAAACCCCCTGCCATGGTCTATAGTAGGCCTATTAATAGCACACCATCATTAAAAAGCCTATTAATAGTATGTCACCAGCTGTTTTTTCTCTTCAGCTAATATATGCACCTAAATGTCTTTCTATACCTCAACAAAGACTAACAAGTACCATTTGCCCTTTTTACTTTTGAATCCAGGAATCTACTAGAACATCACTCTTCAAACATCCAGAAACTCCTCATTTCCCACGGAAATGCTGTACGCCCAGAATTGATTCTCAGAGTCCTTCATTTTCAGACTCATCTCTTCAGTGGAGAGTGGTGCCCTGGTGGTACTTCCAGCATCGTGTAGAGGTGTGCTGTCAGGTTTTGTTTTGTCTGTGCAGGTATACTTTTAAGCAGCAACTCCTAAACAGCCATCCCAAACAATCACAGAAGAGGGATAGAACTGCTTAGAACCAGAGATTTCTGATGTTATCTTACTTAGTTTCCTGGTTGACGTGAGTAGCTCATGTAACCTAGAAGAAATGCATATGACTAAGAGAAAGAATGTTGTAATGAATATCTTGATGGGCAGGAAAAAGGGAGTGGAACAAGACAGGTGGGAAAATATGCTGTGAAATCACCACAGAGGCCCAGACAACCACAGACACTAAACCATACGTTTTTCCTTAAAAGAAAAAAAAAACAAACAAAACCAAAAGTAAGTACTGCTAGTTGGGGCTGTAGTGGCAGCAGCAAATCGTTCTGGTTAGAATGCAAGATCTCAAGAGCTTTTTGTTCACTTCAATTATAAGTCAAGACTGTATGAACACTGTATATTTAAATTAATGATTGGGGAACCTCCATATGCAAAAAAGAATGACAACATACCATGATGTCCTGATCCCTGCCTTTGACACATCCAGCTGAGACTCAAAATTGAGGTGAGAGAACCTTTGAGCACGTTCTGTTTGTCAGCTTGCAAGTGCAGGCAGATGTTTATTGTTATTCTTTGCACCTTCTTGGAAGTAATAAAATGCAGGCTGGAAGTTCAGCACAATGTTGCATCTTCTAAAACCCACAAGGAGAAGAAACCTCTGAATGTTTCATTACATTTTTTTATTTTATATTTTATAAGATGCTGCAAGGTATGAAAAAGAAATCATAAGTAAAGGTTTAAAAATGGAAGAGGAAGGAGCATCATATCTGAAATTAAAAATAAGAAAAAGTATGGTGCCATTCATTACTGAAAGAACAAAAAAAAACCTATTTAAATTATTAGTTAGGGAGGAACATTGCCTGAAAAATATAGTCATTGTATTAGATATTTAAGGAATAAAGATAACAATAGGACCATATTTACTGTATAGAAATTTGAGGAAAAGGGTTGGAACTGATAGTTGGATAGAGCAAAAAAGTGGTCTTGTTAAAGGACAACTTTGAGATATGAGAGATATCCCTTGCCACATTCCGGGGTTTTTTTGCACATTATCTTGGCTGCATATCTAATCTCTTCGCAGTTCTCTGTGTACATATATTCATTTATAAGGAGCAAAAGTAAAGAAGAAAGCATTTTGGGTTTTTTTCAGAAAACACACAAAGATTGATGAACACAGTGACTCTGTGACTAAATCTGCTTTTCCTGAATTTCCACATAGTTTTACTTCATTTGCCTGCACTTGACTGAGGAATAAAGACCCTGAAGGCCAGAAGGAACAACCCTTCTGGCAGTGAAGAGCTGCTGACGTGCACATTACAGCAGCTGAGGAGCCAGCCAGCCCCTTTCCCTGCAGGGACTGAGTTTTGGGCCGGACCCAGGCTGTGTCTGCAGCGGGTGGAAGAAGCAGCTCCTCAGTCTGTGTCAGCCTGACAATGGGTTCTTTTTAAAGGGGACCAAAGTGCTATTCCTACTGCTGAAAACAACAAAAATAAGGCCACTACTACTAATGTGCTACGTGTTATGTACCGCTGACATAGAAATGCCTCCATCAGAAAAATCAACACCCAAATGCACGTTTCTAACCTTAATAATCTGAACTATGTCTCTGCACCGAGACATATACACCAAGGCACACAACTGTCCTGTGCAGCCATACAATACCCTTCACAGCCTCCCTGCTCAGCCTGTTTTGCTCATTTCAGTAGAGCTGTCTGTAGTCCAGCAGAAAATGCATTAAATGGGTCTTCTCATGGAAGGAACATTTCACATCTAACTGTCTTTAGTATAAATCCTTTTTCTTATATGTGTTTTCTTAACACTGTGGCAGACTTGGAAGTCACCAGAAGAAGGTGACTTTCTCACTTCCCACCCCATCAAATGCAGTTGCTCCACTTACATGAGAGTGGGACAACTACATAAAAGTGCTTAAGGATGCGGATATGTTGCCAGGGATGAAGAAGCAGCAATTTGTGGTGTGTTGGTTGGTCTCTTGTCAGTGACTGTGGATGTGCTGGGTCCCCAGGGGAAGGAGGAACAAGTGCACATACAAAGAGCAGCCATGGCATTGCCAGTGTGCTACAAATTCACACTCCATCTTCTCCCTTGAACTTGATCACCTGCTGGTGGTCTCAGGGGAGCACAAGTCCAGTACAAAAACTTGACATTCCTGTTAGAAACCATAACTTTCAAGGCATTAATATTTCTCAGGCATTGTTGGTTGATAGTATGTTTGTGTTTTTTCTAGTGCTAATCGTTCCAGGCTGAGCAAGCAGGAACATATCTCAGAGCGGGAGGCTGTAATGAAAAGAAGGGGAGGGGGCTACATCTTCCTCTGCTCTTCAATAAATCCAGTTTTGTACTAACATGAATATCATGATTAATAATAATAGCAGCTTATGACTGTTTTGAAAAATTGCATTTGTAGAAAATTAATGTTTCCAAGTTGTTCCAAGGAATGAAGATTTAAGAGGAGAAAAAATATGCACAGAACTGAATCTGAAACTATTTACAACAGTAATGCTGCCAGTAATTAGGATGACTTGAGTATTTCAGTACGCTGTCCTTGTAGTACTTTACCCCCCTCTTCTGCTCTGCTGGGAAGAGTAGTGTTTTCTATCTTTGGCTAGGAAAATTTAGAAATTTATATATGATGAATATGACATACTCATTATAGGGTGCCAGTTGAAAGGGAACCAAATATGAAAATCTGTTGTGCATATCAATATATCCACACTTACTAATACCGCTGTGATGAAGAGCTCTTCTTAGATGTTTTCTTTAACTTGTTTTATGTAATTTAAAAATTACAGACAGACAAGATAAGGACATTGCAATGCTTTTGTAAAATGACCTTTTACAAGAAAAATCTCTTCTCCTTTTCACACAATAACTTTAAACAGAAGAATGATCAATACTCGGGAGCAACCAAATCCTTCCTGACAGATGATGTCTTAATGTCTGATCAAATTCAAGGCATTAACAGTATCATACAGTATAATTTCTGCTTTCTTGAAAAACAATGGAGCTCGTTTAGAAATTGGAATTCCCTGGAGAATGCCACGGGAGTGCAGACTATTAATTACCCTGTTCTATTGTTATCTTTTGTTCAGAACAATAGTGCTCCTGAGGTCCTGTGGAATCTCTCTCCCCTGTAAGGTGTCGGGTTTTGATTAAGCATCATTTCATACAGTTCATTAACAATGTATCTTAAAATGAGCTTTTGATTGAACATTTTTATTGGGCATTTAAAATAATTTATGGATTCTGTTGAAATTTCACATACAACATTTGCCAACCTAGTTATTATATATTTTTCATTAAACAAAGGTGTTTTACCTTTTCTGAAAGGTTCTATTTTTTTGAGTGGAAGAACAGATTATATAAAAATTGATTATGAATGCAGTATATCATGAAAATAGTCCTCCTGACCATATTTTATTCCAGTGGAGCTAGAGCACAAAGGTGCATAAGTAATCCATTTGCAAGTGTTGTCATTTTGGACTGTCAATCTCAAAGCTAACATTTAAGCTTAGTTTTCCTATCTAGAGTACCAGCATTTTAATAAATCTCTCTGCTTTTATAAGAAGCTATGTCCTAAAGTGAATGAATTCTTCTCTTTAAGCTTCATCCAGTAAATGAGAAAAATTTTAGCAAATGTAAAAGAGCAGCATAAAAGAGGATGTTTTGTCACACATCAGCTATATACAGATTGAAAATACTCTTAGGAGCTGTGGCCAGCAGTTTGGTTGAACATCTAAATGCAAGCAGAGAGTAAATTATCTTTTAAAAGTTTTACCAGTAAGTTCAGGCTTTGGCCTCCAGCAGTGTGGGGGACACTGAAATCTGAGGAGCCAGGACTGTGAATGGTTGGACAAAATAACTTTCTTTCTTTGTAGAACAGCCCTGTCAGGAACACATGATGCACTGAACGCTGAATAGATTTTGGGTCAGCTGGATAGATGCATGTTTATACTTTTTCAGGTAGAGAGGACTGTTTTAGATGGAAATCCTGATGGAAAAATTTGGGACTTTTTTTTTTGTTCTTTTTTTTTTTTTTTAACCTGGGAATTTATTTTCATTATCAGTTTGCAAGAAGATTAAAAAAAAATCTTATATCACTGAAACAGCATGTTGGGGAAGGAATGTGCACGAACATTATAGCTAGAAACAAATCATTAGTTTGAATTTGTGTCCAGGGAAATTATTGGAATTATTTACATGCACATGTGAATTCAGAGGGAAGCACTCCAACGCTGACTGACTGTTAACATAGTGTACAAGTCTGTTGGGATAAAATAATAAGTTAAGTTTTTACTCAAGTACTCAAAGCAAAAGCCAGCAGAAACTTTTGCTGAGATTTGAAACCATACAGACAGAATCTTCCATTTTTTTGTCTTTTATTTGGACCAATGAATTTGCTGTTGTCAGTGGGATGGAAATATTAGAATACTCAGTCCTGTGTTTCCTTGACCTACTAAGAATCAGAAAGCACCAAGATCTTTCAGGAAGTCCTGCTATAAATATTTCCAACTTAATTGGGCGTATCCCAGAGGTTCAGATCGTTTGGGATTTGGATGCCTGTCCAAACCAAATCAGAAAACCTTTTAAAAGACAGAGGCCTCAGCCACAGCATTCAAATTCAGATTGATGTTCCTGATAGAAGTGAGGAAGGATTTGGACCCAAAGTGTCCTATTGTGTTTATCTCAGTAGAGGGGTCATCTGTAACATTTACAGCTGGACTCTTGCTTCATTTCAAATGGACACTGTATTTCCCATGCCAATATTAGGATAGGATCCAGTCTCTGGTGCTACAGATGCTTCCCGTCAGAAACATCCATAACTAAGGACTTGTAATTTCTAGGGCAGCCTCAGTTTTCCGTTTTGTCTGTGGTTAGAGTAATAGTTCCCACTCCGTGACCACTCATGTAGTCTTGTTCTTGAACCTGGTGACCCACACTGTGCTGTTCAATCAACCTGGCTAAATTTCAGAGAGTTCTTTAGAAAAATGACCTTTCTCGTACTGACTGGTAACATTATGCTGTCTTCAAATACACTTCTTTTCCCAGCACCTCAGGCCTAAAAGGGTTGCTGTGATACTGAAAACATATTTTTGTAATTTTTCTAATCTACCAGTAATACTTTTAATACTACTGGAATGTGGAAATATGTATATTTATTCTAGGTTTTTAGTGCTCTGTACTTCATAGCACTTTACGTTTCAATTTTCCTCTAATTAATAGTGCAGTCAGCTTTCCCTGTTCTTTTCAGATGATTCACTGCATAAAAGAAAAAGAGATGAAATCACTTAAAAATAGGAAAACATAACTCCTTGAAATGTATTATATTTCAAACTGACAGTGCTCTTTTTCCTTCCTTGGCCTTCCATTAATAGATATAATAGATACATATATTCTATATATCTCTTCCTGTTTTTCTGTCTGTGATCTATCATAAATTCACTCGTGTTTCCCACTCCATTCACAGTATTGCTTGCCATAGTCTATTCGTCATTTCACACATAAACACTTGTGTCTTGCTTCCAGTAGCTGGGAATACTTTCTCCACATGTACATTTTTCCAGAGTGGTTGCCTTGCCTGTGAGTTAACCGTTGCTCTAACCTCATTTAAATAACCTAATTTCTTATGTTTCCAGTGGAGATGCCAAGATGAGAACATTCCATAGCTGATCAATGGCATCATCTTATCTTGTAACCTTTGCCTCTCCTAACCCTACCTTCTTCCAGTGATGCTTTACCACCCTGTACCACTGCATGTCTACATTCAAAGTTTGGAAACTTTGGGACAGGGACAATGTCTTCACATGTGTTCTTTTCAACACATTAAATACAGTATGTAAGACCTGATAAGTGCTTGCACTCTTATTACTCACTGTGTCAGCAAATTTCTGTGTTTAAAGAATGGCTGTGTCTTACAAAGAAATAAATTCAACTGGCAGGTTCCCCTGACTAGAAAGCTCATTACTGACCAACACCCTCCGGTGTCATTTGGGTGTGCCTCTGTGTTTGTAAAGCCCTGAAAAATCCAAGGTAAGTCAAAAAGCAAAACAGGACAAGGAAACACTTCAATTGCAGTTCCCAGGGCTGGAAGAATGCAAGGCTAAAGGCAAAGTCAGTGCTGACTTTTTTCTCAGAAAAACCTCCAATAGTTAAAACAAGTAAAAAATAACATTTGATATTCCTTGTTTCAGCAAGGGAGAATTGAGGCACAGAAATCAGAGACTGGTCCAGGGTGATGTTGAGGTCTGTTCATCTGCCCTTGGCTGGCAGACAGCTCTCTGTCACTCCCAGGGGACAACCTCACCTCTGCAACTATCCCTGCATCTCTGTCCCACTGCCAGCATGGGAAGGCACAGCTTTTCAGCGTTTCATGTGTGTTTGCCCAGCAGAGGCGGTGTTTTCTGCAGGCTGTGGGGATGTGGGCAGCACCTCAGGCACTGCAGCTGGCGGGGAAGGAGCAAGTCCTGGGCATCAGCATTGCCTTGAGCTGGGCACACTGTGAGGCAGCAGCTTTCTGCTTGGCTCTGCTTCTCACACAGTCCTATCGCTCTGTCTTGTGGCACTTTTTCAAGCCTTACAGTTTTAGTCCAAGATACGATGTGTTACAGTAATAAAGAACAAAGGCCGCTCATGTCTGGGGCACCACAGAGAACCTGGCTGTGGCAGAGAGTGATATCCCCTCTGGGCTTCTTCCTCTGTGAAGAAGCAATGCTGGCTTTCAGTTTATCTAGCCTTGCAGAGGGGAGGAGGACTGAAATTTCAGATTTTCTTATTTGTAAAACTTCTTCAATTTGATTTTTCTCTCTGAAAACGTTTATATGTTCACCCCGACCTACAGTTGTACCTGTGCTACTGCAGCCCCTGTGCGCACAGGTGTGGAGGTCCTTCTGCACTTCCCAAAATATATCAGTGAAGCATATATATATATATATATATACATGCTCATATATATAGCATGAGGCAATGATAAATGAAGACCAGATCTGCTAGAGCCTTCCTCTGCAGTACTTGTTCCTCCTTTCCTCTCCTTCTCCAGCTGCACTGCCAGGAAGGGGAGTTCGTCTGTATTCTCTTCTTGACCACCCCCCTTCTCCAGCCCCTGCTTTCTGGGATATGAAGGAAGGGCTTTACAAAACTGCTTGGAATATAGAGATAAAGAGACAATGAGATGCAGGCAAACACTTTGTGTGTATTAATGTATATTTGCTTTTGTGCTTCCCTAACTGTTGCATGTAGTACGTGCTTTTGTCATGCCTTTAAGGCAAAGAACAAAGGGATGGGGCTGAAAGAATTTTTCTGTGTTCTTCCCAGAATAAAGTTTGTTTTTCCCTCTTTGACCTTCAACTCCCCGAAGACCTGAGTTTAACTGCTTTGATTTACTTCCATAATAAAGTGATCGATTAATGTTAAAGTCAGGCTTTATGAGGCCTGTCCTCAAATGGTCTCGGAGCCTGCCATAGCAAGGATGTTATACTGCCATACTCTGAAAAAGGTCACATGAAGGGAATCAAAGACAAGATAAATGATGGTTTACACATCAGAAAAGCTCTCTGTAGTACAGACAGGGAATGTGGAACATTATGTCTCTCTGGGCTCAGTGCAGATGGTATATAGTAAATATAGTCTGAACTGCCTCCCCAGGATTTATTGTTGTTGCCGTTGTAGTTGTTTTGGGGGTTTGCTTTTAGACAAAGCTGTGCTCTGGAAGTGTGTAACGCATGGACAGCCCTGGTTGAAACTGAGCAAATGAAGAGCCTGCTAAAATGATCTCAACATGCTGGTGTTAAGGAGCTTGCTTTCAGAAGTTAAGGGCTTGATTTCTTATGATTTTTCATGCTCAGTTAAAAATCATAGTTCATTTCTTTTTTTCTAACCAGACTTTGCTGCAGGCATTTTTCCTTAAAAGAGACAGGTAAACTGAGTAACCAAAATGAGGATCAATCCAAAACTCTAGCCTCCTTCCGTATCTGTGTGTCCTAAAGGAGAATTTCTATGGTATCACATGGAAGAGCAAATTGCTCTGTTTTGCTTTCATATTTTGATCAGAAATTGTTTATTCTTGTTCCATTTGTGCATCCACTGGACTACATTCCCTCTGACAGGCAGAGATACTCCTTATTTGAGGAATGCAAAAGGAAAAACTGATTAATAAATCTTGAAGAATAGATATAGACAGGAACCTGAGCTTTAACCATGGTCTTAAACCTGAGTGGGACTTGCTAGGTAATTGTATAAAAATCCAGCTTCTGATGGAAAGCACATTTTTCAGACCAAATCTCAACAACACTCTGACTGGGAAAGCTTGCCAGGTGTTGGATGAAATTTTGGAAATTTTGGAGGCGGGGAGGGAGGCAGAATGGAGAACGGGCAGGTAAGTGAGGTGCTCCCCTGAGACTTGGGAACTTCAGGCTCAAATCCTTACTCTGTACCAGTTTAAGCAAGTGTTTAAACTTTGGTTACTTATCAGAGCCTACCATCTTAATGCCCAAATTCTGGTCATCAAGCTGGATTGAAGGACAGGACTCAGCCCTAGCCCTGGGAGGCTGAAAAGTGGGTAGGTATGCAGGGAAAACCGTCCAGAGTCAGAAGCTCCCCTGCTGCTCTACTGTCCCCCAGGAAAGGGGATAATGGGGGTAGAGGTGAAGAGGAACCCTGACAGACACTGACATCATTCCACACAGGCTGACCAACACTGCTGTGGTCAGCCTGGCTTTCCCTCTGATTTAATTCAGATGCGTTCATGACTAACTCACTGTCTCCTGCAGGGCAACTGCCCTGTATCTGCTCTTTTAGTTTGTAGAAACAAAATAGTGAATTTAGTGCCAGTTTATGGTTCCTATTGAAATCACTGAGAATTATGAAAATCCCACAGCACTTTCCTGGCCAGCTTCAAAACCATGGGTGATATTACCCATCAAATCAGCCTGTGAACAGCTGATGCACATAACTCAGGACTGAGTGGTGTTATGAAAATCGCTCTTCAGGGACACAGTGACTGCTTCTGGTGCTCAAGGATGGGACACTGAGGTGCCAACATGTCATGGAGGACATGCCCTTGGTGCCCTCTGCCTAGAGGCACATAGTGCCCAGGCAGATAGCGTTGCCACCTTTGAAAAATAATTCCCCAAATGACCACTTCAGGCACTTGGCTGCTGCGATTGTGCAAGCCCGCGATAAAACTTGTCATGAGAGAAGGAAACCAGCTGAGTAAGAAGCTTATTATTAAGGGCTTATAACTAATAGGACTTTTCACGTGACAGTAATGTGGTAAGACCAGGCCTGGCCAAAGCATTCGTATTTCCAGTTGTGTGGTATCCTTGGGAGGGGAGAAAGGAAAATGGAGAGATCTAGAAGGGAAGGCTCATCTCAAAATACACAGAGTAAAACAGTCTATGCAAAGATTGATGCAGCCTGGTCTGAAAAATATTTGGCAAAAGGAATATAATGAGTTTTTCAGATTTCTAGTATTTCCTTTTTTTTTTTTTATTTAGAGGACAAGCGGAGTTTAAAGTAAAAAATGAGCTCCCTTAACAGCATTGTAATCACATATAAATAGGCTGATTACGATTGAAAAAACAGAATCGTAGAAGGAACTGATGGAAAACATCCCGTCACTTAATAAATCTATCCTTTGCCAGTACAGATCTGCTGCATGCGTTATACGACTGCTTCCATGCAGTCAAGCTTTAAATCTGACTTTAAATTTTCTTTTTAAATCTAAGGTTTTCTTTTGCTGCCATCCCAGCCTTTCAGAGTATCAACTGCTTAATATTCTGCTTGGCCCGTGGGAAGAGATGAGCGTATTAAGGATCCAAATACAAAGCACATTTCTCTCTGCATTCAGTGTAACCTGACTAGACACTCCAGTTGGCAGACACCAGATGGTTGATTGGAGTCTCTAGTCAGTCTCTGCAATTGCCGGAGCCTTAAGGACAAAACAGCACCAGGGAGATAGATTTGATATGATCATGAATCACTTCTGGGACCACAGCAGATAACTTAAGATAGGAGTCATGCGGGTCACCTTCTCAAAGCTCCTTCTGGTACCAAGTGCAAACAGGGACAGGAGGAGATTGATATCAGAGAGAGAATGATGATGGATGGCATTAGCGGGGTAGTAAGGTGTATTTGGGATTTACTGAATATCTTCCCACAGTGTTTTGAGAGCACTGACAAGCAGAAGGGTATGGGCTTTTCAGAGTCAAAAAAGGCAAATCTTGTTGAGGTGGAAAAGAAGGAAAATGAATAGTTCTGCTTCATTTAAATGATATTGAAAGTACTTCTAACAAAGTATCAGATGGTTATTCAGGATACAGAATGAGCAATATGAAAATGTCCCCATTAAAACTAGGTGGTTGTTATTAAAAAATCTTGAGCAGCTATTCAGATTATAAAATGAATTTCCTGCAGCTGTACAACATCACTTTCTCCACTTTTCAGAAATTCTTGAGTAACTGATTTATTTTTCTACACTCTAAAGTTTTTATGGAGAGGAGCAAGTGTCAGGCTTGCATGCTCTAGAGCCCTGTGTGTTTCCACTAGGAAGCATACTATTTGTGAGAGAAAATTTGTACAAACAGAACGAAGAGGTTTTGAAAAACCTCAGTTAGAGCTTGAAGCAAATCTCACGGGGTATTATACAACCCAGACAAGATTCTGACTGAACCTTTTGTGTATAAAAGTATACTTGCATCCAATTTTTTGGTCACTTGAACAAAAGGAAAACTACATTTATATACAAACACAACCAAGAAACCCACAGTAACAGATTTTGTTTAAGATGCCTCAGACTTGGTTTTTAAATCTCAAAGAATTTTTATTTTAAAAAAGAAGTTACTTGTTATATTCTAGCTCCTGTCTTTATTATAGAAGCACCTTCTTCAAATTAAAAGTACAGCTGATGTTCTATGGTTTGTAATTACTATGACTACCTGAAATAGTACATGCTTTGAATGCTGTCTAGTGAAAAGCTATATGTCAGATGATAGAGTAGAGCTTTATGTACAAATTAAAAAGATTGGCCTTGACTGAAGAGAAGGAAAACTGTTCTGTTTTGGTGAATAAAAGAACTCTGAAATTAAGGAGATCACTGTATTAAAATGAATGTTATAAGGAAAGTAAACTTTGGATGCTCTCCTGTTTTTGTTTTTTTTTAAGGGGCTTACTACATTGGGTTGGGTGAATTACTGGGGACATTCTGTGGTAGCTATTTTGTAGTTATTGCAAAGCTACTGTATCTGGATTTTCCTCCTTTGCTCTCTCCTATTGTGTACGTATTCGAGCAAAAATGTATCTTTCACTCTCAGAACGTTATTAACAGTTTTCCTTTATTCTTTGCTGAAGCAAGAAGTGGTTCCAGAGTTGGAGTATACCAGTCTTCCTCAGAGTCAGTAGAACTTGGACAATGCCTTGTATTATGAGCACGTTCTCTGGGAAGGATGGCTAGTGTAGCTGGCTGTTGGTATACTGCAGCTGTAAGGCCTCTCATCTAGTTCAGTTCTGGCCTAGGTCAGAAACCACATACAGTGAAGCCATTTGACTGGCTGAAAGATGATGGAGGCAGCAGAGTGCTACCTTATGACTGTGTGGACTGTCCTGACTCCAATGTAACTTGATGAGCGAGCCAAGAATAATGTCATATAAGAATTAATATCTCCTCAAATTTTCAGTCAGTATATAAGCTTAATACTTTCTTCTTCTAGAGGAGCAGAAGAAATTGTCAAAAATATCCACAGTCTGTTAGAAGAGCTGCAGGAAAGCAGATTGTACTGGGAGTTAAAAGGTTGGCACCCCTAAAGAATGACCTTTACTATAAGTAAAAGAATAACATACAACCTTGCCATTACTACTTGGGACTACTGTATTTAAAAAGTTTCATTACCCTTTATGAAAATAGTGCGCTATAAAGATAGATAAAATATATTGATACTCTATTGATATTCTTTACATGCTTTAGAATAATCTCTGCCTACCACATCCAGCTTTCCCAATGATGAAAATGGTGTCTGGTATCTGCAGCTGGCAGCTGGGTTCCTGGTGATGTCCGAAAGAACCACCTCAAACTCCTTCTTAATAGCACCCCTAAATAATGATCTTCAAGTGAAGCTGACTGTGAGTCAGGCAGAGTTGGTTCTGCCTTCAAGTGTTGCAAGGCTTGGTTTTGTATTTGAGATGTGTGTTGGAAAGGGCTCCCGAGAGAAGATTGGGTTGATGTTTTGTGGAACAACATCGTCACTTCCTGGCATTAAGATGTTAAATATACTGCCACTTATTTGCCATTCATGGGGTTTTGACTGATTCTGTTTAAAGGCAATAGATGCCCAGCAGCACCTCAGAAAAGCTCCTCTCAAACCTTCCAAACCTTGTGATGCTTATGGCTACTATTGAAGGGGTGCAACAAGTGAAGGGGAATTTTCTGACAATGAGAAAAATCTTCCTTAAGCCATGTGCTATTTATTGGTCTAGTTGAGTCAATTACAGCCATGACTCACCCTCCAAAAATTGCAACTTGAATTTTGTTATTTTCATTCACAAAGTGCCGAGTGGTTGGACCCACCCTTAAGTTTCAATCATCTCATGCTTTACTAGTTCTAGTAATAGCCTAGTGATTACAGAATAGAAAGGAGAATGATTTCTTTAATTCCTTTTCTGTAACTGACTATCTTGGATTCTATCTGTGTAGAGTTGAACATGTTTCCTGTAAAGTGTGCAAATATGTGCCTTTTCGCAGTTACTCTTTGACATTTTCAAAGATAGTTCCCTCTTCCCATATCTAACTTGACAGTCAATCAAGCACAGAGGAACAAGGAGAAAAAGACAGAGGATCAGGGAATGAAGAAATGAAAACAGAAAGGGAATCCAGGAAAAAAGATAAGAAATGCAAGAATAAAATGGAGAAGGATGAAAGTGGAAAGCATTTTGAAATAAATTCATAAACTATTGTTTAGTAAAAAAAAAAAGGAAAATAAGTGTATTTCCAATCATCATCTATCTGCAGTTCTCTTCTTTCATTGATATGTCTCTCTGACATGCAGATTTTCTAGCTTTTTGGCCATAGGCTTCACTTGCCTTACTCTAATATATATTAATTTGTGAAACGAGTTCAAGATGTACATGTGCGTCTTCACCACACAAAACATGGCTGAAATGAGACACAGGATGACAATTTACGGGAAGCACAGGAAACCTTCAGGAATTCTCTCCTGATCTTTCCCTCAACTCCCCCATGGAGACTTTGCCATGGTTACTTGCTGTTTGCAGGTGTCACCAGGCTCCCTTGCTTTTCAGTCTCACTGAAGTCAGGGAGATCTGAATCCAAGAGCAGAAGTTGGCCTTTACGATTCACTTCCATGTAGCATATGTTACTATACTGTATACCAAGAGATGTAACCGAGAAGAACCGTGGTATTTACACTATGCTAAAATTTAACTGTTGCTGTAGCCTTCTGAAGCATGTAGGACACATCTCAAAGACTTTACCCATGTTTTATCTCATCTTGTGTGAGGTAGGACTCCAGTTGCTGAGGAACAAATGACGCAATATGAATAAGGATTCAGGATCTCCATGCCCACTAGCAAACTAAGATAGTCCAGGGGTGAGTAATTCCCTTAATGAGTGGGGCAGGAGAGGTAATATTGACTAGAAGGATAATGATCTAATTGTTTTAATTATTATTTTCAGTAGCAGTGTCAGGGAATAGAGTGTTATTTTAAGAGACATTCAGCAAGTAGCAATGAGTTTTCTTTCTGACACACAGAGGGATGAAGTTGAAGGTGTTACGGTGGGTATGGGAGGCAGCTGCAAAAGTACACAGATCAGTGATACTAAAAAGATACTGCCTATAACATCAGTAACTCAGAGAACAACTTACAGCACACTTGCTGAATTTTAAAGAACTGTATTATACTATTGGGTCAAGTATCTCCATCTTTCCTCGGCCTGATTGTTCCTTCTTTTACAAGACCAGTGGTCCCAAAATAGGGAGGTAATCATCATACAGAAGAGGTGTGAGAGTCTGTTCACAATCTGGTTGTGTGTTGGTGTCTGTATTTCCAGGTGAGTGATACTAGCCCACATGACCATGTCCATAAACCCTCTGCCTATAATGCAGTTTTGCAGCAGTAGGATTAGAACAGATTGCTGGCATTATGGCAGCAAGGATATTGTTGGGAGTAACTTGGCAACACTTGTAGGTGTTCTGACACTGGCTCTTTACTCAAGGGCAAGAATAGCAGAGGGGATTCTGGATACAAACCAGTGAGAGAAATAATGTCAGAAAGGTTCAGAAGATGAAAGCAATGACAGTAAATAAGTCTGAAATTATTTTAGGTTTACATACTTTAAGTCCTCAGTGACTGAAAACACAGCCAAGAATTGCTTCAGCAATATTCCTTCATAAATCTGCATAATAATCTCTCAGAGGGGCTTTGGTGAAATTACAAGTATTCATTTACTAAATTGGGTTCAGTGTCTGTATCATACGCCGTATGAATATTCAGTGCTATGAATTCATCCAAACTATATTGAAGTTAGTGTGGTCCGCAAGCTCTCTCAAACAATAATCCAAACAGCAGGCATGGGCAGAAAGGACTTTCTTTTCAAAAATAAAAACCAACTTCCACTAGAATTCAAAAAAGAAATATTTAGCAGCTATGTTCCTAAGAATGGCAGAAATACATGCCTGTAATTTTTTTCATGTGGAATCTCTGATCTTTATAGCTCTAAATTCAGCAACAAATGTTTTTATGCTGGAAAGGGAACATAAAAAAATGCAAAGAATTTATGAGTGATTTATCAAATAATGCAATAATAACTGCCAGCCAGATGCAAGGAAACTGTTTGACTGGGAGACTAATAATAGAAATACTGAATATAAAATACAGCAACCTTCATACAAAGAAATGACTGGTCTTAGGTGACTGAGAAAACCTGTCAGAGAGTCAAAGATTTTACTGAAATGCGATAAGTAGTAACCCTGTATAATTCTCCAGTGTTTTGCACACACTGAATTAAATACATTAAAAAAAAGGCGCTTTTAAAATAAAATCTGGGGTAGTGAGTGTCTGCAGCTTTGCAATGGATTGCACAGAGGTCAACCATATTCTGAGCATTTGTCCATGACCATTGTGTTCGGTCTCGGTCTGGTCTTGCTTGGGTAACCCAAGCCAGCAGTTCTTTCCTTTCAAGGTTGCTGGTTGGAGCATAAGATGTTGCAGCAATTCCTAAAAAAAAAAAAAAAAAAGAAATTGTTCACAACTTGGAAATTTCGGAAGTTGTCTGTGGTGAATTGAGAGAAACCCAAGAAGTCACTCATGCTACATAGGAGAAGGTGGTGCACTTAGAAGGCAAATGTTCAGTGGGTGGTTTCTGTGGACCAAATGGCAGCAAGTGAAATGCAGAGCAGAATGATAACTATGAGAAACTGCTCCAGAGGATGGTTTCTTGACTTCTTATGTCAAAAGGCATAGAAGTTTCAGCTTGTTTCTGCAAAAGGCTTCATTATCTGAGGTGTTATTTTGTCAACAATCACTGCAGACAGACCTTTAGATTGTCTGTCTTTGTTAATTTCTTTGTTTATTTTTTCCTGCTTTCTAGGTTTTGTTTGTTCTCCTATCTCACAGGAGATTTTTTTTAGTCCTTATTGGTGTTTTAAAGAGAGTTAAATTCAATGCTCGGTTGACAAATCTTCAGCAATTCTAGAAATTGTGCTTGTGCTCTTCTGACGGGCTGAAAGAGTTGGGGTTGTTCAGTCTGGAGAAGACAAGGCTTCAGAGAGACCTTACAGCACCTTCTAGTACCTAAAGGGAGATAAAAGAGAGCTGGAAAGGGACTTTTTACAAGGGCAGGTAGTGATAGGACAAGGGGAAATGGCTTTAAACTGAAAGAGGGTGAAGTTAGATTAGATCTTAGGAAGAAATCCTTTACTGTGAGGGGTGGTGAGGCACTGGAACAGTTTGCCAGAGAAGTTGTGGATTTCCCATCCCTGGAAGAGTTCAATGACAAGCTGGATAGGGCTTTGAGCAGCCTGGTCCAGTGGAAGGTGTCCCTGTTCAAGGCAGGGGGTTGGAACTAAATGGTTTTTAAGGTCCCTTCCAACCCAAACCATTCCTTGTTCTGTGATTCCTTGTAAGGTAAATTAAGTGATTTATACTCAAACTGTGTCTCTTGACATTTCTACTGGTTATTCTTAGCTCTCATTCATGTTATGATCTGTTTCTTCCATTTGGTCCAATACTGAGACCAAATGGAGTGGTGTTTAGGGGGAGCTTGCACTTCATTATTGCAGAGCATTTAATCTTTTTATCACTTGCTCTGTGGGTGAATGAAGAACTTCAGATGCCATGGCTGCCAGTCCTGGCACCTCTTCTAACAATAAATTAATTTATATAAAATCAAGGTATATACGCAATGGGTTCACTATTTCCTTATCTTTTTCTACGCTAGCAGAATGGAAAAACACCAAGGGCTGCAAATTCAAGTTGATAAAAAATAAAGTTGGTCCAAACCAAAAAAAACAAATGCACGGGATGGCACCATGGCCCTGTAAGGCCCTTATTCCCATAAGGGAATTTGTGAAGCAAGCAAGGAAATTAATTTCTGAGGCATTCAGGGAGAGTTCCAGGAATGAGTGAAAAGGGGAGCTGGGAAGCAGGATCAGTCCAAGGTTGTGATCCAATACTCTTCCTAGGTTATTCCTAGGTGAAATGGCAAACTCTGACCCTCATGTCTGCTGCATAAAACTGATGTTCATCACCTGGAGACTTTCTTAAACTGCTACCAGATTAAACTAAAAAAAACCCAACTCTCTGCCAAAGAAATACTAATAACTTTACATGCAATCAGTATGGCAATGACCTAACAGTCTGATTTTTTTCCATTACTTAAGAACAGTCACTGCCTCCTAGAGAAAATGAATTTAAGCCATTACCATCAAGGTTTCAGAGATTAGGTAGTCAAAGAAGGGAAACGTTCCTTAGGAAAAAACTTGCATGGATGATTTTGAGAAAAATCTTCCCTTTGTCTTTCATCTCTGAGTGATGTCGCTAACATTGTGCTTGTCTGTCATCATGCAAGGTCAGGAGAGTCCTTTGAATTCACATTGTTTGTAAAGCTGTTAAACAGCTGCTTCCAGATGGAATTTTCAGCATACAGGAGCTGTTTCAAAGAGGGACAAATCTCGAAGTCCAGAGTCTCATTGCCAGATCCTAGATCACTGGTGCTACCTTCAGCTTCTCCCCTCTCTCTGTCTCTCTCTTCTCCCTCTTCCTCTCTATTTTTAATCTTTTGCTAAAGATAGACAGCTGTTTAAAAAACAATAAAGGAAACTGATGATCATTGTATTTTTCCTCCAGAGTTTTTGTTTTACCCACAATTTGTAATATTTCAGGCTTTTGTATTCTTTCACCTGAACATCCTCCACCTAAGACTGAATCACTTTCTTCATGTCTTGCCAGGTCAGCAATCAGAAAATCTTGGTCCACAGAGTTCCTTTGCACTGGTTTTTGTCAAAGGAACTTATGCCACACCATCATAAGGTATAAAGTATGCTCTTTTATTCAACAAGCAGAAAGCATAATAATCACTTAGAGTCTACACTGTGACACTACTCCGTTGCTTAGCAAGGGCATTGATTATGCTCAAGAGAAGTTTGAGGAACAGCTTTCTTTAGTCTCAAATTTGCGACAGTTCCCCTTTGAGTTGGCAGTACATTAATGGAAATGGAAACTTGCCTCATTCTAAATGTCAGAATAATAGAGCACCAAAAACAATTCAGTCATGTCTTTCAAACCACGCACATATGGTTCAGCACCAAATGTCACTATTCTTCCCCACTTCCTTTCCATTTGTCACTATCTCTGTTGATTATCATTGTTTGGGTTGAAACTTTCCTGAAGGCTCAGTGTAAAGCTCACCTTACAGTAACTAGGCATATTCTTAACATATTCTATACTTGGTATATGCCTAATATAGTCTTCCCAAATGCAACGGATTCTTCTTTCATGAAATGCTGTTTTATGGCTTAAAATGGTGACTTACATTGGCCTTCTTTTAGCTGTTGTGCAAATGTTCATATGCTGGTTGTCATCCTGACTTTTCCACAGATGTATTTCCTACCCTAAAAGATTTCAGTCCTGTGGCAGATGTAAAGCAACAACTATGGGAGTCAGAAGGTATGAGAAAGGAAAAGGATGGACAAAGCAGAATTATAAATATGGCATGCAAAAATTGTCTTAAGGGATTGGTAAATCTTCAAAAATCAGATATTCCAGAGTTGCAAAATGTCCCAAATATGCAGTGTGTGACCACATGATTGCATGTTATTTTCCCAGGGGATGTTGGTGTCATTCAATGAGCAGAATGGGTGACATTCACTTAATGATTTTTCTGTGTCAGAGTTCTGTAACTTGTAAAAATAAATGCCTCAATGAGGTTGTTTCTAGTTGGGGGGAAAATGTATCTTCTGTCTTCTGGCCTCTTTTTGAGGAAAAAAAATAAACTAAATAAATTAAATTGGAAAGATGTATCTGGCTTCAGATATTTCTAAATGATTGACGCTTCGTCAAATGATAAGGAAGAGATAATGGAATTGTATAGTAGCAATTGCTGTTCTTCTCTCCCAAATGTTAACCATTCTGCCCTGTGCTTTACCATGAGATGGGAGATACCATTGGAGACTATTTCACTAATCCCTGTATTTTCTTAGTTACTTGTGTTTGCGTGTTGCTGGAGAAGCGTTCAGAAATGTCTGCTAACATTAACAGCTATGATAAAATCTGATAAACCTGATTAACACAGCCTAAGCTCAAAATTTGGGTTTTTTGCGTATCAAACACTTTGTTTAAAACTTCTATTGGAAGACTTAATTTTTCACTCAGCTCTTCTCTTCCTGGTCCAAAGCATGGCCTGAAGGCATGGCAATGAATGGCGTACCAGTGATTTGAGATGAGAACTCATGAATTCTTTCAATTTCCACCCTTGCTCACAAATGTAAGAGAGGATCAGATAATTTTATGCATGCCAGTAACCACATGACAAACGTTTCAGCTCCTGAGGAGAACAGCAGAGTATCATCCACTGATTTTCCTACCACAGCATGACATTATGATGGGAGCAAGGTGTGCATGAAAGCCCCATTCCTGCTGGAGGGAGAAGGAACCCCCAGGGACAGGGATAAGTGGCTGGGGTTGGTCATGGAGTGTACTGCATTAGTCAGCTGCCTTGCTGCAACGGGACATAAATGTGGCAATGTGGCAGCTTTCCTTCTCCAGAGGAAAGGCACAGTAAGCAGATCCTGATTAATATTTGCATCAACACTGTTATGTTCACATACGGCCATTTGAGCAAGGTCATTTATAATTAATCAGTCTGAACCCCCCTTTCATCTCTATCCTTCAGTATGAAGAAATAAGCATAGCTGAGAAGTAGGGACATTATTCTCAAAATAAAATATGGAAAGCAGGATTTCAGAAATACTTTAATTGTATATCCATGTTGATATAGCCACCTCAATAGAAGTTTTGTGTATGATCTAATAATGTTAATCCATTATTCCAAATGTGGATTTGTTCTATTTTAAAAATGCACGAGAAACTGATTTCCCAACAACCATCCAAAATGACTAATCCCTTCAGTAAGCTGAAGTATTTCAATTTATTTCTTTGAGTCAAAAACTGACAGAAGTGTAAATAAAATTGAGAACACAAAATTTCTCTTAGCTTATATTAGATAAACATTCTTTTGCAATTGAAGCCTCTCTTTTTACAGCAAAGTCTTATACATAAGTTTACAACATTCAAAGAACCTATATATTCCTTTAGCATTATGAAAATCTCTAGTAGAAACAAAAATAAAGTTGTGTTAGGTTAAAATTCACTTATATGTCTGTTACGTTCTGGTGAGAATGATTGTCAGGAGCCATAGCACATACATCAGAAAGCTTTAAACAAAATATCTTCAACTTCTCTGGGAAATAAATATCAGTTGTACTGAAAAATTATTTAACAAAGATGTTTGATAGCCACTGTATATCAGCACTTATTGCTGTGTAAATTAAAATAACTAATCAATTAATACAGAAGTAATTTTATTACCAAATGGATAGAGGAGGTATGAAAAGCCCTAATTAAAAACATTGTCTGCTCTGCTTTACACTAATGATTCTCTAAGAACCAATGTTATTTGTGAATTAGCTTAATCACAAAGGAATTAAAGAGAACAGAATTATTTGTATGAAAATAGTACTCTAAATTCATGGAGGCTAGACAGAAAAAATGCCCGGAGTCCTTTCTATATCTGATCAACTGGCTTTTCTAATCCATTTTACTGTGGATAGTTGGCCTGACATGACTTCAAATTAGTTTAATAGGGATTAAAGTGGCATGAACTGTATAAATTTATGAATTTGCAAGTACAAACATGTTAAGGAATTAATTTATCTTTAAGGGCAGGAGGAGGGCAGAAAGTTCAAAGTAAAATCTGGATACATTTGTAAACACAGATAATTCCATGGGAAATTTGGAAAACAACTGAAAAGCATGCAATATAGGCAGCATATTCTGACAACTTTACTAAATTTCTCTGCACAAAATCAATTATTGAAGTCAAACAAGAAAGACCAAAAGATCTGGTGCTGTGAGAATTGATGTGGAAGTTCTTAGGTAAACCTGAAAGTCCTGTTGATTACTGCCCAAATAAAGCAGACCTCTGGCATTCAGCTTTCTGAGCTGGCATGATCAGCACATAATGTCTTTGGAGCTATTGCTGCCAAGAGAGAGATCAGAGACAGCCAAATTATGATATCACACCAATAAAACCTCATCGTAGTGACATACATAAAACACTCTGTAAATTGCTTTTTGTAACTTTTAATTTATTAAGAGCTTTTGAACTATGTTTTCATTCTGTGACATGTTTTCATTTACCTCTCATATCCTTCATTAATTTATTTCCTGTTTGAAAAATAATACCAAATTTTTGGCAGTTTGAAACTGCTGAAAATATATATCGTATACTACATGATGTAGCTTGCCAGAGAATCAGGAGCGTGGGGTATTTTGAATTGCTAGGCTGAATTACAGTGATTTATTTGACTACTCAATTTACCTAGTATCAAGGTTGAGTCATGATAGCTGCCTGTGGTGTTGCTGTCTGCTCATCCTTAAGCCCAAATTCAGAAAGGCTTCTGCAGCTGATATCTGGGGACTTGGAGAATTTGGAGCTGCTGTGTCCGTGCTCTGGACTGTGGTGTGTGGAGCTGCTGGTGGAGCAGTTTGCTGTGTTAAATGAAACAGACCAGACACAGTTTTCCCTGCAAGTTCCGGGAATGGTGGGGACGTAACATCAGCAGACCCAGCTTAGGGTTCAAACATTGGCATCCTGCTCACTTCCAAGTTACTGCCTTTCTCTGCCATAAGTTCAGAAAGGTGACTCAGCCACTCTGGGAATGGGACCAAAGGCATAAATGGACAGAGAAAAAGGATTAAAATAACTCAATACCACATCATGTAGTGCTGACTGCTCAGGTATCCATCCATAAATCCATTCAAGAAGCATTTATGCTTCTCCGACAGCCTGCTCGGCACATTTTTCCAGCTACGCCTGCACGAACAACTGTTCAGCCATGAGATGTAAAGTTTCTGAAGAAAGCCTGAAACTCTTTCCCAAAAAGCTCTTCTTCACTCTCGCCTCTCAAAACATTCTTGCCTAAACTGTGGCTGGCTTTAAGGTCCATTAGCTAAAAGGCAACTGTTTCAAAGCGTTAGGTCTGTAACTTTGAAGAGAAAAGCAGTTAGATCTCGTTACAGGTAGAGTTTGCAACTATTGAAAATATATAGCACATATGGAACCCTACAGATATTCACTTTGCTAATACCAATCTCTTTGTGTTACCTGTGATCTAAGTCAGAGAATTTCTTTGACTATTTTCAAGAAACTGGAGTAACAAAGAAATACAGTTAAAAAGTAAGGAAATCAGGCACAAAGCTAGCTGAAGTTTCCTTTTCTTTCCAGTCTGCTGTATAGAACACCAGTCAAGAAGGGAGTTACAATACTTTTGAAGATGACCTTTCAAGGCCAGGCCATTCAGGTGATATTAATATTTTTGCCAGCTCCTGAGTTAAAGCCCACAGGAGGGGAAAGGAGCGTTTGAATTGAGGGACACTGAATCCAAAGCAGCTTTTGGAATGGGTTGATGGGAAGGGCTTAATCGCACTTGGGAAAGATTTCCCACAGTTCATGTGTCAGACAGGGAGGAAAGATCTTATGAAAGCAACAGGGGCCAAAGGTTTTGTGATGAAAACTGGGACAGAGAAGAAAAAGCTTATTTTTGTTTCCTTCTGAGATATGACTGGATTTTGACATGAAAAAAATATTGTCTTCCTGCTGTGTAGGAAGCTCATACTGTGAGATCAAAGAATAGTGAGTGTCTAGCTGCTAGCTCACATAGATTTTAAAAGCTGGGTATTTGGAATTAAGAAAGTCAAACCCTGAAGCAAACAAGAAATGAATGAACACTCAACACTCAGTGTTACTTTACCTAAGAAAGAGGGCTGGAGACTGATTTACCTACATTCAGGGGTGACCCTTGGGCACTCTGGGGCTTGCACTTTTGACATGGTGGGATCTATCCTGGGATGTGCTGAATGCTAGCTGAAATCCAGCTATGGTATGAGTCACTAGAGGGTACTGTAATACATGGTATTTTTTCTTGTGCATGAGTGACATTCATTCTTCCTGTCAAAACTGAGGCTTGTTGTCTAATTTGGTGGGTAGAGGCTGATTTAAATAGGTAGAATTTTATTATTAAGTCTGTCTTCAACTGACTGTCTAGACTCTCTTGCTAGGGTATCAGTCTGCTAGAGCAGGGAGAGATGCGTGTCTGCTAGTCACCATCTTCATTGGAGGACCAATGTGGTCATGGGAAATGAAATTGGAAGAAAACATGTTTTTTTCCCGACATTAGTTTCACCTCTAAATACTAATCAGCTTACAGCACAGTGAAAGGTAAGCCCAAAAAGCACAACTGATCTCATGCAGGTTAGCAATGCTATATTGCGAGTTCAGAGATATTATGATCTATAGTGCAACTGTACACTCAAAAATCAACCTCTCAGGCTGTTGGTCATTTTCCTAGAAATAATTTGAAGATATTTGATGTAATTGCTTTCCTATGCACTGCTATCCTGAGATTTGGAGAAGGTGTTTTGCACAGTGCCACGTATTGCCGTTCAGAGTTGAGGCTGAACCTTGTGTGGATGTTTCACCTTCTGGCCTGCTCATCTCTGAGTCCCTATTGTCACTGTCAGGTGTTCTAGGAAAGGGTGTGAAAAAAAAATGTAGCTCACTCCTCCTCCTTCCTCTTCTTTTAGACTTCCAGTAAAGATGAGATTTACACACAGCTCCTGAGAGACTTTTATTGCTAGTGGTTAGTTGTGCTGTGTGAACATATTTTCTTTTCTGAGTGTCTTTCATATATCTCTATAGATATATATATATGTATTTTACCACCTTTAAATCTGCATTTTGTGAATTAATTATAATTCTGCTGTCAGAATGAATTATAAAATGTGGTTATGTTTCTGTCTAGGAGGTTAGATGTTTTCTTACAGATTTGGATAACAAATTCGTATTTGTGATTATTAACTCAATCTAGATCATTTGAACTGTTTAAGATCCAGCTGACATGTTATAGTTGTAGCTATTATATTCATGATCTTGGAAGCCTGAATCTGGAGCGCTTGTTCTCCCATTCTCTTATTTTCATATATGCTGTCTTGACATATTATTTAATATAGGTATTCATGTTTGATCTCATATATATATTCATTTTTCATCTCATACTTTGTTATTTTGGTTCCCTTTTTTTGTTGGCAAATTGTTATCAGAACTACTTTTGTTTTCTGCAGATATGGTAATTTTTTGCTAAGTAGTCTATGAGCACTTGCTAGTCAAATTACTCTCATGCTTTTGCAGCTACAAGATTGGGCTCTGAACTTTTCTTATTGTGAAAACTTCTAATCTAAGAGTTGTCAGTTCCTATTTTACTTGAAACACTTAACATTTCAACATTCAACTCACTTCACTGAATTAAATGCAAACAATATTAATTGCAGCAAACAACAGAGTATTATCAAGCAAAAATATTAGTGAGAGAAAAATTATGCATAGTATAATAAATTTTCAGAGCAGTTCCTAGAAATGGCTGTCCATTTTCTGAACTCTTCTAATCACTCTGTCCCAGTGGAAGCTGCAATTTTACTTACAGTCCACAGAGAGGATCCAGATTTATTATGCAGAACAGGAGTGGGAGAAGGCAGAAGTCTATTCATGTGTGTAAGAAACAAAAGACTTGAAAGGTGTAGCTCTGCTTTGAAAAGGAACTATGTAAAATGACAAGTTCTTCCCCAGTTTTGTTGCCTGTGTGCATTCAGAGTTACATCTGGTGACCTTAAGCTACAGAAATAGTTTTAATGATCTTTAAACTTGCTAAACTTGATGAGTAATGCAGGCTAAGAGGCTGAGCCACATCCCATTCCTCCTAGTTTACTGTCAGTAGTGTAACTCCCTGTAAGTCACTCCAAAGTACAGCTGATCACACCTGTGCACACCCACAGGTGGCAGTCAGGGTACTCAGAGGTCACTGAAGGTGTACACTGAAATGTAGGGCTGCTCAAGGACAATCTGTCTCTCAGGCTCCAGCAATAATGTGCAGGAAAGAATAAACCCATTTTGACTTTCATATTTTAATTTAGGCTTACCAGGCTGAGAGTTGAATGCAAATTTTCTCTTTTCCTTTTTCTTTTTTTCTTTTTTTTTTCTTTTTGTGAAATGAGCAGATTTGCTATAAAGCTCCTCAAACTATACTCCCATGTACAAACTATATGAATCCCTCACTGCTCCCCAGTGCAACCCCGTTTTACGTCCCCATACAGAAGCTTGCTCTGCTTCAGGGTAAATGTGGATGCTGAAAAGTGTCATGGGTGAGTCAACACTTTGGGCACAACAGAGCTTTCAAATAAAACCTTCTGAAAAGCAGAAACAGAAGTATTACTCATCTCCTTTTCTTCTTGCTGCCAAACTTATTTCTCCTTGAAGATCACACTTTTTTTTTCATTTGTAATCCTATTAGAAGAAAGCATGGAAGTAAGCTGCCATATAAGGACAAATACATTGTGTGATAGAAAATATTTGCTGCACTGTTTATGTATCTGTCCATCTATGGCTGTATGTAAACAATAACACACTGAGCTCAGCCCAGCTAATTGTCTCCTCGTGGAGGGATTTTTTGATAGACTAGAGATGGAAGTCTTAGGCTCTCCATGCTTTCAGCACAGAGTTCGTTGCTCTTCCTCAAAGAAGTAGCTCATTGCTACTTCATATGACTCCTTCTCTGTGTAGTTTAAGGCATCTGGTGGTTGCCCTAAATTGTATTAAAGGACCGTGGATCACCTCTGAGCTTCGCTGTGGGAGCCTCCACCACTGCCAAGGCAGCATCATCATCCTGAGTCATGAGTCACTCTTTCTTCCATGCTCCTGGGGAGTAGAGGGCTCACTGTGTGAATGCTGTACTCTCATACACAAAGACTAAAAAAAAAAATTAGATATTCTTTAAAAGTGGATAAGATTTGAAATTGAGATGCTTTGCTGTCCTTTTCCCTTGGGAGCCAGGAGATGAGGGGGTGGGTTTGTACTTGCAACCATCTTTCCAAATCTTAGACTTCCATATGGCTAATAGTGCTGCTATTGTGGCATTGGCTACAGCCCTCTCTCAAAGAGGCTTCATTGAATCATCTGCTACCAAATTGTTATGTGAGACTGGCTTTCTCTTCTTGGTTCCTTCTTCTTCTTTGTTGCTGAACCATTAATATTTAGCCGACTATATTTGTTATCTGAAAACTTTGAGAAGTTCAGCCAGAAGTTTAAAAGCTATAGGCTTTGCATCTCTCACTATTAACAGTGAGCCTGGGGATTTTATGAGCAGATTGGCCATGTATGTCTTTAGGAGACAAGCCACAAGGAAGTATGACTAACTTACATGTCATCTGCTTCTTCATGACTCCTCTTTGCAAGGCTTTTTTTTTTCTTAACAAATGAACACGATTTCTTGTAGAAAAAGCAGATATGTAGAATATTTAAATGGCACAAAAATATTCTAATGATGATGATGATATAATTTGAAAGTACATAGGGATGATCAGTTTTGACCACTAGAGTGCTGTCAAAATAGCTAAAATAGTTAAAATAGCTAATGTTATCAATATTTTGAAGTGAAGAAACTATGCCTATCATTTGTAACATGAAAAAAAATCGCTGCAAGAGTAGAGCAAACAGGTCTTTTAGAAACTAAAAATCACAGTACAAACAGCAAATATTGAATCTATTTGCTGAATTTAACAAGAGGAGCATACTGCTAACAAATAGTTATTTGGATATATTCTATTGTACATCTGAAATTTCCTATTCCTTCTTCGGGCAATTTAAATTATTGAAAGGGTTGGTTTCTCAGCTGGATATAATTGAGCCAAATATAATGGATATAAGACACAAGGTTATTCCCAGTCAGGCTTGAATACTTGAAGTGTCCTACAGTTAAGGCAGCCAGGGTAGACACAGCCTACAGTCAGTGGAGAGAAAAAGGTGGTTTTAGGTTACACACATCTGATCTACTTTAGATGGCTGCTTTAGGACAAGCTGAATAGTGCCCTAGACTCCTGTCTATACTGCCTAGATGCCATTTGACTGAAAGAGAGACGCGGGTAACTATAGCTATGCAGATGAGTCCCTCTTCATTTTATTCTAAATGGCATAATTAGTTGATGCTTGTCAGATGCTTTCAACCTGAAAATGCTGTGTATGGGCTTGTTCTACTCCTCCCCAATGAAGATGCATGCAAAATATGTATGGATTTAACAATGATTTGTTTTGAGGGAACAATTAAGAAAAAACATATGGGATGTCCAATACTCTAGAAGAAGCTGAGTTGAAGAAGTTTTAGAAAATTTTGTATATGCAATCTCCATATATGCATCGTCAACAGCTTATTAGAGTTTTTCCATACCACAAGATCTAGGCTTTCTGCCAGAGCACTCTTTGGGTATGTTTAGTATGCAGCACCTGGAAGTACTTCCGAGATCACAGATCAAGTTGTGTATCCTGATGCCACCCTCATTTTGGAGGATCAGGTTTGGATATCTACACTACTCCCTTCCTCAGTTTCTTGTTTACTGGGGGAGAAAAACCAGCCACAGGAAGTAAGGAGAAATCATAACAGTTTGGGTAGGGAAGGATGGGACCCAGGCAACTTGGACTGTTGCACGTATCAGTTTAGACATATACTACGTGGCAAATGATATTTAAAGAGTGTAGCACACACTAATGCAGCAAGTCAGCTCTTACTTACTGATCTTATAGTCCTAAGTTTAAATAACAGGGGCTGAATTGAAACTGCCTCCTATTTTTCTGGCAATGACCTGTGGGGAGATTTCTTCATGGAATCATTTAGGCATCCCTCCTTTTGCTGCTTGTAGTGCACATATGTGACATTATGACACAGGACATTACATTCAATTTAAATGGTCACATTTTCCCTATGTTCTCATGAGAGTGCATTTCACAGGTTCTGCATTTGCTTTTCATTTCGTGACCGATAAAGGGATGGGAAATGTTCACTTATTCTCCCCTGTTCAAGGCACAATAGCAGTAACAAGCAAGAGTCACCAGAAGCAAGAGCAGAAGGAGAGAGAGCTCCTCTGGGATCAGACTGTATAAGACCAAAAGCACGAGGAGCCTCTTTACTTACTTTAGATGGAACTGTCCAAGCCTTAGAGGTAATGAAGTACCTTATGTTTCCCTTAATTACTTGTATGCAAAATAATGGTATTTAGAGGGAACTGTGTGCAATTGTTTTCAGCTGGCAAGAATCATATAGTATTTAAAGGGAATCTCACAGAATATTTTAGGGTGAACAAAAAGGCTCTCGACAGATTCTTGCTGTAACATGATGGAATCTGGACTTACTTTGCAACTGAGATGTAGGATTTTAATCTACATCTTATTTCTTTGGCATGCCTTCACCTTCCTCCCTTTCCTTGCAATCTTTCTGAGTTAATTGCAGTTCTGGGGTCAGTGCCTAAAGATCTCTACAAAGGCTCTGTTGTTGCTGTCCACTGAGGCCTGGGATCCCTAAAAGATTATAACAAAAATTAAGATGACTTTTACTATGATCAGCTCTGCAACTAAGATGATGTTGCACACAAAACTGCACGTTGATTTCAGAAGCTGTAGGAGACAGATAGTAAAATATTGTGTGCAGAAACAATTTTCCCAACTGTTCTCAAAGCATGAGCAGGCTCATTGCACAAGAAGCAGAAGGCATCATATTACTTTCAAATTATATGGCAACTTATTGTAAAATGTTATGCACCAAATCTCTACGTATCGCCATTATTAAGCCAAGTGCTACTAAAAATAATTATGTATGTACTCCATTCATAGCAGAACATGAAGTAAAAACTATACTGCTAGAATTCCTGAATGAAAAAGGTATTTCTTATATATATACCTGTGTTTTTCTTACATATACACCTGTGTTTTTCTTACTCACAGGTAGCCACTGTGCAACCTTATCCTTTCATTATAAAATTTCTACCTGTGTATTACTTACATATTCATATACTAATCCTCTGTCTCATGCTTTCTTTCTTTATTTAGTGGTGGGTTTTTTTCACTTGACTTAAATAACATCACGTGCTAAACAGAGTTTGTTTTTGCTCTCACTCTACGGTGTGGTCTAACAGCAGACAAGGAACTCCAGGAGTCTTGCCTAGGATCACAAGATCACAGAAGGTATGGAACTAGTGTGGCCATATTCAGTGCCTATATGCTCTTACCTTACCTGCACTACCTCTGGGACTTCTTTTTCCACAGAAAGGCAGGCACAGAGTGATTGGCAGTGCTGCCCACGGACCCCAGACTATGACTGCTAAACTCAAAGCATCTGGGGAGGACACTTGCGCATGGTAGCTCTGTTTAAAAAAAAAGGGAGCAAAAGTACTGCTTGCCAGATGAAAACCCCCATGAATTGCACTTGCAGGAATGAAGAAGCTGCATTTGCAGACCTGAAGGCAGGGACAGACTTTCTGTTTTGAAGGATGAGGACATCAAGGAGTGGTGGCATCTGCATCTTCCACCTGAGGCTGAACAAAAGGCTCCACGAATTGTCTGTGTAGATTGATAGGATGCAAGCCAGAGCCGGAACAAATCTAGCAGTGCTCTCTGGCACATGATTATGAGCAGCTCTGAACGGCCTAGTCAATGATATTATGGGATCTCAGATTTCTGGGCTGTCTGTCATTTCTTTGGTCATATTTCTCATTACTTATCAGGGACTTTTGCTGTAGTATCTAGACCCCAGCCTGGAAATGTGTTCTGAAATACAATTTTCTTACAGTGAAATCTCCAGTGATGCCCAAATTCTGTGGATGCCAGTGGAATTGCCATGCCATAGCAATTGATTTAAAAATAAGCATCACAAGTCATACAAATTTTATTTTTTACCAGAGTCTACTTTTTGCCTTAAGTGGAAAAAAAAAAGGTAAAAAATTTTCTTTTCTCCATGTGGGTCTTGCGGGGTGCAGTTCATTCAGGCTCTATCCTCTCTTTTATTTAGTTTGTCTGGGCAACTCTTTCTTTTAGGTCCTTGAGTAAATTTGAAAACAACTTACTGGTACGTTTTGACATTTGACAGCAGCTTCCAGAATACACATTAACTCACTTTCATGTGGTTTCAACTGTACTCACAGAGACATTTCTAGTACAACAACCAATGTTTTGTTGTGAACACTGCTGCCCATGTAAACGAAGCAATTAGACAACTGTGATTTGCTGGCCCCTCATCACTCTTATATTCACAGAGATGCCTTCACTTGGTGGCTTATATCTATACTTGTTTCTTCATGCTAATGCTATTCTCTGTTGATATACACAACTATGCAAATGAGGAGGTGAAGCAATCACAAATATAACCCTTTTAATGCAGTGCTGGTTTTTGGGTTTTTTTTAACCACGTGGAAGTGTACATATGAAGGTGTGCTGTTTAATGTAATTATGAAAAAAATAGCTGTTATGTAATGTGTTCATGTTTCCCCCTTGTTAAAGGCTGACTTCACTTAAATGACCTCTTTACCTAAGAGAAGCAAATTGATTTTGTGATTCAGATATTGTCAATAAAATCATTATGACTAGAGATCAGACATTAGCAATTAAGAACAAGTGTACCATTATAACTTCAAGGCCATTAGTTGTCAACTAATAGACAATCAGAAGAGCAAGATTTAACAAAACATTAGTTAATAAATTAGCCATTTATGTAACAATTGTGTTACTGGGATTTTTGTTATAATTATTACTATTATTATTGCTACTAAGACATATGATGTAGTGAGGAAATTTTTTATTATCTGGTTGGTCAATTCATTGCTAATAATACCAAAAATTGGAATCAGAGCTAACATCCTAAAGTGACAATTAAATACACACACAATTTTACACAAAAATAAAAAAAAATATGGGAAAAATGGTACTTCCTTACTGAACTGGTTTTATACTTGTGTATCAAATAAGTCAGATTTGAAAACAGTATAAGGTGGCCAGTGAGGACCTTGGCACTTTCTGAGACTTGATTATTGTTTTCAGAATATAATCTGAAATAAATGAAAGAGACTTCAATTCCAACAGAGCCTAAGCACTGAAAAATAAGCACAGCACCTAACAGTTAAAGATTGCCCTTCGTTGCTTCTCTGGAAGACTTTCTTCTATATATTACGAATCTGTTAGAATTCTCCTACATAGTAAATTGCATTACATTTATAAGATAAAGCAAAAAAAATTAGCATTGCACTTTACTTCAGGTATGACATAACCTGCTGAAGCTTCCATTTTTCTTAGCTTAGGTCTATCAAGGTTTTACATTCTTGTGTTTCTGGACATCCTTTTCAGAACTGCTCCTGTCTCAGCTACTGACCAGGTAAACTCAAACACAGGGCTGTCAAACACAGAACTGTGGTTACCAGTCATCCTGCCAGACTTCATTAATCTTCTTGTACATTTTTCTAGGAAAATGTCTACCTATCTGTTTTGATTTACTGCTGAAAGATCATAGAACCATAGAATTGCATAAGCTAGAAATGACCTTTAAAATCATCAACTCCAACCATTAATAAATAGTCCAGATGAATAGTTTAATTTTAACTCTATAATTATTTCATGATGTGTTCATAAAAGAAGTCAAACTTTTTTGTTTGTTTTCTTTTAAGGACACATCTCTCACTTCAGCACAGACATTAGGATTAACTTTTTATATTACATATAACACATAGGTGGGCTTTTATACTAAGAAGCCCTTAGCAAATATCTTTGGACATGGCTTAGTTTGCTGGCAGTAGAGCATATGTTGCAGAGACTATCCAAAAGTAATGTCTTTCAGCATCCAAGGTCACGGTTTGATTTATGACCAAGCTGGTCAGTTGTCTTACTCATCAGGGAAGAAGGACTATGGTTAGGTGGATAAGAGGAAACAAATCCATGAAAAACGCCACTGAAAGTTGTTTGATTTTGTTAGTAGGTAGCCAATAAAAGTTATGTCATTTAGAATCCAAAGACACTCTGGTATACTCCAAGAAATGAAAAAAAAAAAAAAAAAGTAGAAAAGGGTTCATCTGTAAAAGTTTGTCATTTAATCCAACATGTTGGCTTCAAATGTCATTCATGATGTGGAAATCTTTGAGGTTTGATTTCTGTTTAGGCAGCTGGAGTTTGGTTGGATATTACAGACTTTAGAATCCTGCTCATATTCTATTCCAAGCTGTTTCATACTGGATATCTTTCACTGTCTGCCCAGCTCAAAGAGCAGTTGTTAAAGGGCTTGTCAGTGCATTTCTACAGTGCCTGATACACCCTCCCATTGATATGCTCGGGTTGACCTTTGAAAGCCTTCAATCACAGCAGAAACTGCAACAAGGAAACTACATTAATAAAAATAGGACTTTTATGCTAATTGATTCCAGACAGCACAACAGCTCCTACTGCAAATGAGGAGTGAGGAGTGCACTGTCAAAGAGGAGTTTTAGAGCAGGAAATGACAGTAGCAGAGTTAATCCAGGAAGCACAAAGCATTCAGAATTCTGTGATTTTTTTCTACCTTCCAAGTTTTCCACCGGTGTTGCACAATTGCACTACTGTACTTTGATTTGTATGCTGCATGACTCTTCCTCTCATAAAGCTGAGACCTCTACAATGCCACTGTGTTGTCCAAAGGCCTTAACAAAGTCACAGTGACAGCTGGGGATGCTCAGGGAATCCTTTCTGATTAGCTATTTTGGAGACCCCCATGCCACTCAACATCTGTATTCTTCAGTTTCCCTCCTCGAGGATATCAAGGAGCCATCAACTCAGTTGCAGTAAAGCAAAGGCAAACATTTGCAGCCTCATATTGTTGTGCTAGGAAATTTTTACAACAGAGGGTATTGATGATATTGTAGGAAGAGATTAGAACAGGACTGAGACGCAGTAAATCTGTCCCACTATCTGTTGATCATATTTATGGTGCAGAATGGGTCTTGCAGCTCTTTCAAGGGCAAGCAAGACTTGCCTAGGGGAAGCCACATTGTTGACAAAGCAGCCAGAAAGCAATTTCATTGCAAGGAGACACCTCATGCAGCTGCCTGTTTTTGCAAGTCTAAGGCCAGCCTTTGTTGCTCTGAAAAATGTGACTGACCAAGTGCTGTGATGATAATAATTCAGCCTATGTTTTTAACATAATCTACATCATCTACTTTTGCATCTGATGCTCTGTTTGTATTACAGGAATATTCCAGAAAGTTAATTAAATGGAAGGGGTGTTTCCCAGAGTACTGCAAATATAGTTTAGAAAGTTCAAGTTTAAATTCAGGCGCCTGAATTTTTGCTGGCATTTTAGCTCCAAGTTTTTAAGTAATTGAAATAGAGACAGAGAATGGACCATTTTGTCCAGAAAAACAACCTATTTATATGGCATAAAGACCCACAATGCGCTGTGTGCTGTGTGTTTTTGTAAACCTTATATACATAAAACTCTTCACATATAAGCATGTATATTTATATATAAAGTTTTTTCCAAACCTACAAGCATTATACACAGTAGGTATAGTCAAGAAAATATCTGGAAAAACTCACAAATTAAGAAAAATAGGTAAACTCATGAAAGACGCTTATTTTAAATTAAGGTTTTAATTTTTTGTGTTATCATCAACAAGATTCAAAGCCAGCCTGATTTTTCTGCAATGTACAGCTTATGGTATTTTATTTGCTTATATTTTCTTAGTTTCTGTCTTCCTATGCCTTCTTTTAGAGTTTGAATTTATCACTGCATTCAAGGGAAGCTGACAACCATTTTGTTTTCTAGAGAACAGCTCTTTCACCAACGGTTCCAGCCAGGCACTTGGACCCCACTCCAAATTAGTTTTGCTGTTGTCTGTGTTACAGGTAGAAGTGGGTAGCTTCTAAACTACTTATCAATTTATTGTTTCAGAACTTTATTTTCAGGTAAAAATTTACCTGCTGCAATTTATAGTAGGATTGAGTGGTGCATTCCATAACTATTCTTTAAGCAACCATTGACACATCTGGCCTCCATACTTTTGCAAGGGAGAAGACATCTTTCAAGTTGAAAAATCTTATATTAAGTATTTACATCTGTGACCGAACTCAGTGCATACTCTTCAGTTGACTTCACCAGGAATTACATTTTTAGAAATACCATATATCTTTACAGAAGTAGAAGGATGGACTCCGTGTTTTAGATTGAAACTCAAATACTAGATCATGCCTGAAGATGTATCTGATTAAAATTTGTCACTGGAAGCTTCTTCACTCAAGTCTGAGATACTATCTTGCCATTCCTCTCCAGTTCCTGTTCCTGCACAGTTTAGGCCATGTTTAAGCTTAAGCTAGATTGCAGTTTGAGAGAACATGTTGAAGACAGGAGGTAACGCTCAAGCTAATTGTCTCCTCTTGAGAAGACAAGGCAGGAGAAGCCAGAAATAGCACAACTCACTGTGTGTTGCTGTGCTGCTTGGTCGTGTTGACTTACACTTGTTGGCCTCATCTGAGGAACATACTCTGGTACAGTAATAGTAGCTGCCTCTTGAAATGGTGAAGAGTCTTCAGATAATGCCTCTCGCATTACAAAAACATGGGGTCAGCTTTTAAAGGCATTTAAACATGCCAAGATTTGGACAGGCAGAAATGAGATTTTAAAAATTCATAGGTACCTCATTTAGATATTTAGAAGCTTTTGAAAAGTCCACTTATGGTTTCTCTGCCCAAATACACCTTGAAAGTCAGGTCCTTAGGGCAGGACAGAGTACTGTTTGCAAGCAATTGGTTTATCAAATGCTAATTTTTTCTTCCCATTTGTAAGTCATCCAGAAATATGGACCTTTCTAACAAGAGCAAAAGAAGTAATAAAATTATTTAAAATAGGCTGACGAGCAGTTTTGAGGACATTTTTGAGCTATGAATTGCCATTTGTCAGCTGTTTGTAGTAAACATTCGGTTGACTCTTTGATGTAGGGTTGGTGTTTGGCTTCCTAAATCACAAGTTCTGCATTATTTTCCTGGAATGGATGATGTAAATTTATAAATGACTTCTGTTTCTTTCCATAATAAATGTTCAGCATATAATACATATTGTTTGTTTTGTTTGAAAGAACTTCAGTAAGGGGGCTTAAATTAGCTGTTTGGGTTCAATTGTACAGACAACAACTAGTTGTTAAAACACTAGTAAAATCTCATTAGCAAAGATGTAGGCACAAAGTGATTTTAAACCTTTTTCCTTTCTTTTGCTAAATGCTTTCCATTTTACGGTTTATACTGCCTTTATCAATTCTGTGCAAACATTAACTAATTAAGCTCCAGACACTGCTGAGAAACCAGTAAGCCTGTTGTTTGTCATTGAGTAGGAAACACGTGGGCAAAGATACATGGAGGTCCTTCACTGAGAGAACTGCAGGGACAGCTTGAACCTGAGGTAACTAGTGGCATACCCACCCAGGTCAGGCTGCTGGTAGGTCTCTGATAGTGTGCAGTCATGTAGAAATGTTCTGGTGAGAGTCTTAAATTTTCTTCTCAGTGTGTTAACTTCCCACATTTCTGGAAACTGGTCATAAGACAGTAATTCCCATCCTTAAAAACTAAAGATGTTTTATTATTTTAAAAATAGTATTTTAACAGATCAGAAAGGATAGCCTCTTTTTACATTGCACGTAGAGAAGATAAATCATTGGATGCCTTAATTTGTAAGTACCCATTATATTCCAGCTTCATTGCCAGTATCTATTTACACATTTCCCACAAAGAAATTAAAATAGAAGAACATATTGTTCCCCAGACTTGTTGATTGACTTACTGATTTATGAGCTTGGTTTCTGAGACTCAACCAGAGCCATTGAACCACAGTAAAAGTCATGAAAATAATGGAACAGAAATACCACATGGCGATGTCATGCATGCTTTCTGTTTCGCCAACATTGGGCTGACCTTGAAATATTTGAATCTCCAAACCTTGAAATCTCTGTCAAACCACACAGGAAATACTTGTTCTACACCAACCAAGACATAGAAGAAAACCTGTGTTAAAAGAAATCATGCATTTGGTTTTCTTTCAGCACTAACACTTAAGTTACCTTAAGCATAGTAAAGCATTGACAAAACGTATGCTGACATTAAGTGTTTTGAATTTAAGTGTCATGGTAAAGTAATCTTCAGGCCCTACTCTTCTTTCAGACCTCTTGGTGGAAAGATACAGTACATACCCTGTGCAATCCATCTTGTTTCCTTTGTCTACAGAATGAACACCATTCCAGGCCATGTCTTTTTTTTTTTTTTAATGTACTTAGCAGTGTGTACTTTTACTATATAGGTTTTCCTGCAGGTAATGCCTGTTTATTTTTAGCACAGCTAATGGTGTGCTTACTTACAACATAACAGCCCTGCCTTCTGAATAAGGAGAGTGACTCACATTCATTAAAATGAATCTTGATACATTTGGCTACTCATACAAAACAGAGGTGCATAATGTGGGGGAATTAGAGGACACAGAATTCATTAATCCATGAGGTGGCAGTGATGCCAAGCAGAGACAGGCATAAATTTCCCATATGTGCCTTGGTGACAAAGTGATTGTTTTGGGGAAAAAGAAGAGAAGCCTGGAATTTGTGTACATTTAGCTCTTGGAGGGGGATGTTCCACAGGTTGAAAAAAAAAAATAGATTATGAAAATCAAGCTGATAGAGACTTTTAAGAAAAATATTCATGTGGCATCTTTGTATTTTCCATTTCATTTTGAATTTTGGTAATCCTTCAGACTGTTTTGATTCAGTCATTTCTTTCTTTTGGAACGATTTTGCCTAGCAAAAAAAAAATTGTACTGGTGCACAGACTGAGAACAAAATCCATTATGTGAGTAGCAGCAAGAGGTGACATCAGCTTTATGCTACATGGTGATTTTGATTGTGTGTGGGCTGCGTGCAAGTCAGTCCCTTCTGTTTAAAATAATGGTGTGGCCAATACAAATAGTTGCTGCTGTTGATACTTGGGGAAAGCAGAGGAAGGCACAGAGAGGGTGAGTTCTCTATGTAACTTTTATCTAAGAAAAACACAGCTCTCAACACAGCTTTTCTTTTAGGACCAACCACCCACTGACTTCAAGAAGAGTTTGCAGTGTGCAAGGGAGATGAAAGTGGTCCAGCATTTCAAAACTGGGATGCTTTCCATAATGCCAGTCCTTCAAGGCTGTGTTAGTGTGGGAGAGGGTCATCTCCACCACACTGGTGGTTGTATGACATCTACTGAAACAGAATGTTTGCCTCAGTTAACTTTCATGCCAAACACATGGTATTTTATAAAGACAACTCGCCTGTGTAGCCCTCTCACGTCCTCCAGTAACTATGACAATATGTTCAGTGTTGATATATTTTAATATAGACAAAATAATACATAATCACTAATACTTTGCCTGTAAGTAACACGTTTTACACAGTGTCTGGTAGGCATATTACTGATTTGAATTGACTGGATTTTCCAAGTCTTTTTTGAGACAAGTAAGTGAAAGCTGACATTTATAAAGTTGGAGGGTTGAAGTGAAGCAACTAAATCTGCAGTGAAGGCTCAGAAAGAGCATTCCCTTACTAAAAAATTCAGAGTCCCTATAGTTTCCAATACCTACAGTATGATGGGAGTCATACAGCAAGTCAATGACACAGAAGGAAAAAGTATGAGGGAAAAAGCCCCCATGCTCAGATCCAAGTAATTCACGTGCATATCCATGAAGCAATTACCATGGGTTACAATAATTATAACTCAGGAGTTGGGTCCTTCTGGTTTCCTTTTGCAATTCACTCCTGCCATCTCAGACCTGTTACAAGGGTCACAAACAATGAGTCCTAAAGCACTCAAGTAGTTTCTGGAAGAAATTTTTTAGCTTGAGATTTTGAGATGCAGTAACAACTTTGTGAATCTCCTTCTGATTTTTGTGTCCGAACACATCTGCAGATACAGTCTTGATTGGGTGGCTATGCAGGAAAACTGCATCCATTGTGGACAAAACCCACTCCTGCTCTTCTGTACTTCCCTGCACCACAAGAAGTACAAAGCTGAGGACAAATGGGCTGAGGTCTGAGCTATGCAGCAGCCCAGTGGCGAGCTCTGAGATGTAGAAGTCACTTCTGCTGGGGATAAGGTTGAAACCAACTCTCACAGCTTTCCTATTGCTGCCCAAAATTCACCTCTGGAGCTTGAATTTTACTCAGCTCCTAATGGCCAAGCCAGGGTGCTTCTTTCCTAACAAATACATAGGCAGTGACATATAGCTCAGAACCTTCAAAGTCTCCTTTATCCTGAAGGATAATTGTTTTCATTATTTTAAATTACGTAATAATGCCAAGACTCTGCAGCAATGGATATCCTAAAACACACACTATAATAATGATTCCTCTTTTATTATGTCTCTCTAGGATGCTTAAACTAATAATCTCTGGAAAGCTTTCCCTGCACCAGATGCAGCTAGCGAATGGTTTTATTGTTATTCCCCACACTACCAGCATCTAATCCATGAAGCCAGGAAAGACTGTCCAGAGAAGCAGCAAATCAGCATTGATCACTGAGGGACTAATTTCCAACAGAGTGGATAAATCCCTTCTATCTCTCCTAATGTTCTTCCTGGCCCAAGGCACCCTGACAAACCACTGGCCTCCCTCCAACCCACTGCAAAAGGAAGTCAGAATCACAGTGAGATGATTCAAGGGAATAGCCTCATCCATTGCACCCAGACTGCTTAATTTTATTGAGAAGCCCAACACCAGCTCCCACTGCCAAATCTGTCTTGCTGAGATATACATGAGCTGAAGCTGAGTTTGATTACGTGTCAAGGACAATAGCAAATCTGTTTCAACTGAAAGTGAAATATCAGAAGTTGGCTGGGAGTGGAGTTATATCCATCCTTCCCTTCCTGATGCACTCACACCAAGAGCAAGCCCCTTCTTTTTGTTGTTAGCTCCTGTGGCAGACATGATGCCTATGCCAAAAAGTTATCTTGGTAAAAAAGAGCCATATGGACCAATTTGCCTACAAAACATGAGCAGAGGATGGTTACAACTTGAGAAAACATTTCTTCCGTTCTTCCAGCTCCATCTGCAGGGTCTGATCTTGTGTTGAATGCCCTACTCAGGGGTTCCTGGTGTGGAGGAGCTTCTCCATGACACTGCTGACACGGGTGCTGCAGAGTAGTGGGCCTTGTTGGCTCTTCAAACTTGTGCAGCAGACTAACAGACAGAAAGACTACATTGTGGATGGATGTAAACCCAAGGAGTCCACTTCTCCATTTTGGGCTTAGTAGTGCTATGTGTGATGTGCAAACTAGGGATTTCCAGAAAAAGACATGCTAGAAGCCCTTCATCTTTGCAAATGAAATCAAGAGCAAGCTTTTTGTAACAGGACAAAATCCTTTTAAAAAGTGTTAAAGCAGGAACTGTCCTGCAGCTGTAACACACTTCATTTTAATAAATTTATGGGACTTTTTGTGAATCTGTGTTTGACCCTTTCTTTTTCTTCTTGGGTTTGGCTCTGAGTCTTCAGAAATTTTGGAAGTTTAAGCCTTTTTTTTTAGTTTTTTCTTTTCTTTTTTCTTTCTTTCTTTCTTTTTTTTTCCCTGAGCAGCATGTAAGAATCTGTGTCTAGCTCAAGGATAATTTTGAAAAGAAAATATGGATGAATTTTCTGACCTTTATGAGTATACTGGAAAGCAGAAAGTCCCCAGAACAATGTGGTTTGCTTAAAAGACTTATATTTTAGTGAAGCCAAAAGAGAGTTACGAACTTATAACAGCACCCGTAGTCATGATAGCAAGAATTACATTGTCAGGTCATCAGTCCTCAAGCTATGAGACCCTCACAGAAGATTCTATCATTCCTAACTCTCTTATCAAAACCACTGTGTAATAGAATAGAAATAGAAATTATACAATATGATATGATATGATATGATATATATATAAAAACATATGGAGGGAGAAATTTGAATAAAACTTCATCCTTTATATGGTCACCATTTGAATATTTTTCATTGAGAAAATGCCATTTACGTTATGATAGTCTGGAAATTCCTACCCTAATCATGAAAGCATTGGAAAAACCACACAAGCTAGAAACACTAGGGGGCCAGAACCTTTTTAAATTGTTCTGGCATATGTTAGAGAAATATGGTTAGCCTTTCAATGTTGAAGTTGGAGGCTGTCAAAGAAATCTCAGAACCTGCCTCCTGGAAGTTAACAGCTGCAACCAACCTAAGTGAGGCATGCACAGAGGAGCCTTTGTAAGAGAAACATTTGGCTCGGGCACACCACAGGCTCTCAGACCAGTTACTCCTATTATGCCTAAAAGCATGGATGCGTTTTCCTCCTCCCACGGGCACACTGATATTGCTAAAAATATTAGTTTAGCCCAGTTTCTAATGCTAATTTTTCCCTGCCTAGCTGCTCTGGACCAGTAAGTTGGTTTCACTGTGAACAGTTGTTGCTTTTTCAGACTCAGAAAGTAGTAAGGGATAATTGGGCAAATGTGTTAAACTGGCCTTATTATGCTGAGTCTATTGACTGGTCTATTATGACTTTATGCTTCTGTTTTCCCTGGGATGCTTTTAGCTCCAGAGGGTTCTGCTGATCCCCTGACATGCCAGTGATGGATTTTGTCTGTTCCAGCCAGCAAGGCAGAGTGCTGCTTTTATTTTCAGCTAACCTTCTTAAAACAATAGCTCATCCATTGTTTGGGGGGACTGCAGCTCATGTACAAACAAGATGGCATGAGAGTGAGAGGCCAAAGGGACAGCCTGCTCTCTCTAAGTTCATTGGGGGTGGTAAACACAAGAAAGGGAGAGAAGCTATTTAAGCTACAGAACAATGTTGGCACAAGAACAAATGGGCCTGAATTGGCCATGAATAAATGTAAGCTGGAAATTAGAAGAATATTTCTAACCCTCAGCACAGTGAGGCTTGGGAACAGCCTTCTCATTGGGGGCAAGAAGCCTAACTGAGTTTAAGATGAAACTTGATAAATTTATGAAAAGGATTATATGTTGCGGTTGCCTAAGACAGCAGGGGATTGGACACAATGACGCAGGATGCCTTTCCCAAGCCAATGTTCTTCACAGCAAAAGCAACAATTACTCTTTCATATGTGTGTTTTTCAGGGCCTTCTTTTCCAGTCTGGGGCTGCACTTCTATTCATAACCACGTTGAAGGAATTTAGGTTCAGAAGTCGACTCAACCTGGCAGCTTTCTCGTGCCAGACCGTGGTGCTGGCTTGTGACCGTGCCGAAATCCAACCTGGAAATGAAACCCAGTCTTGATTTTTTTTGAAATTATGTTATTTGCTGCAACTGAAAAATGACAGAGACCTAATTCTTACAGTGATTTTACCGATGCAGAAATTGCCATGCTAGTTTGACACAAATTACCATTTCTCATCAAGAAAAGCCTAAGACTGGAATAATAAGTAAATTCCTAATCAGGGTGAAGGTGCATTGGCAAAATTGTTTGGGGCAGTTTAAACAGCTTATCACTCTATAGCTGGAGGATGTGATAAAAATAGTTTTTCATGCTCATAAATTAAAATTGTTGCATAGCAATATTAAAGACTTCTGTAGTAACCCACTGAAATTTTAAAGAAGTATATAACATTAAGATTTCTGTATAAAAAATGTAAGACAAGACAATGTTTTTGATGTAGGAAACAGTGGTGATATCATTCCAATATCTATTATTTTGTTTCAGGAAATGCAGTTATCACATTGTTTTCATGCTAAATCATTGGCTAGAGATAACAAAGACATTTCCTATCAGACTTCCTCCAAATTATAGCTATGTAAAATACAGTCAAAGTCACACTACCTGAATGTCAGGAATTGTGTAACAGTGCATTCCTACACTTGAGCTGTTGGGTGGAGCTTCAGTTCACTAAGAAGGAAGATGATGATTCCTTGGAGGAAGTTCCAATTATATGTTGGTTATTACCTACTTACAAACTACTTACAATTCCAAAAGAGTCACTTCAGCCTTTTTAGGCTAGAGCTGGTTTTCTGCCCTCTTAAGCATTCAGCAGGAGTAGTTGGCTGCAGATGTATTTTTCACAGCAGAATAGCTGTGTCTTCCTCAGAATCCTGCTCTGAACAAGAACAGGGAAATACTTTTGACAATAGTAGAGGTCTCTCTCTTTCTGGTGACTTCCCCTGTGGGTAATTCAGTACAGCAAATCCATGTCATATATGGTAACATATTAACAACTTTAGATGTTTGAGATCTTTGCGTATTACAATTATCCACCATCCTCTCATTGAGCCATGTTTGATGTCAGTTGTTTAGCTGCTATTCGTGATCTCTGTTTTGGCAAGTTTATAAAAGCTTCATGAAAAACTTGGAAGGTGGTTGGTCTTACTTCTCTGTCTGCCAGTTGTGCTGTTCATAAATTAGGGATAATGATATTTACCTCCTTGTGAAGTATTTTGAGGTGCAGCAAATGAAAAGCAGCAAAGAAAATAGATTGTGATTAGTTGTTACTTTATATGATAAATATGACTGGTTATTTCAGAGCTGTATTAACTTGAATCTGGAGTTCTATAAAACTTTATTAAATCAAGAAGGCGGGTAATCATTTTACAAACACTATCTTCTACAAGTCTATGCTCACTCTTTACACAGATGAATTCCAGATGCTTTTCCAAAAGAGCTAAATTGTGCTTTATGACACAGAACCTGGTGTTCAAAATGCCAAGGAAAAATGTCTACCAAGTACTAAGGGCCAAGCAAGTAAAGATATTTGTTGGATAGTTACAATTCTATATGGGCCAATTCCAAAGGAAGTGTCTCAAAAATTAATGGACTGCACCAGACCTCTGAGCCATTTCTGTCTGGAAGACCACTTATAAGCAGCAGTGATGATAGCCAGAGAGAAAATGTCCAAATGTCACAAGCTGGTTTGTGCGTTTGAGAATATTTCACCAAAGAATCATCTTATTAGGAATGCAGGTTTGACACCAGGAGTGAATGTAAATTGCCATATATGTAGTATTGCACTATACAGAGTAGTTGTGTATGACTAATTTCCATGCCAAAGTGCAAAATATTCTCTCATGATTTTCAGAAACAATCATTTATAAGCCTTGGGCATTAGTGAAACCTTTCTGATTGGCTCGGTTGTGCTGTGTCTGATTTCCTTGCTGCAAGGTGAGTACTTAGATCTGTGCATTAAAAGCAATTTTTCTTTAAACTTAGTTACTGTTACTGTATTTATATTTGGTTAGGTTTCTGTTTGCAAACTGCCTACAGTTGTGATGTCCGTCATTAAACAAGATACTAACAGGCCTCAAAAGTGTCAGAAATTTTATGATGAGGGTAACATCACTGGTTTCAGTAAGGTAGTGCCATCTTACTGGCTGGCACTAATGCCTTCATCAGTTTTTTCACTGTCATAAAAGCACACTGATGGAGTTAGGATGTGGCATTTACCATTGCAGATTGGCTAAATGATGCATCAAGTTCAGGATGGACACTCTAGTGAAGCCACAATACTTCCCTCATTATTTGGAAGAAAATGAGGTTTGATCCTGCTTTTATTGGAGTCAAAGTTGAAATGCCACGAGATAGCCAAAATGTAATTCAAACTGTGAATTGTGCCATGCCAGAGTGGGATCCGAGCAGTGTCATAAAATCATCCAGCTTTTTAAAGAAAACCCCAAACCCTAAAGATAGCATTTAACCCTCTGACCTCCAGCAACAATAAATTGCAGAGGCAGGAGGAAGAAGTGGACATATTTTTGCTGGTACATTTGAATTTGAGGTTTAAAAGCAGAATGGGCACCTTTGAAAATCAAGAAAAGGGACGTGCAAAGTACTGTTCCTTGCATGCTGGCTGTTGACTTTGTAAAGAAATCTTTTTGCACATTTAAAGCAAATGAATTCCTATACAGTTTAAGATTGCATCCTGATAGAAGGAAAAGATGAAATCAGTGTGATGTACAGAAGTATTTGGACAAGCTCTATCAGCTCTTGGAATTTATATGGCATTAGCAAGCAGTCATCAGCCAGAGGCTTTTGACTTTAAATGCCATTATATGCCACCTATGAATGACAGAAAGTATTAAAGTAGTCTAATAAAGTGAATTTCTTATAATACAAAAGGCTCTTTTATTATTTTTCTTTATTCATCAACATCCTCTATTTATTAGTAAGGACATTGCCTGGTGACAGATCTCAGCTGCAGATTTCTTGAGGTGATACTGTTGCTTGTTTTCAAAACAGCAATTGAACAGACAAGAGAACAAATGCTTTCTTTCTACTTTGAACTCTGTTACCCCTGCAAATTTCACAGTAGCATCATTTCTATCTGTGTGTCTGTTAAGCAGAAGCAACATAGTTTTTAATACAGCTTAACAGTTGTCACTTGGATGATAATTTGCATTCTTAATGTTTCGACTTGCAGTCATCATCATTGAGCTGGCCCTTCACAATCTTGGGGCACTGATGTGATTTGAAGTATTTAACCTCTTGGATCAAGAGAACTGAAGCTCTGAATTTAAAATAGGAAAAAAGAAGCCTTGCTAAGATTAAGCAGAATAGGGGTGCACGCTACTAAAGTATTTGTATGAAGTGCTAGTTTCCTCTCACTAAAGAGGCACATTGGGAATGGTTTTCTCAGCTGGAAGTATTGTTATGTGTACATAGCACACAACCGCAGGGAGAGATGCTACGTATTATTTACTTCTAGTTTTACAGTTAGATTTGCTCAATATAGATTTTGAAGCTGCTTCCAGTCTCAGAGCCACAGAACAGCTGTCCGGAGCAGAGTAGTGCCAGAGCAGGATCCCACCCTGGGGTGGCTCATCAATGCCTCTGATTACATTTCATAGAGCTGAGATAAACAGAGTGTTTCCTTCTCAAAATGCATTCCAGTTTCAGAGTATTATGTTTAGGAATAGTTTTTATGACTTCTATGTAAGCTAAAATACTATTGAGATAATCACAGAGGATACCTATATCTACCAAATAAGGTACCTATGAAATGAAGCACTATACATTGGTAGTAGATTAAATGTCATGAGGTTTTGTTGTTTTTTTAAAAATGTTGTGGATTGGAAAGATATTTGAGCAGCATCTTAACAGAGCCCCACAAATCACTTTAACCTTGGCAGAACAGTGTCAACTGGCATTAGGCTTTATCACAGTGATAACACAGTGCAGAGGAAGTCACCTCGCCTGTCCCCGCAGTGCCTGTTATGTAAGATCTGTCTACCCTCTGGAGCAGTTTGGCATTTTTTCCCTGTGAAGAGTGACAGGTCCTAGCCCAGGTGATGCTGGGGACAACATGGTGGCCACACTAAGAGTTACAGAATCGTACAATGGCTTGAGTTGTAAGGGAGCTTTAAAACCATCTAGTTCCACCCCTCCTGCCATGGATAGGATCATCTTCCCCTAGAAGTAATGCTCGGTTGTACATTTAAACCCAAAAATGTTACAAGAGTGTGAGAGTGGTGGCTCTCCCTCTTCATTGAGGAAAACATTTACAGTAAGTAGAAAAAGTACTGAATAAATCTTCCATCACTAGAGAGATCTCTCCACATCATACAAATGTTTGAAGGTCACCCTGAGAAGCCCAGAGAGCTGCAGTATGCAGATGTTCCCAAGAGAGATCTTTCCTTTTGATGAAATTTCCTGCTCATGAGCAGTGTTTTCCCAGACTCCCTGTCTAGCCCCTGGCTTTTGGCAAGGGTTGAAGTGGTGAGTTCAGTTTTTGGAAGCTGAATGCTACTAATTATTCCCCAAGTGAAGTGCAGCTACAGGTACCATCTATCTTATCTGAGTTACTATGCTACAAGACCCGCAAGGTGTGGAGAATAGTTTCAATAACCTACTTCAAAAATGGCACTAAAAAGTATTTGTTAATACTCAAATCACACAACTCAGCTCAAATTATACTCTTAAGCCTCAAAAAAATTTGTGGAACCCCTCATTCACCTATGTGCCAGGCCTCCTAGATGTGATTACCACTGTTTTTCCAGGCTTCCACTGTTTTTACCCCAGACTGCTTTTACCTGGGGAAGTTTGTGAAGAGTCTGTCCCACAGCAGCTTCCAGCAAAGGCCACAGAAGGTCTATGGTCACTGGACAAGTCCTTTGCTGTAGCTTCTCTCAACTGAAATTCTAGGCTACCTAGAGTGCATTTTTATATGTGCTAGTCCTGCAAACTCTACTGTGTTTTACTTAACCATTGAATCATAGAATCATAGAATTATAGAATCAAAGAATCATAGAATGGTTTGAGTTGTAAGAGACCTTAAAGACCATCTAGTTCCAACCCCCCTGCCATGGGCAGGGACACTTTCCACTAGACCAGGTTATTCAAAACCCCATCCAACCTGGCCTGGAACACATCCACAGCTTCTCTGGGCAACTTGTTTGCAAAATGACCTGTTGGATACAGGTTTTTTATACTGCATCATTCATATATGTTAACTAGCCCAAATTAAAACTTATCTAATCCTGGTACGGAAAAGAACAAAAAGTTTCAGTGAGTTTGATGTCATTCATTAAAATAGAAGAAAAAAAAAATGTCAGACTGAGTTCTTCAGTTCTGCACTTCTTCTTTTAAACCTCATCATCACCAGTCTTAGGTGGATTTCAGTCTAGATATGGCCCTCACTCTTTGTCTCCTCCTAACTTCACAGTCCAGAAACAGCTATTAATAAACAAACAAGAGGAGTAATACCCTTTAGTATATTTTTTCAGAAAAATACCACTAAGTACCATTTCTGTCACAGGACTTTCACAAACAATAAGAAGCCTTCAAAAGTCTCATTTTTGACAAAGCATGGTTAAGTCACAGCAGAAAGGAAACTGAATGCTATTTCAACATCATTTGCATTGAGTTACTTTTACAAAACTTTAACTGGAATACTGAAATGTTTTCTGCATTTACAGTACTCAAATACAAGAATGTCCTAAAGCTGATTTCATGACCTCTTTGCAGATGTTGCTAACATCCAAAGAAAAGACATCACACACTATAGTGGTAGGTCGAAAGTCTGCTTTCTCTTAAACTAACTGCTATTGGATAGGCAACAGACTATCCATAAGGATACTGTTAGTCAGAACAGATGTTGTCAGGATTTAAGATGCTGGACCTGCAATCTCAACAATTCTGGTCATGTCTTGTTGCTGGTGAAGAAAGCTACCTCTGTGCTTAGTTACATTGATATAATGAGGTGTCTAATTGCTAGTCCCAGTCCTCCTTTGCATCTCTGAGGGCTTGTTGTGACTCTTAATGTTTCATAAATTATTTTCCCTGTAAGATCATCAAGGAGAACAAGAGACAGAGGGAAAAGTCCCAGGCAATGTGACAAAATTGCTTTCTCCCCAGATTGAGTTCTAACAGAACCACACAGTTTTATTTAAAATTTGTTACAAGGGTCCCCACAGTCAACAGAGGGACAGAGAAAATTATTATTTGTGAACTTGGATATTTTAAAGGAAGGCTATAAAATAGCTGACAGGATGGTAAAAGCCTATTGGACTTTTTGATGGATCACCAAGAACTTGCTGAAACACCAATTGACAGACATATAAAATCTAAAATCATCAAATAAGTGAAGAGCAAGTTGAGAATCTATAACACTGAAATCAGCAGAAAAGACCCATTGACTTAAGTGGAAGGAAAATCTGTCCATTAAACAGCAGCTTGCCACAATCATAATATAAAACCTAATCATGAAATCACAAGGCCCCTTACATTTTATTGCTCCTGTATTTCTGTCTTCTTCACTGACTCACCAATATGACAATGGAATAATTTCTATTCCTAAAGCAGTCCTTGTCCATTATGGAGTTGGTGTGAGTTTTCAAACTCTACACAATGAAATAATTGTGAATTAAAGCACTTTTATTCTTCATTATCTCTCCCACCCTCTCCCCCACTTCAGTCTATCTTTGTGTCATTCCTGTGCTCTCTGACAGAGGTTTAACCCCCACCAGCCTGAGATCAGTCTGCAATTGCTGCAAATGCAACGCGCTCACTGAGGGACAGAAGTGGTAACCGACAGGAGGAGGACTATCTCTGCCTACACCCTGCTGCAGAATAAATTAGTAAGTGGTTTTTGATATTATTGACAGAGATAAGTCAACTGATATGCTTTATTTTGCCTAAAGGACTTCCTAGTTTCTTTTTATGAGTATCTCTTAAGGGCATCTGTAAGCTTTTTTAAGCTGATCATGGTCAGCTGACATTTAACTTCATTTTTTTGGGTTGCAGTAGAGCAGAGATAGGTTTCTCAGAAGCGAGATGAGTCACTATTGCACAAACACAATGCATTACGATGCTTTAGAAAGGAATCTTTGGAGATTGTCCTTGGGTATCTGGACTCAGGAAAGGGTGAGAATGACAGCCCAGGATGCTGGGGATGCAATGAGAATGGCCTGAGGGCACTCAGATAAACATCCCCAGAGGCTGGTGGGATGGTGAATAGTAGTTCCCCAGGGACTGAGGAGCAATTTCATGGTCCACACTGGGACCAGGCAACTCTGCTTGCAACAGCCACAGAGAGCTTTCTGCACAGGCTGCTCAAGTTGCAGCTGGTGCTACTGAACTTGCACCTTTAGGATGGACCCAGCACAGGTCTAACTTTGCAGCCCAGCTGCTTTCAGACTCCTTCTCATGAATTTGAATATGCAACAGTCCAGAACTATGCCCAAAGTTTCTCATAGGCTTGATCAGGAACAAATGTACATTTCCCTCAGAAGGGTGTGAAACATAACGGAGTGGAGAAAACACTCATGCCACAATTTTGAGAAAAGGGACAATTATTAAAATATACTAAAATGTCCTTGACTTGAAAGGGGCAGAAACAAGGGAAACTTGTACAACCTGACTGGAAATACAAATTTCCATTTTTCCTACAGTCTCAAGATGAGGTCTTTTTGTATTATGAATTTATGCTGGTATATTAATTGAGAGTTAGCAAAAGGGGGAAAAAGTGGTGTAAAGTGATGTTAAAATGTGTTCCTGTGTCATTGTTATTGTGCCTGTTTATAACATTTGTAGCAGGTCCACAAAGCTACTCAGAGAGTAGCTGCCTCTTGCCTAATATCGCAAACAATATTATAATTTTAAATTTATGATTGCTTATCTTTTCAAATTTCATAATCCTTTCATCAGCAGAAACACACTGTTTATACCCCAGAGATAAGGATAACCTTCCCACCTCAAATGACATTATTATCAATTTATGACAACAACAGGAGGTTTTGTGTATGTAACTTCCACTGCTCTTGCTATTTTTCATTCTGAGAACATGCCACTGTCTTGTGTCAGGAAGAATTTTCTTCCATTCATTTAGGTCTTCAGCAAAACAATGATCTGAAGTACCAAGCAAATTATGTTTGTAGCCTACTCCATCCCCCCTTTCAGATGGCAATGGAAGAGAAGTAAACATATATGAATATCTGTATTTCTGTGATTTCTGAACATGCTAATGATATCTAAAGGGAATCACAATAAGAGAAGTTGATTTTTTGTTTTTCATACTTGAAAAGGGTGTATAGCATATTTTAATAATCTGAAACAGTCAATAGTTTACAAAATATTGAAAGCTGCTGCTGCAAGAAAAAATTAGACTAAAATAAATATAAAATTTGGAAGAATTTGGAAGGAAAGTACCTAATTCCTACCAACTTGAAGATTAAAGAAACTGCAGAGGATAAAGTCTATGTAAGAGTGTTACAAATTGCAAAGAGCAGAGATATCTCAGATATTTGCTTACTAACTCTGTTTTTATACTGAGGTGGAAAGACGGACAGATACACACATACATGTTTGTGCATTTATTTTATTGTGGTTGTAGTGTTGTAAAACCTATGGACGGAGGATAGATTGATATTAAGGTAATTATGCCATTACATTTACATACAGGGCACGAATCTAGTTTTACTTGGACTAACTGCATGCTGAGAGTTATGATACTTCAGCTATTCTGGTCTTGTTAAATCTGTTGGGTAGACAAGTCATCTTGTGAACCATACTTTGCACTTTACTCAGGTAGACAGCTGTGCTAGAGGATTTTATTTGCTGCTGCTATACCTTGTGCTGTAATTCTCCTCACGCAACAGAGTACAAAATCTTTGACGAAAATGAATGAAGTGGTATTTTATAACCATATTTAATATCCTCCACCCCCCCACACAAGAAACTGTTCAAGAAAGAGCAAAAAAGAATAAGATCACTTACATTACCTAGAAAAATTGAAACTAAATATATATTAATGAACAGATGAGCTTATAAATTTAGTAGGTCCCTAGCAGAAAGAGGTATTCTATCCCCACTCCTCTTCAAAAAATGTTCCTATTATTCTGCAAGCATGTCTGGAAGACCTGGCCCTTTGCATATGTCCTTTTTATAAAGTCACATAAGAGAAGTCAGGGGAGACTCTATTTAAGAAAGTCCTCTCAATAGTTAAGAACTCTTAACAATTACTCTTCATGTCACAATTTAACTTGTTGGATCTTTGGGATAAGCCAGGTGCAGGGCTTGGCAAATTCATGCCCTCAGCAGTACACTTCCATCCTACATATAAGTCAATTGTCAATATGGATTTTCCATTGATTACCAGCAATGGACCACCTGCAACTATTTTCATCACTGTTTTCTGCATTTCAGATGTTCCTATTTTCCTTCACTTACTCCTGTCATTTTGCCTCATCTTCTACTTGTAGAGTCAGTGAGATAATCGTTCACACACATGATCTTTTATCCTTGCAGTCATATTAGATCAGTATGCTCTTTTACTCTTGCTCAGCCATATTGAATCAGTCACTCAGTCGTCTCACATCACGTTCAGGAGGGCAGCCAGGCATATTTACCTCCAGACCTATTCGTAGTCATATTTCCTGACCTCTTCACTTGCACTCAGTCATTATTGGATTAGCTCAAGAGAGCTTTTATTCATAGAGTTACTTCACCAAACTCTCTTTTACAGTTATATTTCTCAGGCATTCATTAACTACAGGTTGCTTTATTTTTAGCTCTTTGAAGGAAACAAAGAAGGAAATCTAGTTCTGTGGATTCCCTCTGTGCTTTTAACTTGAGCATTTTAATGAGACCATGGGATTTGTCTTTTGGTGGCTATATCTAGATCTGCACTAGCTTCCTAGCCAGCACATCTGGAACCAGACTGATAGCAGCTCTGAGGATAGGACACAGTACGATTATATATATGCCCATACACATGCATCTGTATGTAATTAATAGTATCCAAGGAAGAACTCCTCATTTTTTTTCTTTATTCCTCATATCTAGACAAGGCAGCCAAGTTTTGTCCAAGGAGATAATACACCTGATTTGATCAGCTGATATAATTGAAAAGCATCTGACACTTTCTGAGCCACCGAATCCCATTTGTCATTCCATCAAGTCGCCACTTCTTTCTCTCCTTTCCTCTGCAAATTTGTCAGTAATCATACATGGGCTTTTATCAGCAGACTATGATTATTCATCTAGTAAACAGCAGCACAGAGAGAACAGCATATGTGTAGTTTTGTGAAGTATGCAGAGATTCAGAGCAGATGACTGTTACCTATTTCTGTTCCTTGTGCAAACAAGGTCTGTGTTTTATGAGTGATCCCATGGAGAATATTTCAAAACAGGAATTAATACATTAGTTCACTGCTTTGCTACAGCAGCAGCACTACACTAGAAGCCCAGCAGCAATTCTCTTTGCAAAGCTCTGCCACAACATATTCTCAACACTGCTAATGAGAGCACATTTCTTTTTTACACAGAAGCTCAATCTGAAATTGCAAATCAACTGAAAATATAAAACTTTGATTATGGATAACATAGATAGCAACATATTAATAGTAGCAGTCGCTGATAGAAGGCAACTGGTGGAGTAAGAGAGCTGCTACCATTTTTCTCTGCCTTGTACTTTGCTCATATATCTTGTCCAGGTAAATGCTGTGATCACATCCATTTGCCATCTCTTGGCAACCTTCATTTCTCTTCTATATCCACGATGGTATTCTGTGACTTAATTTTGTCCACTGCATGTCCTGTTTTTGAGCTAGCTGTCCTCTTTAGTGGCAACTACATCCCCATGTATCACTGATAAATGATTTCCTAGATGAATGTTTGTTATAAATCTATTCATTGATCTTCCTGACTTGCCGTGAAATATTTAGCACCTTATATATTTCTCTGTGCTAAAAAAAAAAATTCCGTAGAGAACTTTTATTTCTGCTCTATACATCATTGTTAGCAGGATGCATTTTTTAAATACTTGAAGAGACAGATGAGCTGATTCTTCAGAAAGTTACAGAAGTTATGAGACACCACAACCCAGCTTTGTTCTCCAATCCCCCTTCTCTGAGGACCTGACCTATGAACACCTGTACTGTATTTATCACTGGTTTTGTTGGAATTTCTTATTCTACAGAAAACAGCATTTTCAATAAGATATAGCTACATTCTCCATGTTTGCTTCATGCTCAGACTTTAGTTTCCTTGAAGCAGTTCCCTTAACACAAACATAAACCTCCCATATTTATATCCTTGGATATAAATGTAGTGGGAGCTGTAAATGTCAAGTGCTCGACCACTGTCGTGCTTATGGACCACTTATGGAAAGCTTCTTTCAGGCAGGCTGTAGTCAATGCAGGTGGCATTATTAGCTCTCACAAGCTCATGTTTCCCTTGGATGTTCCTGCTTTCCTCTACTGTCATTACTGGGATAATTCATGCTTCATAGAGTTCCAGGAACATTCTAACCCCAAACCAAGGTACTCCAAATGTGAATGTTATAAGCACAAGGTCAGGGAATCACATCCAGCATGCAGACAGAGAAGTTGCAGTTAAACAGTATATTATTGGCCAGTGTGGGTAAAATTGACCCTGGCCTCTTTGTTAAATATAGGAGGCAAATTGCAAGAGCTCTTGTTATATTCTGCCTCCACTTGCAGTGGTAATATAAGATGTGGGAACCTTTTGTGCAGCTAATTTCCTGAGAGGAGCTGAAAGGGGAAGGCTGAATGAAGGGCCTTCTCCTCACCAGTACACACACTATGATAGTTGTCATAGTGGTAGTAAATCTGAAAATGGGATATTGGCAGTGCCTGAGCATCAAGGTCAGTTCTCAACTATGCCTGCAATTTCCATTCTACAAATTCAATCCCACTACAAAGAGATTATGGGCTTGTGACAGACATCTGATTTCAAGAGTATCACTGAATTCTTTATCAGTTAATTTAAAAGGTTTTGTTCAAGTTGGGACCATGATTTATGTAGTTGAATTTAGTGGGTTTTTTCACTCTTTTGCAACGAAGCTTTGTTTTTCAAGCTCTTCACTGAAGAAATGTTAAAAAGAAAACATATTCCTGTAGTGTGACCTAATGTCACACATGACATAAAATCAGGAAAGCTCACAGTCTGGAGGAGTGACTTACACTTTATTCAATAGGTAAATAATGCTTTTCTTAAGTAACACTGACTACTCTTCTGCACTTGGAGGAGCAGAAACTCAAGACTGTCACTGTCCATCTTCTCTTTCTTTTCCTATTTATTCTGCAGAAGTCAAACTCCCTCCATATCCTAATTAAGGAAATTGTAGTTCTCTGCATTTTACAATAGTGTGGGTTCAATAATAATGAAAAAAATCTTTATGCAACACTGCAATATAGATTGTTATGCCCTGGAAAGTAATAATAGTGATAGCAGTTGTGATTAATATACCTCATAATCAGCATAATAGAGACATATTCAGATCAGGAAGACAACCTGGATGATTATGAATGATTAACAGAAGATTTTCATCCAAAATCATGGATTGAATATCAAGGACAGAATTTGAACTACCTTGTTCTTAAACTGTTGTTGTTTCAGGCAAAGAACAAAATTTGGCCTCCTGTGCATTATTGTTTTCTTAATTTTCTTTCTCCTGGGTTGTATGCTGCTCAGGGCTGGGACCTGTTACTGCTTGTTGCTCTGTAAAATTCCAAGCACGCTCCTGAGTCTTGTAATAAATAATAAAAAACTAGTCCTAAAACCAGAGAAATAGAATTGCTTTCAAACAAGGATTTTTATGCTTTGCGTAGCACCAACTTCCATGTGTTTCTCGAAGTATTTCTTGTGAATGTAGTTGCTTTTGATAATTACATTGCAGAAAAAGAGAATATTCATCTGTCTACTGTGCAAATGTAAGCTAACATAATAAATGCAGTCTTTCTCCTGTGCACATATCTTTTTACAGCATCATTCAGTTTACATGCAATTGCTGTTCTTCTATCCTGAGATAAATTAACATTGAATAATTGCAGTGTGAGGTCAAAAATCAATTAAATGGAAATTACAGTTATTTGTTTAAAAAGCTCAAGTAATATTTTATATCACAAGTCTCTTAGGTGACAGGTAAAATGGGTTAATGAGCAACCAGTTTTCTCTGCAATCCTGACTCAAATTTGCCTTTAGCAGGAGTGATAGAAGAAGAGTCCTGCATATCTACTTATGATCAGTAACAAAAACGGGTCAGTTTTGCAAAAGTTATTGGCATCTGCCACTGCTTTGCTGCTAGTATGTTTTACTGCACCTGGACAACATGGATTTTCAATAGTGGAGAACTATACTATGTGCCCCTGAACAAACATATCCGGCTTTCTGGGTCATTCAGAAGTTTGAAATGCCTCAGGCCAAACACTGTGTTTATATCATCTTTTGGGGTCCAGATTTTTAAACTAAACCCCAGATTTTCCAGGTAGCCCTTGCCTGTCAGCAAAACAGTGTCTTGATTTCTCAAACTCTCCTCTTTCTCCCTCCCTAAATCGTTGGGATTTTTTTGTAATTCCTCCTCACTTCCTGCAATCATTAAAATTGTAAAGCAGTTATTGTAAGGGCCTTAAAAATCACTGCTTCTAATTTTGAGGCCCTTTTACTTTCCCATCCTCCCTCTTCCTCCATAGAGTCAAGATGAAGAGAGAAAACTCAAGAACCTATAGGGAATCCACTTGATATGGACACCAGGATCAACCTCAGTGGCAGCAACTGAAGTAGAAAATTCAAAGTAAGCAAGGTGTTGTCTAGATCACAGATGACCATTTTCCACATGACTCTTGAGAAGATGTGGTGGTGGTGGTATGTCTGGAAGTCTGTTTGATTATGCTGAATTGCTTACTGGCTATTATTCACTGACTTGGTATATGTTGCTGTTGTTGAATGCAATTTGCAACTCAAGACCTGACTACTGATGACAATAAAACTTTTTATAATTATCTACTTTTCTCTAAATAAATGTTCTCTAAATAGTGTTCTTTGCTGTACTATATTAATATGATGGTGACTTCAGCTAGGTGCACAGTGAGATGGTTTCAGCTTGATTCAAAACGCAGATAAATGTTTAAGATACCCAAATGGATGAATTAGGTTTCAGAGGGATCTTCTCGATAAGCAAGTCCAGCCTACTGTCTTAGGCAACCATGCCCTCTAAAATATCTGCTCCATCTCAGAAATGGAATGGCATCTTGTCCTATCTGCAGGTAATGGGGTGATGTTCTAGAACCCGGCACAGGAGTGCTGCTCCAGTGGTTGGAAAACTTATGCTGGTTTTGACTATATTTCTTTTGGATTCTTTGCCTTAAATAGTGTTTGTCCAACTTATACATTTCCAGAGAAATAATTTCTACTACACATTACTGATCCTAGCTGTCCGATAGAGTTGGCCAACAGAGTTTTCTTTTTAAGCTTCTTTTTATTAGTTTTTTATTATCATTATGGCTCTGGAGAGATGGTTTAAAAAAAAAAAAAAGGGAAAGAACTAAATTCTGTGTATGATTCAAAAGATAATGAAGTGATGTTTAGCTCCTCCCTTGCCTGTAGCCACAACTGTAGTTGTTTTTCTACACTCATTCTCTTAATCATTTAGTTTGTTTATTTAGTGGGCAAGAACACAGGCTTAAAATATGAAACCTGCATCAGTCATCAGGGTTTTCAGTAGTTGTTTCCTATAAAAGAAACAACTTTACACATACAGAATATGTATGTGTAATGCAAATGGATAACTATTTGTAAGATTCAGATATCGAGATGATAAAATAAATATTAACATCTAGGCTGTTCTGGGGCTACTTGTTTTCACACTTCTTGTTTTTGCTTCCCCTTCGTTTGTTAGACATGAATTCTTCTTTCCTTACTCTTCTTTCTTCCTCATACTTTTCAATTCCCTTTGTTTTGCCGCCTTTACTTTTGTAAAAGACAATGCCTGAGTTTCTATTTATTTGTTCCTTTCTCTTAAAAAAAATGTTGTCATTTGCTTTCTTTTCTTAGCTGGACAGCAGGAGTAAAACCACATGGAGTGGTGAAAAGGAAGAGCAACGACTTCCGCACTCAATTTTAAATTGGCCCAAGAATGTAAAAACCATAGAGTAACAAATTCCTTGCTTTTTCTATCATTCAACCACCTACATGTTTTATAGGCAACAGTATTAAAACAGTGTTGTTTTATCCTTGTTCTTAAAAATAACTATGTCAACTAATTTTTCCAAGGGTTTTCAATGAGTTACTATTTAACTGATCATATGATCAGTTTTCTAATCGCTGCCTTAAACTCCTAAGTACCGAATAAAATTAACAAACTTCTCCAATAATATAATTACTTATGGTCTCTTATATTGTCATGCATTAAATTAACCGAGAATGCATAATTGCTGTCATTAATACCTCCTGTCTCCTCAATGAAGCAAAAGTTAGAGGCACAAGCTTATCCACTATGTCTCTACAGAAGTGTCTAGTCTTGGTAGATGGATTGGGTCCCAGCTCCAGGGATTCCCCCTCAAACCCATCAGGTCTCGCTATTTTTTGTTATGCTAAAAATGCAAAGATTTTAATCCCTTTGGAGACCTTACTGAACATGGTGCAACCTGTAGCCATGTAGGGTGTCAGAGGATGTCAAACAGGAAGATTTTCTGCCTGCAATAATACCAGTAAGTAAAACAGAGCAAAACTAAATGTGTGCTGCCTCTCCTTAGAGGCATTTTCTGTGCCCCGGACCATAGAGAAAAGAACAATGAGACCTTCTTAAATGAATACTCAATAAAATAGACTTACAGAGGTAAGTTATTTTGAGGACACTAACAGGTGAAATGAAATAAGAATGAACCCACTTAAAGGAACACCTGAAGTATAAGTTCTGCATTGCATACTGATATAGGTTTCACATACCAGCAGGGAACTTCAATGAATATTAGTCTTGTGCAACATGCTTATGTGTGTAAAATGGGTTTCTACTGTACTTTGGCTTTAAAAACATTATTCACTGTTTCCTAGTACAAAGCCCCAGCAGGCATGCACTTGGCTAGCTAGTGAAGAACTCTGCCCCAGTTTTCCATAATGCATTCATGAAGGGATTTGTAACAACCAGTGGTTACTGCAGCAGAAAGACTAAAATGTTGTACTGTGGCACTTTTGAAACAAACACAAAAGTTCAACCGCTACAGCTCTTGCAGGCTAATGATGTGCTATAAACAGTGGCATATTGCTAGCAATGTCTAATCCATACTCAAAGCAGCCATTCATTAGGATTTATAATTTCCTTTCTGTATGCTTTGCTCTTCAGATTAAAACTATGGATTTCAGAAGCCTCTATTGGTGACTCAGCCTCACTGTGGTAAGTACCTGAGCCCCACAGGGCTCAATTCAGCCAGAGCTTTGTGGAGAGTCCCCTGCGCACCTACTTTGCAGCTCACTACACCTCTCAGCTCTCTTTCCTGCAGATCAGCTGTCCTCTGAGCATCTGTGATGAGGACAGGAAGGCCAAAGGGCTCATCAGCATATCAACAAAATGTAAAGCCCGAGGGTGCAGCAAACAAGTCTGGAGAGTGAGCAGCAAACTGCAGTCAACAGGAGGCTCAGGGCTGGGCTAGAGCACTGTAACTGCTAAGAAAGAATAATTAGGTCATTAAAGACAAACTAGGCTTAGTAGAAAGTGAAGAACAGCGTCTCCTCAGCCAAGAAAACTTGGCTTATCAAAATTGGTGTCCTCTCCAACATTTCTTTCTTTCTCCCTCACTTTTACACTACCGAGAGCTTGCTTCTCTCTCTCTTTTGACCAACCTGTTCCCAGCAATTCACAAACCTCTAGTCCTCAGTTTCATGCTCCCCTTTTTCATCCTTGATTTTTTTTCTATCTTTCCAAAGCCATCAGTGTTAAATAAAGATGTGGCTTCCAGCTGTATGAGGAAGAGTGTGGAAAAAAGTTGGAAGAAAACTTTATCATACAGAAGATTTTTTCGAAACTGATATGGGAAGGTATTTACAGAAATAGGTGCCATTTATAGGCATCTCTCTCTTCAGGCAGCTTAGACCTCTCTTTGAACCTGACATCATCAAAAATAGAGCTTAGAAATCTGCTAAAATGTTACAGTACTCATTAACAGGAGAACACATCTTATGAGTGACAGCACTGACAAGCTATGTTACTGCAATTCAAATCGCTAGTAGAATGCAAAATGAGATGGATGGCTACTCTTCTGAAGCTTCTGCCCATGAGGTCCAGCAAAAGAACAAGGGTTAGGGTCCTCCTCAGAAGGAGTTTGGCCACTACTCAGAAGTTCAATCTGTGCACTGCAATGTTAGTCAACATCCTCATAAGAAAAGGCATGATCTAGTATGGCTACACCAAGAGGATTTCATTCTCAGTACTGGAAGAAAGGCACTACTCTGGTTTAAATGAGCTTTATGCCTAAGAGGGGAACTAACAATAGCCATTGCCCAATGCAGCTACAGTGGGATACATATATTATGTTATAGCAAAGGACTTTGTATTGACAGGCCATGCAGTTTTACAGATTTCACTCTGAAACATGCAAATTCAGTCATTTTTACATTTGCAAGATTGGACTTAATCCACAATGACTGTATTTGTACTGGATTTCAACCTTTGCAAATACTGGATAACAGCTTTCCTCTGTGCTGTTTTCTGGAACTGATTCATTCTACCCTTCCAAACAATTCAATAATTAGATCAAGAATTAAAAAATCTGATATTGGTAAAAGAACTAAAAACTTTCAGATGTGTGTGTGCATTAACACCGGCATTGGTGCCGCCAGTCTTTCTGGAACTTGAATTACATGTGTACCACTGGAGAAGGTGAGAAAGTGCGTGTAAGGAAAGCATTTTGTCTTGAATCTCTTAAGAGGAGAATTTTTCCCTCAGAAATGAAACAAAGCATGTGTTGCAGGTCTCATGTGGCAGCTATAGCAGAAATCAAGCTTCTTAATGTAGAAGCCTTAGGAACTCATGCTTTCCTCATGAGCCAATCTCAAATTAATGTTTTCACACCCTGCAATTTATACACAAAAGGTTGTTTTAAATGTATTATGTGTGTTATTTGATTCTACGGCTCTTCTGTTGCTTCTGCACAGACTGTGTATTGAGCTTATTTTCATGGTGTGATGAGAATATGGCAGTCATGTATTGGGATACTCAACTTTGAGTCATATAACTTATGGAGCAGAAATAGAAATATCAGGGACAAAAGCGGAGCATTGGAGGAAGTGGTGGAGAAGTTTAATCCAGGAGCCTTAGCTGGGCCTCTTAATACCACAGTTATGTCAATAAATCCCACTAACAGCAAAAATGAACTGGTTGGGAAAGCACTGTTATCCTTTTTCACTGCAGGCCAAGGAAGTTATTAGTTTGATTTGCAGTCAAATCTCAATCAGAGCTGGATGGTTCCCTGGGTCCAAAAGTATTCACGATCACGAGCAACAAGGGACATGGGACCCAGGAAACATGGAGACCCAACTGTGAGTACACCCTGTGGGATCTTCAGACTGTAGCAGCAAGGGTATTTAAAAGTCACCTTGCCCAAGTATCCTGGCTGCACAGGTGCTTCTCTGACCTGAGTCACTGAATCTTCTGTGTTATTTTCCCTTGTGATAACAAATTAACTTTGAAGTGATAACAGTGCAGGGTGAAGTCCATCTCCAAGGTTTAACAAAGAGTGGTAAACCAAAAGAAAAGGCTTCTGGAAAAAGACAGTTTGTAAGAGTCTGATTATATTTTTCCAAGTTATTTGCTGCTTGTTTAATTATGCATTTCTGTTCCTCCCTCAAATGTGCTGACTGAAATTCAAAATTTCTCCTCTTAAATGGTGGAATGAACCCACACATACTGAAGCTCAACAAAACCAGCAAAAAGCTACAACTGGATTTTCTTTCCCTAGAATTACTCCTTAGCTTTTATGACTCCTACACAAATAGCTGTGATATTGTAAATATGATAAAACCCTCTATGTGAGCTGAATAAATTGATTAGGAGAAAAATAGTCATGTGGGCTGGTCTAGATCAGTTTATTAAGAATTCAATAGCTAATTGCTTGCACAGTGGGATGGAAAAGAAGGAAGAAATAAATACAGAGAGAAATATATGTTTGTTTGTGGAATGGTTGATGGGCTGCTGGCCAGGGCAGGCTTAAAAAGACTGCAGGAGTTTTGGATACAGTGAGAACCTATTACTGCTGCTTGGCATGGAGCAAAATTCAAAGGAAGACATCCACACACTGCAGTGCCTGGAACAATATAGCTGTGGTTCAAGGGTTTCTCTTTTATGGCCTGATTACAAATGCAATATAATTAACTTTGCCTTATACTTGCACAGCTCCTTTAAGGCAACGATTTCAAAGAACTTTACAGAGCAAAAGTGAGGAAACATATTTGACCAGGGAGCAAAACTTGGAGATGGACCTCCCAGCTTTCTGCCCTTTCCTGTCTTCTTTGTTAGGTACATCTCTGTTTACTGGATTGTGAATAGTAGAGCTGGGGGGGCAAAGCTAATTGGTAGTAAAAAACTGGTTTGTGTGAGATTAAAAGGGCAGGAGCATGTGCATTTCAGTGGTAGTCTGAAAGACAGAAGGTGTCAAGCAAGAATAAAGAATCAAGTGAGCACAAAAGGAAAGATGGAGGTAGAAAAAGAGCAGAATGGGTTCAGATTAGCAAAGGAACTAAGGGGAAATGTGACAGTTTTGTTGGGAAGAGTTGGGCACATCAAGGTGGGTTTCAAAATGTTCTTTGTCCACAGCAGCTCAGAAGTCCTATCCCCCTTAGTAGTAAACTTTCTTCTTTGGACTTCGTTCCTTCTAAATAAGGGTTTGGGCATAACTCTAGTCCTCCCCAGCCAATACAAAGAAAAAAATCTATAGCTTCAGGGAGAAAAAGGAAACTCTTTAAGTCCTCTTCCTACTGTTCATTTTCTGTAACTTTTTCAGCAACAAGCAAAGGACCATGCACAGTGCGCAGAGAGAAAACGATAGATTAATTAGCTCCCAGCAGATCTGCAGTTCCCTGGCCATGCAAAGCCTTCTGTTGAAAACAAGTGCCCAGTCATTCTCTTTGCCCGAGCGAGTGGAAAAGGGAACAGCTCAACACCTTCCAGATTTTAGACAAAAACAAATAAAGAAGAAGTGAGCTGGACTCCTAACAAATGAGGAGGGAATTTAAAGTAGCACAGTACTAGTTGAGAAACTGAAGTATATTTGAAAAATAAGTGGTCAGTTTCCACCAGATAAAGTCAAATACTAGACCTGTATACGATTCAGGTTTTATGCAGGAGTAGCAATTGCTATTGCTGCAGAACAGCCAAAGGAACTGTCGAAAACTCTGAGCAGTTTCTAATTGGTTGCTCTGATGAGACAGGCTGCAGGTTAGTGAGGTCTTCAAGTCACTGAAAATTAAGCAAAAGTAAGTAGCTTTCTCAAAAATGAGTGTTCTGGGACTGTTGGTTGTGTGGCTTCTTCAGCAATCTGTCCCAGTGAAGCAAAGCAGAGTTTGAGCAGCACAAATATGTCTGTAATACAGTTAAAAATATGAAATAAATATCATAATAAAGGCACTACTGAAAACCTAGAGGAGTACAAACTTATAAGTAGACAAATGCTGCTGTTAATTTTTGAAAATAAAAATAGAATGATAGAAAAGAGGCCTGGATCATAGCACTAAGGCTTTAGGAAATTACCAAATAAAACATCTCAAGGAATCTGAGAATAAAGTAAAGCCCATCATGTGTCCAGTGGAGCTGCAGGCAGCAGCGACACACACGCGTCTGTCTGGACCCAGGTGTGTACCTTTAGGACACTCTCCCAAGGGTCTCCCAGGAGAAGATATCATCTGCAGCAGGAAGAAGAGAGCCACTCCACAGAGATAGACAGTGATACTCAGCTCAAGAATTCTCACAATGGGCTTGGAGGTCCTTGATAAAAGGAGCAATGCAATACATACGTGAAGTGTTATTACTATTTCTGTTACACGAGTTTATTAAATTTAATGAGGACATTGAGGGATTCCATTAATCTTAACCACAATGCCAGTGTGTCTCAACATTTTCTTGATTAAGTCATTGAAAATATAACAGCTCTGAGTGCCTTGTGTTTTTACACCATGAAATTATTAAGTGCACTCTACATACGGTAGCATTTACTCATTACACCTGAATTCTATTCCAGCTTGCACTTTATCTCCTTGGCCTCTTTCACACTGGAAGATTTTGATCCTACATAATGTCCACAAATATATTTTTCCTGTAACGCTTTGCAATAAGTGAACATTAATTCATGCTAAATTGGAATGGAGCTTCCACAGAATTACATATTACATCTACATGAGTGTCCAGGGAACAGCTTGATTAATATCATTATCACAATGAATGGTAGTGGAATTAATGTGATTTGCTGCTCACTATAACAGAGAAACATTTAAATTTTACTTTTGGAAGACATCTTCCTTATTTTCCTATACAAAGTCTTTCCAACTTGCAGGTAGAAAGTGTGAAAGTGATAGTCATCTGAGTAGAGCAGAAGAACATCCAGCTTTAGGAAGCAGAGATGCTGGATTTTCACTTGTTATTGGGACTGTGAGGTTTTTTTAAACTCTACTGTGAATATATGCATGTCTTACATCTGCAATTTTTTCTGAAATTTGAAATACATTTCACAATCATGTTTGTATTTACTTAAAGTGAATTTGAAAAAAGCTTCTCCAATACTTCTTGCACATAGTGATACTAACATATTTCTTTCCTTGTTATTAAAAAGTTATAAAAACTAAAAAAAAAAAAGATAAAATTTTATACAATCCTGAAGTTATAAATAAATAACCATAAAGCAAATTTCCTAGTAATCGACCAGCAGAAGCACATTCCAGTAAAATACACAATTACTTGTATTATTTATTGCTGAACATTTCTGTTCCAAAGATACCTTTTCAAACTAAATAGATGAGACTCATAAAAATTTAGGAGAAAGGAATACAAATGAAAAGAAATTTTAAGTAAACTTGCTGCTTGAAATACCTTGTAATAGACAAAGTTCTCCTCTTAATGTTATCAAACTAGTGAAATTTTAAGAATTTGAAGAAAATTATGATACACAGCTTCAGTGTATGAAGACATTGGCTCTGAGATACTTCGTCTTCCTTCAAGATGCACATTATCAATGAGAAAAGTGCAAGGGGTAGAGTGAAGATTGTGCAATTATGGAAATTAAGAATTGCAAATACAAATGCAGAGTGTTCAAATGCTTTCAAAGTTAATGGTCATAAAAGTCAGAGCCTGTAAATTTAACACACAGAAAGTCTACAAGCTGAGGCTTCTATGACTTTTGTTTTCCAAGGTGGCCTCAATAGTTATCTGCTTTGTACAGATTAGAGAACTGTCCTACAACAGAGAGTAGTTTTTCTCTTACCACAATGATTATCAAATAAAGCAAGTTTATGTATCTATTGCCAACAAGTTATGGAATGTTCCTTTGTCATTATGTGCTTTAAATATCTTCCCAGAGAAAAAATAACAAAGTATTTTTAAAGCAGTTCTGTGTCTTAAGAGCCAACATGATAAAAAATCCCAGTAGTGCCTTCTTCCTAACAAGATTCTTGTCACTGTACCCATCATTCAGTTGAGTAAGCAAAGGCTAGACTGGCATGAGAGTGCACTAGATGCTATTTGGTGTGGTAACAAAGAGTGAAACTGAAAACAGGATAAATTAAAGCTGAACTTCAGGAAACATACCCTGACTACAGGGTTTATTTGACAAATTTTCCAAAGCAGAAGGCAGAAGCATTTCAAAATTTTAGGCTTCATTTGGACAAGACCCTAGAAAATATGACATAATAAGCAACTCTCTCTTCACAGGGAGAAAAGAAAGAGATCTAATGTATTTTACCAATCCTCAGCTTCTTTGATAGCATGTTTATTTGTAGTAAGTTTTGGGAGGAGGGCAGAGAATGCCACTTATTTCATGGAATGTCTTCAACTGAGCAAGCTTTAGATGAAGCTTTTGGACATTGCAGATGTGAGTGGTTAATTAGTTCACAATGTTAGGACACTTGCATTATCCAGCACAGAAAAAAGAGAGTACCTTTCCTGTCTAGCAGATCTCTCTGTCTCTCTCATTATACAGACCTACACTTGTCTAGGACAATGAAGAGGGCTGTTCCTATTTTTTTCTACCAAACATCATTATTTACTCAACTTAGGGGTTAAAAAGCCTTAATAGTGGGGCCAGGGGTGACGCCTGCCAGTGGGCTGGCTCTCTTATGAAAGCCTGGCAGCCCCAGCACCAGCCTGCTCTATTCCCAGAGTTGTTGAGTCTCCTGGTGTGGCTACTCTGCTGCCCAAGCCAGGAAGAAGGATCTCTATTTAATGCACCAAAGCTTGAACAGTCTGTCTGTGTCAGGATTTTATGAAGGTTCTTATTAAAAACACTAAAGAAAACTTGAAATTAGATAGCTCAGTGATGTGAAATGTTCTATGCACAGCAACAGACTGTGCAACATTTGAGTTTCCTTTCAGCTTTTACTTTTGTAAAGATGGAATCTGGGAAAAGAATGGGGTATTTACGAGGGGGGGAAAAAAGTCTTTATTAGTGATTTTAGAAAAAACATGTCCTTTGGTAGAGCCATTGTGCTGTATTTATCCAGAAAATGGTGTATTGATGGGTTTTCATGTACGTTTCCCAGATAGATGGGCAGTATTGTTCAGAAAAATGAACAACTAAAACCATACTAAAGAGGTACCTAGAAACAAAAGCCTAAAGCTGAAAATATAAGTTATCTTCCTAATGCAGGATTGTTAGCTGGGAAATGACTGTACAGTTTCAAATGTAAAAAAAAATATGATCTACTGCCACCTCCCTCTTGTGGACTGCTATTTATAGTGACAATTGGACAGCAGATAGCTGTTTAGCAGTTCGATGTCATCATTTAAATTCCAAGTGAGGTAGATAGTATTTTGAATATGAATAAATACAAATGCTGACTCCCATCTATCAATGTGTATACATTCATTATCTCCCACATTTACCAGAACACACACATGCCAGGATCACTGCCACAAGTAGTAATTACTAATACACAGCAGGCTCTAAAAGACCTAAAAAGTTTGCTAGTTACCATGAGAAATATTGCCCCCAGGAAATGCATGATTCAAAACCAGTTTGTACATGGTGAATGCCTACCCATAACCATGCATAATTCAAGTAATTCACGAACCATAGGAGCCTCACTTGGTACTCTTGAGACAACCAACAAATGTCATGGTATGAATAATAGAAGAACACATATATTTGTATAGCACATTGAATTATCTACTGTAACTCCTCAACCTATTCCAGCTACTGGCAATTATCTCTGTGTTAGCAGGCACTGAATAAACAGAATATTTATCCAGTGAGCTTTAAAATTCTGAAACTGCTTGTCCTGAGTGGTCTCTGTTGCTATGCCCTGCAGAGGGGGCTTGTCAAGTGCTATCTAATGGTAAGTGTTCATTTTACAGTTTGAAGCTCAGAGTGAGACCAGTTCTCAGTTTCTTTTCCAGTGGGCTATTTTAACTTTGCAGCTGTGGGTGTAAATAAAATTCAGCTGACATATTTGGATACAGTCACCACCATTCAATTGAGTAACTAAGCTGACGGGGAGGAGCGCACGATTTGTCAGGTTGTCCACCTGGAGTGTAATAAGGTTCATCTGATCTAGGGCACCTCAGCAATCTACAGGTTTGATCACTTGCATCGTCCTGGCTGGGTTTCACCTTCAACACTTCTCATTTCTGCAGTGTAGACATCACGATCTGTGTAGTTGTCTAGACTCCTTTTATACCCAATGGAAGAAACAGGCGCTATCGATTTCCACAGCTAGCAAACATAATGGAAAAAGAGAAGTATTAATTTCAAAGGTAGGTGAGTAACACAGGACAGATTAATTTCTCTGCAGATGTGTCTATTTCTTCCAGAAAGACCCCACTTTGGATGCAGACATCAATGTTGCAAATGCACACATTTAGGGGAGCTGAATCATACCTTTTTTGCATGCAGAGCAATTATTCCAGGTGTGCTATGCTGAATTCGGATTTGTGTATGCTTAAGAACACAACTCCACTTTCTTTTTCTGGACTACCTTTTTCTCTCCTCCAAACATAGGCCAGATATTAATAATTTTTCTAAATTATATGAATATAAAAAAATATTAAAAAGTCAGATTGTCAGTGTTCCAAAGTCAGTTGCTGACTGAAAATGTTCTTCATTTTCTGCTTAAAAACAAAGAAACTAATAAACTTAATTTCTTTTCCTTAGTTATAATTTATGGAAAGCAAAAAAAAAAGGTCATACCTTCACATTTTGTTTCCTTTCTTATAAAATTGTTGATCTAAAATGATATCTTTTCCAAAAATCTAAAAAATTTTAGCTAATCTATCCTTTTCCTAGGGTGAACCATTTGGTGTTTTCAAATGACAATACTACAGATATTTGCCAGAAAATCAATGGAAAATCTTAAGCATTTGAAGAAACTTGTGTTTTCACTGCTTAATAAGACACACAAACTTGCCACTTGGCCAGATACTTCCTAGCACATCTGGACTTTTCTCTGTAAATGCCAGGTGAAGTTGACAAGATGCAGAAATGTTTTGTTCTTGTTGTTTTTGTGTTTTTTAAACTGATTAATAAACATATACAAACAGCCTGTGAATGCAAGTGAACCGTACTCCCTGGGTATTTTTCAGCCTTCCAAAAATAGTCCCAAGTTAAAAAAAAAAAAAAAAATTGATCTAAAGATCCCAGCAGTATCCAATGTATTCAAATGTACAGAAAAATCTCACTAGGACAAGTCTCAGGAACAGAATGGTGCAATGCAACTCATAGAAGTTTGCCCAGTCGAACTCACAGAAACTATACAGAGCCTGTTTCATGGCATGAAAGAAAAAAAAACCACTACACTTTAAGGAGCAATAAAGATCATAATTTACAGTTACCGAAGTCACAGATAAAATGGAGTATAATTCTACCCAATCCTGCAGGAGATGCTTTCAAGACCTCACCCTGCCTACGTGCAGCATCATTTTTTTGCTTTGCCTCTTCCCAGGTTGGGGGCAAAGCATCTGGACTGGAGAGCAGGAAGGTGCATGGCTGGCCACAGAGTTCCTTGGCAGCTGAAGCAAGCTGTACTGCAAAGGATCAGCATCTTCCCTGAGCCCAAACAGCCTAGAGCAAGCCTGATACCTCTACTTAATTGTAAAATAAATGGTGCAGTCTCTAGAGTCAGAAAGCTTTTTTCTGATGTCTGACCACATGTTCAATTACCAAGTTTAAGCCTGTTATTTTTTGTTCTGCTGACCAAAGATGTGACAATCAGATAATTTTCTACATGCCTTATGTGCACTTGGAGATAGCCATCAGGCATCTCAGTCCTCTCTAAGAAAAACCAAGTCCGTATTTTCATACAGAACATCTTTCTAGATCCCTGATGATTTCTTCCTTATTCTCTGTGTTGCTTTTGTATTTTTTCCTAGAAAGTGATGTCTCAAACTGGGCATGGATTTCAGCAGTGAGAAGTAAAGTGGGAGGATTATTTAATGTTTCATATGTATGGCACTCCTATTTTTTAAGTATTTTTAATATTATTTTATTCTAACTGCAACTATTGGCTATTTTACTCATGTTGAGCTTGCAATCCATTAGGTTTTCTTCTGCAGAATTACTGCCTACCACATCAGTGTTGCTCCTATAATTGGGTGCAGTCCCTTTTGTTTAAGTGGAATATTTATCATTTCATTGAAGTACTTCTTGCTGTATTTCAGACCATTTATATAATTTGACAAGAACCATTTGATTCCTAATCCTATGCTCTGGAGTATTTACTCCCTTTTGTGCTGTCTGAAAGCTTAATAATGTATTTTGTTACACGAGCCATAAATGAAAACATTCTTCATTACCAGATGCAGGATAAGTCTGGATAGAACCTGACTTAATACATGTTTCATGGCAAACCATGGACAACTTCTTGTTGACTAAAGCTTTCAAAACATTGCTTTTATTTCACAGCAATTTCAACTAGATCATTAATTTCGAGCTTTCTTAAGAAGAATGTTGTCAGATGTTTTCCCTATTCACAGGCAAGTTTCATTGGCTATAGGGGGCAATCTGATAGGCCAGAGATTCTGAAACTGAAAATAAAGGTTTATTATGGTACTCTGGAAAAGTTTTCTCTGCTGTTCCTCCTGACCCTTTGGATATTCTTAACACACTTCTCTTCTGCTTACATATAGGATGCCCGGCCTAAGTCTACTGCTCTCATGTCTGGCATGTAAATGGGAGGAAATCTGCATTTTGGCAAGGGTTTCTTCGCATTGTACCATAGGAAAGGTGGATACATAAAAACAGAATTCCAATGACGGCATAGCCAGCAAATCATCCCTTTGCTGAGGTTTGGGATATGTCATTATTCCTTTGAGCTGCAGTTAATTAGGACTTCACCTACGTGGCTTTTATTCCCTCCCAGTCTAGCCCTATTTTGTTAGTTGCTATTATAAATCTTTGGGGACAAGAACGGGCTGTGCAGTGCCTAGCACAGAGGTCACCAGTGTTGGCTGAGATGTGTAAATACTACTGGAATGACGAACGGATAATAATCCATCATACTGTATATTTCCTAATGTTTTGCTAGGTCCTGTGAAGTGGCTCATGTATTGTGGTATCCATAGCTTTTTCTAAGATACTCATTAAATAATCAGACCTTCTAGTCTGGAAGATTCCCTTTATATTTAATGAGCTCAAGTTTGCTCCTGTGGAGCAGGCAGCTTACAGGGTTGTGGCCAAGTGAAATTCTGACAGCAGATCCTCATTTGCAAGTCAAGATTTGGTCTTTGTAAAATAATTTTGTTTGAGACTCATGTTTCCACTAATTTTTTATTGTCTAATGTTTCATTTCCATATTTAGTCCTTCATTTTAAAAGGGAAGAAAAAAGGATTTTAAGGGACTTATGCAAATAAAGACTTCAAGATAATTTTCTTGTGAATCCTTTTCTTTTTCTTAGAAAAGGAGTAACTATAGAAGAAAATTAACAGCTAACACTGCATAGTTTATTTCACATGATAGTGCTTTTAAATGATAGTTTGGAATTTGCATGTTTTTCTGCTTTATTTTGGATAAGCTAATTAACTTTAAAAATATTCTCCATAAGATGCAAAACATGGGAGAAAAGATGGTGGAAGCCAAAAGGTTGACTACAGCAAGAGTGGTGTTGAATTGCATTAAATTAAACTCCAGCACAGAACAAACTCTGTGGAGTGCAGGAGGACAGTCTAATTTAAAAGGGTGTGCCTTGCTGTGCAGTCTCTTTAAGTGTGATCTGCTTTTGGCCTAATTTTCTGTGACAGTGTATTTAATAACAGTGGTCCCTTACTGAGAATCCTTCTGCCTGGTCTGTCACTGCAGAAATTTTGGCTCCGTAATCGACACATCTTTGTCAATCCAACACTTAAATATCCTTAAGGGAATTAAGAACTCTTAACAGATAGTCACTTACACAGCTCCAGGTGAAGAAATTCTTTGCTGTTATTAAAGCATCATAAACCTAAGACATTTTGCATTTGTTACTTCTCTACCTTTTAGCTACCTATCAAAAAAATAGGAAGATATAAAAAAGAAGACTGCCTTGTAAGACGTTATTTAAAATCCTAGGAAGGACTCTCAAGGACAGATCAGGAGTTTCACAGCAATATGGATTAATGTGATTTTTTTTTTTTGTGGTTGCTAAAAATAGGTGGGCACCACTGGTTGACAAGCATTTTATGGGTAATATGCATTTTTCATTTATGAACATTCATCATTAAGTGGCTTTATTTTTAAAACATTACCTAATGGAGCTGCATGGAGTCAAGAGCCAACATGTAGATGCACTTCAGAGCTACTTGGTTTCCAAAGCAGCAGTCCTATTTAAATGTCTACATGCCTTCTGTGACCTGACATATTAGAGGTTCTGAATTTAATTTAGTTTAAATGTGCAATTTTCTCTTTTTTTTTTCCTCCACTGCAATTATGCAGCATATGAAGTATAGAGAGCAAGCCCACGAACACGCTGTGTCTGAAGAGCTCAGCACACATGCTGAAGGATCATTTTCCTCTCTCCTCACCATTATACAAGTAATTGTAGGATTGAAAATCAAAAGAATCTGTAACAACATCTAAGGCTCTTGTGTCTTGGTCTTTTAGACTTCATAGAGACACAGCAGTATAAAAGCAACGCTTGAGTTAAATCAAACCCCTTATCTCAAGGATCTCTGAATGCTGTATCCAATACAGCACTTCATGTGCCAGTGGCGTGTTACCATCTCTGCCACTAGAGACATGACACACACAGCTCCCAGCTTCCAGCAGGAGTGCAAGGTATCCTGTCTCCTGCTGCATGAGCATCCTTGTTAACAGCGGTGCTGAGACAAGTAGATGTTGTGATCATGGAAGTGTCTCCATCTGCAACAGCAAGTTCTTCAGTGTAATATATAGTGGGAGCAGGCACACTGATGAAAGACCAATTTAGTGGGTTTCTCATAAATGCTGTCCCATGCAGATGTATAGCAGGCACCAAATATGGCAGCACCACTGAAGCTAATCTGTTGTAATCATATTTTTATGGTTAAAAATTCTTCTCACATTCTTAGCTGAGGACCAGAGTGGGAGCTGGTCAAACAAAACTGAGAAATATATGTTGCTTTACTTCTGTATTTTCACTTTTTATTCCCTATGCACAGGAAAGAAGGCCAGAACAAACGTCTAGGCCTCTGCCTAGACTGCAAAAAACAAATTCCAACACAACCCCGTTTTTTCAAAGGGGATTTCAGTTCCCACATTCTGAAGACTTGTGTTTTTGTTGCAGTTTAGAGAAAAACTGTGGAACGGCATAGCCATCCTCATATAAGCTGTCATAGAAAGACAAAAAACCAAACTGGCAGCAATCCTTCAAGCAAAGGTGACAGGTAGAAAGCACAGGATAGAGGATCCCAAAGGGAGGTCTAATTTTAAGAAGGTTCATTATGCTACTACATTTCAAATAGTAGTATTTGTGAGAAGTTGAAGTAATACACAATGAATTATTTCACTCTGAAACCACTCACTAATTTAAGCCAGACACATGAAAATTATATGTATCTTTTCATGAATCATGCATCTTGTCCAAATTATCTCTTTATTACTCTTGCTAAGAAGTGTATGTATGCAGTTCAGTAAAGAGAATGCACATAGCCAACAAGAATAGAAAGAAAACTATTGAGGAGGATACTTCATTATCCTCCTCAATATAAGAACATTATATGCTTTGTTCTTAATGCATGTGTCTCAAACCAAGACCTGGAATGCATTTAACTCGTCCTGAAGCCCATGTGTCCCAGGGTAAAATAATGAAGGTGAGTTCAAAGCTGCACACATCTTCCTTCAGCACCATTATTTACTGTTAAGTTTGACTCAATCTCAATCTTTTAAATATCTTTTCCAAAATGGATTGTAATGACTTGTGGCTGGAAAAGAAAAACCTGATCTCTCTGAGCTTTCACCAATCATCTTTCAACTGAGAAGAATTTTCTTTTAACTCTCCTGCAGTGAGTGCTAACTGTACAGTGACAGTCATAGCATACATTAAATTTATTTAGTGTTTATTTAGTGATACATTTGTATGACTGGAATAATGGCTATTGTCTCCCTTGTCCACATTGCCCCTATATCCTAATGTTAATAAAACCATGTCTTTATGCACTCTTTTCTTGAGCCTTGATTGTCTGCCATAGACACCTGTACTCTGTGCTGTGTTCAAATGTAAGAATAAAACTTACAGGATGCTAAAAGGCAAAAAAGTCAAATGGAGCCATTTCTAATTTTATCTTGCTGTCATCCTATGGTGCATTCCCTGTCATGCAATAATGAGAAAAAAGGAAAGGCTGAGATTGATGAGGATACTAAATTGTTTTTTGACAACTGGCTTCTAACTTTAGGTTTCACATACATCCTTTACTCAGCCTTACAAAAGTATGTTTACTGAATTCAGCATGTGAAAATACAGGAAACCAAGGCAATGGTTTCCTGAAGGAGAATGAGAAACAAAAAAAGCTGTATACAGGGACACAGCTAATGGAAAGCCCAGTAGGAATTTTCAGCTCCTGCATTATTTAATGCTATCTTTTTGTTTAGGGGTGCTTTATTGGTCAATTGCTTCTCCTCATTAACTTATAGCTTGGCACTCATAGCTCTGTAAACTGCCCTAACAGCCCCCATGAGTACTGCTCTAGTGAAGGATCTGGTTGTGTTTCCATTATAAACCTAGTTTCAGAGATATTTATAACTCAGCCATTTGAATTTGCATCAAGCTTTGGGGAACTTGGCTCACAGGTCAAAGAGTGAAACAATTTTCAGCTTATGTATTTGAAAAGATTTTAGCCAAGAGCATTTTCCAGTACAGAAAATTTCATCATGATTTAGAAGCTTCCAGGATAAGAAAATTTGTATTATTTTATACAGGAGTTACATAATGTGAATTACATATGTTACATTTGTGCATATAAATTCAGCTTAATGAGAGACACTGTATTAATTTTTTAAGACGTTTTACAAATGATCTAAAAGGTAAAAGCGTAGGTAATATAATTTCACTTTCACTTTTTGAAAACTTATGAGAAATTTTGCATTTATAACTGTTTCATAAAATATAGGTCAAGAAAATATTGATGAAGAACACCCAAAAACCCCCCAAACAAACAAAAAACCTGTGAGATTATCTAATTGATTATTTCCTGTGTTCTAATGAAAACCCAATGCATTTGTACAAGAAATAATTAGGACATTTCATTTGTTTGGAGTCCTTACATCTGCCTTGAATGTATTCAGTATCACAACCAAACTCCTATGTTATTAACAAGGAAATGAAAGCTGCTTAGTTCTCTTAAATTTTGGACTGGCTGATAGTTACCTCCACAATTGGAGGGCTTTACTAGTGTGGATATATTTACATAAATATATTTGTAACATGCATTCAAAGATGTATTTGAATATTCAGTAATACTTGTCTTCTGGCAAATATTATTCTAACTTATATTTATGGTAATTTTCTCAGTTATTTCACTTTGGAATCTAATAAACAAAATTTTTATTCTAGATTGCTTCATTGAGATCCTTCTCTTTATTAGTGTTTTCTATTGCACATCTGCTTGATGTGTGTATTTAATTTCTGCCACTAATAGTCTCAGCTCTACTCTAAACCACACAGTTTCCAGTCTAAGTCAATTTTTACTTGATAACTTGTCTTTCACTGTGTTGCACGTAAGCTGCTTCCAAGTCCATGTAAATTGTGCTGATGGTTTCCTCTCTCTTTTTGACTTTGCCCGCCTTTACTTCCCCCTTTCTCCTTACCTGCTCTACTACACACATATCCTCAAATATACAGTCAGGGTAATTTTCTGCTTGATGTGGAACCATCTTTACTATTATGTTACTTTAGTTACTGCCCACTCTGTCCCTAAACCTTGACCCAGCTATGAAACAAAGTTTAGTTAAATTTTAGATATGCAGGGGCTCTCTTTGAAGTAAAATACCTAATCCTAATACTTTTGGATATGTATTAAAAAATACATTGCTACTATTGCTATTCTCAGGACAATTTGGAAATTGTACATGCTTTTTATAAATATTTTCACTTGGTTTCTTTTTTAATGTGATTTTTAAATATTAATATTTACAGTTCAGCAGTGGTTGGAATTAAATACACTATTTTCCACATAGGCCAGTTTTCAGTAATTATATCTTAACTATATAAATAAATATTAATTATTTGTATGAATAATTAAATCTGTTCAACCTATCTAAAATAGCTAGTTTCAGAGAGGAATAGTGTAAGTATAGCTGCTTTATCTGCTTTATCCACAGTGTCTGTGTTCAGGTTTCTGTCTGCTTAAGCTTGTGAGTAATAGTTGACAAGGTGGACATATGGTTTATATACAATTGCAAAATCATGCTAGAAAATATTGATTTCATTTCAAATGAACAGGGTTTTTAAATTTTTGTAACAAATTTTTAAATTTCCGCAAGCAGATATATAATTAAGGTCAGGAGTTTGTCCACTGCATATGGGGTACTTGTGTATGTAAATTTTAACATACACAATAGCATTTACAGAACCAAGGTCGAAGGTCAGAAAACCTGATACCATAATTACCTTTCCTAAAATCTCAAATCTTTTGGCACCTGAAAATTAAAAAAAAAAAAATACTTCCTTTTCTTTTTGAAATGTAAAAAAGGTCAAGAGCTCTAAGTTCCTGCAAAGCTAATTTTTTTAAGTTTTTCACTGTCAAAAGCTCAAAATATACTTTAAAAAAATTGAATGTCTGCTTATTTTAGGGTCAAAACAATTGTATAACCCTCAGTTGGACTTCCATCATTCCTATATAGGCATATAATATCATCTGACAGCTGAAAAAGTCAAAACATGCACTTCAACCTTACCAACCCAACACAGTCAACCTTATCAAGACAAATCTTTACAAAGCTCGTTCTTATTTTGACAAATCAGCATTTTCTGTCTGCAAATCATTCTGATTGTTCTAGAAATAACCTAAAGTATTTTGCATAGTCATCATGCAGTTTGATTCATGGCTACAGTGCTCTGAGATTCTCAAAGGAAAGCCTCTTTATAAGTGAAAGCCTATCAGTTCTGCACTGCAAAGAGTGCAGCAGTTTCTTTGGTTCTTTTATTTTGGTTTTCAACATCTGGGGTTCTTTCCCCCATAAAATTCCAGACTGGTTTTAAAAATGAGAATTTGGGGAGGACTTAAATATGGTTAAAGTAAGTATTCATTTCAGATTGTATGCAACATCTTCCCTGGCTAGATCAGCGACAAAAAGGTCTCATTATCTTCACTCTACATCCATCCCTCCTGTAACTTCCATTTCCCATGAGGAGTGAAAATCTTTCCCTATGCCTCTTCCTGCGGAATTATAATTGATCTTCAGAAAGACTGCAGAACTTGCTTGCTCAGAAAGCCCTAAGACAGTAACATTGAATCTTGCAGGACATCTCAGATTTTCTCTTCTACAGTATCTTTTTAATAATTTCCCCAGCTGAACAAAAGCATGGGTGACATAAAAGAGACAATGATTAATTACTTTAAAGCTTGCTATTCATGTTTTTTTTCCTCTTCTTCCATGACCATTATTCAGGAATACGCTCTCTTTCTCACTATAGTAAATAAGACATCTGTAAATAAGATCTGTGCCTAATTAATAAGTGGACTGTATTATATTTTGGCACCATAGTAAAATTTGTCTTCAAGGAGATCAAAAAAGACAAGAAGGAAGAAATGTCTAATGTATGCATTTGAAGTTGCTGTAAAAAATAGGGAATGTAAATAGTCATGGAAGAATACTGTATTGTGTCTTCACTAAATGATGAGGGTCTTTGAGCTATAGACCACCCAAGAACAAGTAACACATACCATGTTCTGGGCCTTATGTATTCCATCAAGTCTTTAACATGAGGATATATTTACTAGACAAAAATAAAGCCACAGGAAAGGCTGTTCATATATTAATTTACTCTCTTATGCATGTATGTTGGAATAATTACTCATGTACTAAATATTGTAAACTAGAAAAGAAATGTTCAACTGCAGTTATTTACAATCTAATGGCTAGTAAAATAAGCAACAGCTAGATATCTTGAATAAACATTCAATTATAGTTAAATATATAGATCTTTTCAGTATCAAATGAAGTTAAAACAAAAGCAAACTCAAATAAGATATTATTTTAAAAGTTATAGGGACAAAGATAACCAGCAATGGTTTGCTTCAAAAGCTTAATCACCTGTTAATGGTGTTGACTGATGTTTGCTGTTACATTTCAGTAACATACAACTATTGGAGAGAGAACACATTTAAAACCCAAGTCACTCAGATGTAAAATGAAGCTTCAAAAGTAGCTGAAGGAAAAAAATAGAATGTCTTAGAATTTGTGAGGTAACCTTGAAGACTCTTCTTTCACACCATGGGCTACGGAAAGAAGAGTCAAGCCCTGGAGAAGGTTGTGCTCTAACAAGGGAACACAAACACTACATTGTGAACCAAACTCATCAAGAACTCGAACCTACCAAAAAACCCATATGTTTGGCATTCTTTCCCAAATTAATTGAAAACAGGGTTGCAAATAAATGAAATTCTATTAACTGGTAAACAGAGGGGAGAACATGCTGACCCTCATCCATAGGCCCCTCCTGTTACCAAGGTGCATATGGACAAACGGAAAGTCAACATTGCTGCATTTAAATCACGTAACTTCTTCCCAGTTTGAAACACCAACTTTTCAGAAACAAGTGCCCTTCATTTTGCAGATATTTCACACAGAAACCCTCCCCCTTTCCACAGGGTCATGGTGCCAAACAGCTGATTCTCTTAGGAAGAGTGCTGGTGTGAATTTCTGCAACTGCTTAACTCTCTTTGCGGGCTGCCATTTCCCTATACACAGTTCATAAAATTGCCTACCGGAGGCCCATATGCATTCAGAAACAATGAGAGCTACAAAGAGACACAAACCATGAGCATTGTTTGTATTTTCTTTGATATTTGCATGCACTCACCAAACCAGCCACGTCCCATTCCCGTTTGTTGAATCATTTGCTCCTACTCTGTACTGCATTATGTTTACATGGGATCCCTCACCAGTTTATTGCTCTTTTTTTTCCTTTTTTAATTCCTTTTTCGGCTGGTTTCAAAACTTTTCCTATTGCTGTGCCCAGAGCAGCACCTTGTCCAGAGGCTTGTGAGTAGAGCCACATTGAAAGATTGAAGGGAGCTGTCTCTGATATTGATGGCACCAGAGATGCACTCTCTGCTGAGTGTGCTTTAGCTCCCTGGATCTGACTGCACAATTTCTCCTAGGAATTCAGAGTGTTACACTCCACAGCATCCAGAGATAAGCCCTGTGTAAAAGTGCCCAAGTGCTATATAGACCTTCACACTGCCCAGATTTCCAGCAGGCCTCCAGGAGAATAGGTGTTTTGGTTCAACAAAGCTGATTTCTAATTGTACAGATTCCTTCCTTTAGATGCTCTGTGGTGAGGATGTTGTACAGATAATCCTGCCCCATATTTCCTCTGTTAGAAGTGTCTTCTTGCTTTTCCTACATTTTGCTCTGTGTTGCAAATACATTTCATTTATATGTTATGCACCACATACAACTGAAAAGTCACTAGTCCAAGCAAGATAATAAAAACCTGGAATCCTTCAGTGTCCCTGTTCTCCTCATTTTTCCCTACACTTTAAACAGAACCTCATCTGTCAGAGTTTTCAGCATCCAGTTTATACTTTTTTTTCTCTTTGCATCTTTTGACCGCCTCTACAAAAAAGATCATACTAAGGAATACCTAATAAGTGTAAGACATTCTGTCTGTATAAAAAGGGACATTTTCTACTTTTTTTTGTGCCTATGTATTTAAAGAATACTACAAAAATTGAGACTGTTTCTGCTCCCTGGAGGTACTATACACCTTGTACATTTTCAAACCACTTTTCTTATTTACCTTTTCTCCAGGTTTAGGAAACAATCTCAGGTTTGTGTGTACACATGCAAGCTCATGTAGAAATCAGTTACAGATTAATGCATCTTTTTACAATAAATATAATTTCCAACAATGCAGATGTGTGTATGAAACTCTTTCTAGTAAATAAGATAGTTCAGAAAGATTTATATGTTCATATATTGAGATGGTTTTAAAAGACCTCTTTCTTTGGTGGTAGGTACTGCCTCTGCCTCAGATTAGCTCTGAGACTCCAGGTTGATATTAATTTTTCATTTCAAATAAAATGATTTCTCTTAAAGGTCCTAATGATCTGAGTTGGGAGGGAAGATTGTATTTAAACCTCAAAGGACAACTGGACAAGGACTGCCCAATAAGCCAGCAATGGAGAAGTCCTCAAAGGAACTTTACTACTTTATGCCCTCCAGCTTGGCAGTGATATTAGACCTAGAAGAGGAGTGTTCTGTATTCCCATAGGGAAGTAGCCATGGAAACTACTTCTAGGTACCAGAAAACTCTGTTATCTTCTCTTTGATACCACAGGGGTCCATTTAATTCCTTATCTTATACCTTCACGGTCCTCTAAGACTCCTTCTTCTGTACCAATTGTTACATTCCAATCCTCCAAAGTATTGATGAGAATCTTAGTCATTACTGGACAGCATGAGGGTGACCTTTTCCTTCCCTGTCCTGGTTCAGCTGTGCATAACACAGCACTGGTGGCTACTACTACTCCTGCTCACAAAAACTCCTATGATCCAGAAGATGGAAAAGAGAGGCAGAGATGGGTCCTTGCTCTCCCCTTTCTGCTTTAGATGCAGTCTGTAAATCAGTAGCAGAAGATGTGTTGTAGAAGAAGTTGCACTGGTTCTAATTTTGTACCGTGGTGGTCTTTTTCCATGGTTAGCAAAAAAGGCATTTCCCCACAATCTGATTGTAAAGAGTCTTAGAAATTAAGCATCAGACAGACCCTAGAAAACTATCAAGGCTGATTCTCCCCATTCCCTACTAATAGCCTTCTTAAGTCCTTACTTCTGTGACTCTTGGGAAGGCAGGAATCTTCCAGGGTACTCAGCTTGGTCAAACATTTTATTTGGGCTGCCAGGTAGAATTTTTTCCCAATATCCTCTACCCTATTATGCTAGCTTTTCTTTGGTGTGAAGTTAACTTGCTTTCTCCCTCCCCGTCCTTTAATATGTACTTCCAATGTCATTTCTATTTTATAAACATTTCAGGACACTTTTATTCTCTATAGTTCTTCTTGCTTGTATCCAGATTAGGCAATTAAAAATAAATAAAAATAATTAATCATAATTACTGAGAGGTAGTTTCAAAATGGAAAGCTCTGTGGTCCCAAATTTCTTCCAGTTTGGGACTGCACAGCTCTGGGTTTTGGCAAGAATCCATATCTAATAATAACTATGCTCAATGACACAATGACTTTTAAAAATGAGGTTTAAGAAAAATATTTTTAGGCCAGTAGCCACATTTTTTGCCAAAATTTTGCAGTACTACAGAGAAGATGGATTATCATGAGAAGAAATAATCCCATCAAACTGTCTGCTAATTCTATTAGAATTATGCAAGTAACAAGTACTCTCTTAAGCACTGGATAACCCTTTCAGAAGTGTCCTTATCAGTCAGAGAATGTTGGGTTTGCACTAATTTTCAGCAGTAGGAGAGAACATTACTTTATAGGTAAGTATATACTTATTTCTAAAAGAGCATAAAAGTTTTTCCTTTACTGCTAACACGTCATTTTCCATTGAATTGTTTAAACCTAATGACTGGGTGGGGTTTTTTTTCTCCCATAGTCCATAGATATGTTTCCCATACTGGCAAAAAGCACAGCACTGCTTATAGTGTCCATAGGAACAGCCAAAGTATATCCTGCAATTGATATTTATCACCTGGGCTTTTCTTGTGATCATGTGATTTTATTTAATTTTTGCCTTCTGCATTCCATTTAATAGCTAGTGCTTTCATCACCTTGGTGAAATGTTATCATGTTCCTATGGTCGTAAGGAATAGAGAGGGAGCCATACCCAAAAAAGAGAAATAGCCATACCTGACTGCAAAGCCCTTCAAACACTGATCTTGCCTTTTTTATCATTGCATTGCCATTTCAATGATGTAAGGTTATTAAAATGGGTGCAAAGCTTTACCAACCTCAAAGCAATTAGAGTTTCCTGTCTCGTCGTACTTGCCTAATTCCCATGGCTGCCAGTGGAAGGTCAGAGAGCCCTCAGACCACAGTGGACTGAAAGCCTGTTACAATCTAGATGTGAGTGTGACCTTGAAATGGGATATTTGGAGAATATTCAATTCAGTAAGTACTTCTGATCAAAAGTTGTAGTGTGCCGAGCTTGCATAATTTCAAAATAATTGGAAAAGGTGATTTATCTCCTGCCAGCTTTAAAGGATCTTTCTAAAAGTATGCAGCATGTCTCAAAGTGTTAAACTGTGTCCTAGGGCTGTTAGATTTTACACATTTGCATGACTTCTTAAATCAGTCCTAAAGCTGTTGCTTTCGGTTATTTTTAATGCAGTCCACAGAACAGATACTGTTCCATTTTTATCATTCTCTTTGGTATCTACACAAAGACAAGAATTGTATTTTTGACCTTTAAACTAAGGAGCATTCAGACAAGACTGAAAAAGTGCACATTTGGAAATATTTCAGTCAGATATAGGGGAGAGGGAGAAAAAAGAAATAATACATGTGTGAGGGGAAGAAAGAGGGAGACTGAGAAAGAGAGCAAACAATAAAGCACGTCTTTCATTCTCAGAGTTTCATTTCTCTAGAGTCTCTGCATTCAAAGAATACAAGTGTGCAAGTGGTCTCAAGCAAACGTGAAAACACAACAGACTTCTCGCAAATGAATTTATAAAAAGATTTTGGAAATGCTGTTTACCTCCCAGTGCAAGGAAGTAGAAATTTCTAGTCTAAACCCTCAAATCAGAACAGTAAATATGTCTTTTTTGAAAGTTAAGGATTTTGAGTTTGTTTTTGCCACTGCAATCCCTCCTGCATTAGCACCTCCCCACTCTCTATTTCCATGCATTTCAGGCTTGAAGTGAGATTGAAGTAGAAGTATGAAAGGTCTCCTGAAAGAGCTCTGCTTCCATCCTTTCACCTTTGCCTCAGTTACTTGGCTCCAGTTGCACACATCTGCTTCACCAGTTCTTTCTCTGGTGCCTTCTTCAACAGAGACTCCCTGCCCAAAATTTCCTTCCTGACCCAATTCACTCTGCCTCCACCCCTTATTCTTTAAAGTCTCTTAGCAAAACACTTGTCTCATGAAATCTCTAAGCCACAGTACTCCCATTGAGTCCATCAAAGAAGCAGATAAAAAAACAAACAACCCCCTGCAGACCTACTAAGACATGAAAACGAGCTGAGTGCAAGTGCTCAGTCACTCTTCCTTCTTAAGCTTTATTCCCACACTGCTTGACTTGTTCTGTCTATCTAGACTAATTGTTAATTGTCCTTCTTCAGTTTTATACCTGGGCTGTGAGTTTCCCAGAGCAGGGCCTTCCTTTTAATAAACGGAGTCCATAAGAGATAACACCTTTTCTCAGTGCAGAGAGAATTTGTATTCAAATTTTCTCTTACCACCTACCCAATATCAAAAATTACTGAAAAAGCTCATGAAGGACTATCACCACAAAATTACTATCGCAATTTATTTAGCTGAGAAATGCAGATAAGCATCTGGTTTTTCAGATGCTTTTTGAGACAAAGAACTGTATTCATCAGATACTTGGAGACACAGAGCAACCATAAACCCAACTTTTTCTGGCCAGGAAAATAGTTTTACAGCTGTTTTCTGTTGTCAGAGTGACTCAAACCAGATGGGTGAATCTGGTCCCAAATCTTCTGAGATCCACCAATCACTTGCTTTCACCTAGACAGCTGCAGATTTAATCAGCTGCACTCTGACTTCTGAAAATTTAGAACCACTATTTAAGTCTAGCAAGACTCAGCCTGAATCACCTCTTTTTTTACTCCCCTCATTCAGGATAGCTTTCACCTCTGTGTAAATCAGGCATAGGGCTGATTCACAAAGGCTGCCCTGCTTACACACTCGAAGGTTTCAGAATGGCAGAAGTGAGGGAAAAGCCTTCTGATGAACATTTGCAAAGTAACAAGTTCATTCTTTGTTAGACCAAGATTTTGTTCCCAATATATACAGGATGAAAGCTGGAGTCAGACCAAGGTCATTGCACTGGTATTTTGTTTGAAGATGGATTTTGCTTTATGATTTTGAAGAGCTTTGTGCCTTCTACACTTAAGGCAGTTGGATGTCTCTGTAGTTCTATGTTGCAGCTTGAAGGTAAAGGTGTTCATTTGTTCATTATTAAGAGCATAATAGAAGAAGATAATTTTCATGATCCTGGGATGAAGCATAAGAGGGTTACTGTTAATAAATATTTTGCTGTTCTATGTTATAAAGATACAAAGTCAGTACTGTAACATACTTCCAAAAAGTGAGCTTTAAATAGCAGTGTATTATATCATAAGACCCCCTCACCATTTCTGGGGATGAAAAACCAGTTTGGTTAATGTTCTCCTCTGGTGGTATATCCAAACACATAAGTCTGAGACCAGAGCTAAAAAATCTAATAGCCAAAGAGGAAACTACCCATAAAATGTAATCAGATTTACAGAGGGGAAAAAAAAATTAATCTCTTTAACCATTTCATTAATTATTCTCCTCTATTTTCCACAGGAATTTGTCTTCGACAGTAACGTGATGCACAAAGTGTTCACAGAAAACCATGATTTTTTTAAACTGATGAAGACTTTGTGCTAAGTGCTAAATTGATTATTGTTCTGAGGATCCCATGTACCAGTGAGAAGTGGTGGAGAGCTCTCAGCAGCATGGTTCATGTTGATCTCTTTACAAAAATCTCCTCCCTTTGTTGAAGTTCAGATCTCTGTACTTGGAGCTCCAAAGCCTAGTGAATCTGATTGCTCCCCCATTGCAAGTGTGCAACCACAGCTAATGCTCATCCCACCAGCTGCAGGTCTGAGCGAGGCAGATGAGATGTGTTTGCACAGCATCCTTCTTCTCTACCAGGAAAGATCAAGACTCACTTTAGGAGTCTGATTTAAAACAATCATTTCAGTTTACAGGTTTGGGTGTTTCTCTCCTTCCTCTTTGCTCTTCTTAAAACTATCTAAGCCTACTTCTCACAGGGACACCAGAGGTAAAATGTAAAATGATGATAAAATCTAAAATTTAGCTCTTGACCAGATTAGACTGCCACATGCTAGGGAAAGCCATGGGGAAGTCAGAAAAAGTGAAGTGATCACAGTTCCAGTTTAGTGTTGATCTTTGGCAAAACATTTTGCAGGCGAATTTTGACATTGCCCAGAAGACCAAGTTTCTTATATAACGGAGTAAATCGGCTGCCCAGCCCGAGAGCTGTTACTCTGTCACCTCTATCTTTAGAAACTCATGAATTTACTAAGTAGTTCAAGACACCAGTTTTAAGTGAAGGCAGTTCACCACCATGGGCCAGCGACTGCAGCCCTCTGACTGGCCAGGCTACACTGTGCCTCTGCCAAGCTCACCCAACTTGATGCTTGGTAAATCTGGTTTTCAGAGGAATTTAAGCAAGCCAAAAAAAGGTATGAGCAATGGAAAAGTAGGAGCAGTAAACATCTTGTGAAGCTGACCTGTCGATCCATATTGCACAGAGCAAAAAAAAAGAAAATCGCTGTTTTATTCAAGTAGAGCCCGCAAAGAAAGATACAATGTCCCATATTCCCATGTAAACTTTTTTTTTAGTTACCTCTGCATATAAAAGGAACTTCTTAAAAAGCAACTGGTGGTCAGGTTCATTTTGTTAAGAATAAAAAACTTGACTCAAGACAAATTCTTTGTTTTCCTTCGGCGTTCTTGACCACCTTGTACACCCAAATAGATTTTACCTAACTGCTGTATGTGAGCACTCAAGTGTACATATATTTAGAGTCTGTTGGTTTGCTGGCAGGTGGGTAATTTGTTTCATTTTTTTTGGCCAGGTAAGCCTGTTTTCCTTGCACAGGAAGACAGAGATTCTGATTATCTAAAACTGCACAGAGAGGATCCCCTTGACCAGGTGCTGCAGCTTTCTAATGCTCAGAAACCCCTCAGCTCCTGCACTTCACTGGCCAAATGTGAGGTCTCAGGCAGCAGCACTGTATTCTGTACCTCCCACATTAGGATCAGCATTGCTGGTGGTTTCTGCCCACTCGGGATCGTGAAGTGCATTTGTTCGATGAAGAAAACATTACATGACACTGCACCATTCCCTTTGGCTGAGAGCGATGGAGAAGAGATACAGTGAGGCTCCTGTGATGTGTTCCTAAACACCTTTTCAAAATTTACTGTGGTATTTCAAGACTGGGAAGGGAAAATTAAAATTTAAATTCTTAACCAAAATTACTTTGTATTTATACCTATTTGGCTTACTTTTCCATTATATTTTTCAAGTGTTTCTATTTTTTCCCCATCCTTCTTTCCACTGCTTTCCCACTGTCCAGAGGGCAAATATACAGCTCGTATAAAACTTACATCTCTTTGACGAGGCAATGACTTTTTTTCCCATCCTGCTTTCAAATCCTAGTTACAATAACATCAATGATTCTGTGAACTTTCCTCAAGTTTCATCGTTCTAAGAGAGATTAGTAGCACAGCCATTCTTTTTATTTGGCCACCTCTTTGCCTAATTATCCCTAGCTTGCAGCAGAAATAGAATTGGTGGTAAAGTAGCTTTTTCGGTGTGTGTGAAAAATAGTCTTTTCCAAATTTCACTTTAATCAAACTTGAACAAGAACCTAAAAGATTTCACAATTTCCTCTGAAGTAGAAATTCAGAGAACTCTTTTTTTCCAAACCTAAGACATATGATACTTCCCAGATTAAATATCTTCCCCAGAGCCTACATTAACTCCAAAAAATGAGCCATTTCCCTCATTTTCGTCGATGCAAGTCAGTTCTGTTGAACAGCTGCCTGAAACTCCAAGGTTTGTGGCCTACTTTATAGCCAAGGCTTCCTGGTCTTTTCTGCTCCTTCTGCCAAGCAGGGAAGAGCTAGCTCATGCTGAGCTGATGACCTTGGACTCCTAAGGTCATCATCTTAGAAGCAGGCTGCCCAAAAAGCCAAAACTCCAAGTTAAATCCTGGTCTGCATTTGGCAAATGTTTTGTGACAGAAATCTTTTGGGCTGAACACAGACACGTTTTCTGCTAGAAAATGTTATTCATAACACTAACTGAGAACAGCATGGGGTTGTCCTACTCCAGGGGAAATTCTGGGAGTTCAGAAGAAATCCCTGTAAATAGGTTACAGAGAAGAGCAAATACTTTCTTCCCTATCTGTGCCAGTGAAACTGTCAGGATCACGCCCAGGGCACATACTAAAAGAGAGACTGTCTGTGGAATGATGATAAGAGACTATTTTCTGGCATCTATCATATGTCATGATCAGGGCTATAAAAATGATGCACAGAACACATGGCAAGTTTCCACAGTTGCTGAAGCCAGGCACTGCTGTTACACCTTTTTTCCTCCCTGTCCTTTTCTGTGATGTAGGACACAGCCATGACACAGTCATGGATGTGGCAGCATCCTCTGCAAAATTTTCACTTGGAAAGGGGCAGTTTTGCACTTCTCCCTTTTTGGTATTACCCACACAACAGCCAGGCTTGACAAGCTCCCTGATCTCTAAACACCTAGAAAATGCAAAGGTGTTGCTCATGGATGGCACTGTTATAAATTAGTTTTAGAATTCATTATTCTGTCTTTCTTCTGACCATGCATCAGAACAAACAACCATATCTGGAAAAAAATGTTTATACCTTATTAATAGGATCTTTAACTGGTTTCATAATCTCAAACTCCTGTTGATACCATCAGGGTCATATTTTATTAGGTGATATTTGTGTATTTACATATTCATCACAATATTTCTCTCCCACTATATCCATACATAAATACATGTATGTGTGCGTGCATTTGTATATTTATAAAAGTACATACACTTCAAAAAAAGCAGTCCTTGCCTCATGCACCTTGTGGTCTGTTGGTGAAACAGCACTTGGATAACTTGAGGACCTAACACAGCTGATATTTGGACGTTCTTTTATGCATATGTTATGTGTGCCACCAGCTTCCATCTGCACTTGCACTTGCACTTGCACTACTGAGACTGCATGTGGTGCTAGTGGTCATAGAGAAACCCATGCCAGCCTTTGCTGCTCTGTTAGATCAGGGCCTGAATGTGATAGGAAGTGGTCAAAAACAAAATAGCCACAATAGTGTGACCCTTGGAAAAGGATAGCTTATTTTGTTTTGCAAATGCAAATGCGGTTTGGAGCTGCATTTAAACAAATGGGAAAAGGGATCAATTTTCCCCTATAGTTGTCTCAGAAGCTCCAGGCTCAATGGCTGTTCCTTCTGCAGGTACAGACTTCTTACTATTGATCTAAGGGTTAAAAGAGAAGGGACATGCCTCAGTCTGTAGATGCCATATCCCTCTCTCACAATTTATATTCAGTTTATCCCACAACAGAAACAGTAAACACTAAAATAGCAGGAACCTTTTCCCTCTTACATGGAATTTTATAAGCTGCCATAATATACTTCAAAGCCAGTGCAAATCCTATTAGTAGTTTCAAAGTCCAGTTAGTGCACAGTACAACATAAACAAAAATTTTCAGTAGCCAAGGCAGTAACCACACCAAACTTCACTTTTCCCTTAATGAAGATGCCTAGATTTTGTAAGAATAATAATTCTTTTAATATTGTTATAAGGTGCTGTTCCTTATGTTCATCTTTTAATAATGTCCAACAGTACTATTCTGCTTTATTTGGTTCTATTTTATCTTATTCTGCACATGAGATTTCTAGAGAAAGATCAAGGGTATCTTTTGATCTTGTTAGATCATGGACCCATTAGGGCCGTCCAAAGGATGATCATGGCCACGAAGATGATCAAAGGGATGGAACATCTTTCCATTCAAGACAGTCTGAAAGAGCTGGGGTTGTTCAGCATGGGGAAGAGAAGGCTCTGGGGCCACCTCATTGTGGCCTTTCAGTACCTTCATGGGATTCACAAAAAGGAGGGAGAGAGACTTTATACAGGCAGATAGTGACAGGACAAGGGGCAATGATGTTAAACTGAAAGAGGGCTGGTTTCGATTAGATATTAGGATGAAAATCACAGAAGGTGATTGAAGCACTGGAACAAGTTGCCCAGAAAAGTTGTGGATGCCCCATGCCTGGAAGTGTTCAAGGCCAGGTTGGACAGGGCCCTGAGCAACCTGATCTAGTGAATGGTATCCATGCCCATGACAGGGAGCTTGGAAATAGATAATCTTTAAGGTGCCTTCCAACCCAAACTATTTTGTGATTCTATGATACTATGATTCTGTAAGAGGAAACATCAACATATGTCACCACAAACTAGGGCTTCCTACCCCAGTTCTGAGGGTGAAGGTCGCTGTTCCACATGTACTGTGAATCGAGCTCTGGTTACACAACCCTGACAGTCACGACATGCAGGGAAAAAAATCCTATGGAATTGAAGATTCACATTCTCTTGAATAGGAGAAGAGTCAAGGACAAGAGTGATGTTTGGGACAACAGAGAGGAAGGATTAAACATGAGAAGGGAAAGACCATACCTACAAGGGCGTGGGGGGTGGGAAAGGCAGAAGAGGACTGAGAAAATACAGGAGAACAAAACAGGATGATACTATGTAAACCAGAGCACACTTTCTCACACAGTATACAAGGACCTCATAACTGTTTTAACATAAAGAATTATCATTGCTACTTATGTTCTGTGCTGTATTAATAATAATTATCATAATAATTTTGATGGTAAGATTATTATTGACATGGTGCTTATAACTATGCTAATAAGTCCATTAATAATGCAGATGCTCTGTTGTCCTGAGCTATGACATTACTGTACTGTTCAGAAGTTGGACTTTGACGATGGTTGCCAGTCCCTTCCAACTCAGGATATTTTATGTACAGGACAACACCATTAAACTGCTGCTGTATCTCTCCTTGCCTTCAGGGCCAGCAAGTATCAGTTCACTGTTGAGAATAACCCTGTGTGGTGAACACAGAAGACACATCTCTGCTGTTAAACTGATTTGTATCATATGTTGAAATTTCAGGGCGGGGAATTCTTCATTTCCAATTCTCCAGGTACTTAGGATCCAGCACTTGAAAACAGGATGCTGAAAGATCTTTAGGCTTGCAAAATGCTTATGGAAGTGCCTAAATAGGCAGAATTGTAGATCTTACGGTCCATCCGAGGTACCTGAAGGGTCTAACGTGATGCTGAGCACTCTGGAAGAAGCCTGTTCAGCAGGAAGCTCCCTGTGGCAGCACCATATCATGAACTCCACAGTCATGTAGGTCACCAAGAGCAGCAGGTCAAGATGGATACATTTACAAGTATTTCAGGGTGTATTCTTCTGCATTTTTTTTACACAGACAGTCTTGAATCTATTAACAATTTGACAGAAAAAAAAAATATATCTTAAATCTTCAGTAACATTTGCATTTTAAAGATAGAGCACCAGCAATGCCTTTTCAAATTTCCTGCAGATACTCTGGGATTGACTAACGATCTGCATTAATATAGTTTGGTGGAAACTAGAGCAGCATAGGGGTGGATCCTACAAGATCCCTGTGACCGTTGCAATTGGGCAACTAATTTTCATGGCAACATAGTTCAAGAGGCAAAAGGGAAGAATGAGGAGAGAAAGTATACATCTTGACTTCGTCCTAAAATGGAGTTGATAGAGCATTTAGGGTGCCCTCCTTCAGTTATAGCCAGCCGTACCAAAAACTTTCCTTCTCTGAGATGTAGAGGCTGGGTGTGGGGTAAAAGGGAAAGGAAGGAGGATGACACAAGGGCTCACACAGGGACATTTCAGAATGTCTTAAAAGATGCAGAAAAATGAGGAGTTCATTTTTTTGCAGATCACGTTAACATTATTTTTAACCTCACTTCTTTTGTAATGACCCCTCTGGAAGGGTGAAACATGCATTCTTACTAGTTCCTTTTATTCAACTTAAAACATACGTGCTGAGTTGTTGTTGGCTTTTATACTTGGGAAGAAAAAAGGAGTAGGATGTTACAGGAAAATATATTTCTGAAGTGTTATTTGTTAAAATGTCTACAAAGAATTTCACGGCCTTCACAAATAGATGAAAGTGAAACAGCTCACAGTTTGACCTTCCGACCTTTCCTGGGGTCTCAGTAGGTGATACTGCAAAACCTGGAGCTCTCTCTGCTGAAGCTGCATTATGGTAGATTTGCACTGTAATTTGCCTACTTGCTACACCCCATACAAATTCTGGGTTGCCCATAGTCTCAGTGAGTCCATCAAGGATCATGTGTGCCTGGACAGCCTAGTGAAGACCATCGCTTCTGGATCTTGCTCCAACAAAAAGGAATTAATGTAAAAAAAAAAAAAAAAAAGAAACAGCAATGAGAACAGGCAGTGAAACTGGGGTTCCTGCAGCAGCCTGGATGGAGAAGATGATGACAACATATTGGCAGATTTGTGAGATGTGAGCTGAAAAAGAAGCAGAACCCTTCCCACCCACTCCAACCCCATAACCAAGCAGAAAACACAAGCGGGTTAGTGCTGATTCCTGAACAGCTGAAGACATTGTCAGACATATTCTGCACTCCCACGTGAGTGGAGACATAAAACTGGGTGGTATTAATGGAGCAATTTTCATAACTACACCCACACTTTAAGGAACTGTGTTTTGATGATCTTGGCAGGCCCTTGATGCTTGTAGGGCTTTGACAGAGAGGAGCTCAGTCTACTTTCAAAACTATCCTGGGAGTCTAGACACCCAGGCATGCCTTAGAACCAGATTGTTTCATAAAAAAAATTCTAAAGAAAAGCATACTTCTGATCTAGGAGGCCTATATAGAAAACCTGGTCTAGTGTGTTCCCATATTGATGGGAACAGCAAAAAGCAGAGGGAAAATATCTACACCAATTAGATAAAAAGCCTTGAAGGCTTGCCACAGCACTAGGTTTAAGTATCAGTGAACAGAGCTATTTCTCACAAAGTTGGAAACTGAAGATTACACTTGACTCTCTCAGACAATATTATTAACCTTTGATTTTCTAGAAGTTCAGATAAGATCCCTGGAGATATTTTATCAGTGTGGAATCTATAAAGGTTTTCCTCGCACAACCATGAGTCAACAATATAATTACTATAGCCAGAAATGTAGACTCAGGAAAACTGTTCAGCTAAAAACAGAGACAGTTATAACAGGAGATGAAATCATCATAAAATTTTGTGTGTTTTTTTCAGACACTAAGTGTGAAGAGAAAATCTAGAAAACTCCAGGTGCAAGCTCAGCAACCCCTTGTTCCATTTTAAGATGAGGGTATTAAATACACATCACAAGTACCCAAGCAGAATCCATATGTAGATCAATAGTCTTACTGCTTCAATAGCACTGGATTTGATGAGTGTGAAGTGTAGCTAATGGACAAATTTCATAGCAATAAAATCTCCCTTTCTCTTGTCTGCATATTCATCTATTAATTACCGATAATTAATATGCCAATTAACCTCTCAGAACTCAGTGATAGTCAGCATTCTTTGAAATTTACATCATTCCTGAATGTTCCTTTTACAAAAGACAGAAAAAACCCTGAAACTCTAGTATTGCAATACTGGTCTGGCTTTAGGGTTCAGGGTAAAGCCTGATGTTTTATTTTGTCCCTCACCAAGGCCCAGGGAGAAAAGGAGAGTCCACTGAGAGCAGGGTGATCAAACAACTCCTTTCATGGCTATTGCTGCTGGAGGTGAAACAAGGGTGTCAAGTGTGTATTTTGGCAAGTCCAATTGATTGTCTGTGCATTACATCCCTGCAAATAAAAACATATGCAATAAGACTGGCATTCTCTATCTGAAACTAAATCAGTGGGATTTGAAGTGGAAAGAATAAACACAGACAGTTACAGAGTCTGATCTTTGACCCTAGAAATGGTTGGAGATTTTGGCTTGGATTCCACATCCACCTACTGCTAACCAGCTGTACTATGACTTCTTAAACATCAGAAGGCCTTCTGAGTTGACCTGGGTATGCTTATTAAATGTACTTCTTGCGCACATCTCTTTCACATGTACAGCAGTCTAAGTGCCCTTTGTCAGCCCTGCATGGAAGGTACTAAAGTCATGCTTAGACTCCATGCTTTCCATTGATGATTTTCCACAATATTGCATAAAGCTACCCAGAGTTGCTCATAACAGATTTAAAATGTGTCCCTCATTTGGAGAACTTCCAGTATGGGTAAGAGAGAGACAAATCATGAAGCCAGAGAAAGAATACCAGAGCAAGGCAGAAAGCACAGGGTATGGTTGATAAAATGGGCTGTTAGCTGGAGGTGGCAAAGGAGCAGGTAATCAGACACGGCATCCTTGGATCACAGAATGTGCCAGGTGGCCACAAACCCTGGGGTTTTGGCTTGGCCACTGCAGAGATAAGGCCAGCTGCAAAGTTTGGATGCTGATCAAATATTTGCAATCCAAACACCCTGAGAGCTAGGGCTATTTGGCATGGGCCCCTGTCTAGTTTATATTAATGTTTATTGCCCCTTGGCCATTTGGAAATGGTCTTTCATAATTCACACCTTGGCAATGCAGGTTTGTCCATCCTGATGGCAGGCTACAAATCTGACTCCTCAATCTAGTGGCACTCCTTTCAGCTGTATGGAGCTGCCTTGCATGTGGCTTATATATTACAGCTGACAAGGGCTGAATGACAACTTCATGGCTCACTGCTAGAAGCTCAGCCAAAAAAGCACAAAGGTATGTCTCCAGCTAGGGCTTTCATTTTTCACATCCACTCAACACTTCTTGCAGCAACTCTTTGGGTGAGCAGATCAGTGTCCTCTTTGCCTGCCTTCCTTTCCAGAAATTTCTCGTGGCAGGACTGTCACCTACAACTGTTTCATCAGTTCCTTAGTCACACAACTTAGAGGTTTAAGTAGGCTCTGAACTGACCTCTCTGCTCTTAAATAGGGCTTAGCTTTGTTCTGTGATCTTGCAAAATTCACCTTAATGGTACTTGAAGACTGGCATAAATTTATCATGGATCTCATGTTGGCCAAAGAACAAGACTGAGAAAGAAGAGTCTGGACTTATGTTCTTTGGAGCAGGAAGAGAAGCAAATCATCATAATGAATGAACTTATTTCTTGTACTTCAAAAGTTAAACAATTCAGCCTAAGATGTTCCTGTTTCATTTCAATATTTCAAGTATATTTTATTAACTAGTCTTCTACATTTAAGTCTGCTCTGTCTTTTCAAGCTAGGGAAAAAATATCAGCAAAAGATATATTTCAGAGTCTATTTCTGGGAGCATGTTGGATACTTAACAAGTTCATCTTTCGTGAGCAGCCATTTCATGTATCAGCCTATAATGATTGCTTGGGTTCAGACTGCAGCATACATTTGCAGTCTCTGTTAGATCCCTTTCCTTCATGCAGGAAGGCTGCAGTAAATGTTATCTTCATAATACTTTCTTCATCTTTTTGCTCCTAGTCTGTTTTGAGTATTTCCCAGTCTTCCCTCCCCCTATTTATAGTGTGTCTTATGAGCACTGATGGGCCTCTTCACAGACAACAAAAAGCGAAGGAGGTAGTAATGTTGAAGAACGCTGTTTTCTCTAGTGCTTCTAAGTTATCCTGGAGATCATTCACCTTTCAAAAAACAAGTTTTAGTAGCCTAGGCAGTGCAAGACAAACTTCCCCTAGTAGCTCTTCTGTATTATGTAATGGGACCAAACTTGGTCCATTCCTGACCTCAAAGGCTGTCCTAACCAGCATGACCACTGATGCTATACACTGTCTGGGGTACCCACCATCCAGACTCTTCTGCCCTGACATTATCAATCTTATCTTTAAACAAAAAAATACAAAACCCAACCTAGTACAATCCAGAGGAACAGCTATTATGGTAACAAAGAGTTTTTCTACATAAGGCAATAGCATCTCAGGCTCCAAAGGACAGGATTTAAATAACCCTTTGATTGCCCTGTTGACTTCTGCTGTCGGGAAAAAACACTTCCCGTAATTGGGACATTGTTCAAATGATAGAATCTGTTGAATTTTCTTTCTTTTTTTTTTTTTTTTTTTAAAAAGAGTGCCATCAGGGGCTTGATTTTCTTCTTCAGCCTGCAGGGCTGCCTGCCCTGAGCACAGCTGGCACAAAGCCCTCTCAGATCAGGCTTACAGAAGTGCTCATGTTTTGCACCCAATCACCCCTGCAAAAACAACCACACAAGGTTAAAAAAGATTTTCCACTCATGGAAGTAAACCAATAGGTAAAAGGAACAACCAAACCTTCATGATAAATGCCAGCTGAACAATACTGAGTAAAATATTTGCTATTCCTTTTATTTTAAATCCTGAAGCCACAGTCCCAGAGCAGCCCAGCATCTTTTGTGCAGTGGCCACCACCTCCCCAGCCCTCTCTCTGCAACTGTGTCATGGTCTTGCTCAGCACAGCTGAGGGCAGATGAGGGAAATGTCACTATGAGGCATTTTCCTACTTTGATTACTCCAGCTCTTGCCTGGCCATGGGGCAGAACAGGCTCTGGTGTAGTTTAGGGTCATCTAAAAATACTCAAGGATGTGACTTGTGCATCTAGCTAGTGGGGGAGCCAAGAGGCTGCCAGGGTCCCCTCAGCACTGTCTGCCCCCTGTGCCCCAAGCATTGGCCTCAAGGTGTTTGGGGTCCCTCCAGGTACCCCTCAGGGCAGGGGCAAGGATGGGACATGAAGGGTGAGTTAGCCAGGCTTCACATCACCCTCTGGTGGCATTTCCTCAGGCTGAGGAGTGTCTCAAGTCACTGCAGCACAGAGAGGTCCCAAAATGAAGCACGGGGCACCCGTCTTTAGGATTTTTGAGCTAACACCCGTTTGGTACCAAGTACAACAAGTCTCCAGATAGTATTAATTACAGAAATCAATGGCTTGTAAATTTGCACCTTCATATTCACTATTCATTTCAAACTCAGTATCTCTCTCCACACCACTTTCTCCAGCTTGTTTTCTCTGCACTGGAGATAGCCCTGCTGCAATGAGCATCCACAGAGTAGACCTTGGGTTTAGGTTCAGGTTAAACCTTTAATGACAAGGAATGTAACATACCAAGAAAGGAAATATGACTAGATAATTACTCGATTCGTATATAGCTCCTTGTGGAGAGGAACCCAGTCTCCTGCTCGACAGTGAATCTTAGTTACAGGGAAATATTGCTCTCCAGCATAACCTTGAGACCTACATGGTGCCATTTTCATTCAGCTCTGCTGAGGCCAGAGATAATTTGTACACTCTAAATACAAATTACATCATGCTAATACATTTCTAATGGTCAAAAGTACTCTATTCATAAGAAACCTGAAAAGGCAAAATACATAATATTAATAAATTTTGAAGAAAATCTGACTGAAGAATCTTGGAAACTAGAGTTAATTGAATATAGTAATGCAGACACATTTAAAAGAATGCTTTCAACAACATTTACAAGAAATTTGCATTTTAATATTTATTTCATCAAAACAGGTCTTTACAGTCTTGTTCAATGTACAGTCATTAGTGCTTTCTTTGCTAAGATACTAAGAAATAGGTAGAGTTACAATTTTCCTGCTTCTGTCAAAATGTACACCTACTTAAGTTTCCATACAAAAGACTCAATATGTTGCAGTGCATAGGAGTATCAGGTCCTACAGTAGAACAGTAGAAACAGACTCTCCAAATACTCATTAAAAAATAAAAATATTAAATTGGATTGTTGCTTTATCATCATAATCTCAAAGCATTCTGATTTGTATGTGACCTCATAATCTCTCTCCGTTAGCATATATGAATTAATGATGCATATTGCCCAGCTGGTGTTATAGCAGACTTTTTTTCTCAATATAGGATTTTTTGAAAAAATAACTATATTTATTATCATTACTATATATATAAAAAGATATTAGTAATGTGAGATTTTATGTTATTTTCCTTGTTTTATCTTTCTAGATTACTAATATACTTACATATAAAGGCCTAACCCTGTCTTCAGTGACATCAGTGGCAAAATTTACTCTGGTAGTAGGAGCCACAGAGGAACAAAATATTCTCACCAATAGGAAATTAGGGAGAAAGAAAGGAGAAAGAAAATGAAATAAAAAGTCCTGCACAGCTGACCCCATTAACTTATTGGTAAATCATGTTAGTCTCACATATAAAACCTCAGTGACGTTTCTAAGTTTAAGCAAACATGTATGTCTTCATGCATGCACAACCCCACAGAAGGCAGACAAGCTGCAAATAATAGCTACTTCAGAATAAGAATCCCCCTCCTTTTCCCTTGCTGATAATCTTTGTATATTCATAAGCAAGTAGATTAGGTTCCTTAGTCCTCTAACACACCAGGTGTCAACCTTAGGCAAGACTGTTTTAATTCATCGTTTTCTGTCCTGATTATGACTTCCAGTGTAAAAAGCCTGTCTTCAGTTTTTTTCCATAGACAAAATAAGACAGTCAAAGTCTTACTAATAACTCTTGCTTTCAAAGACTATCTACATTGTAGATAGTACAGATTCTATGGTTGTAGCACCAAAAAATAAGGGATTTAGTCTATGGCTCCTATAACAAGCTCTTGTGGAAACACAAGTTCTCAGCTTGTTCTAAGTTTTTGGGGTTATTGATGATGCTGTAATTTACAATATAACCAGTACTATAAAAACTGCCAAAGAGGAGGGCAGGCATTGCATTCTAATAATTTTGAATGCATTAGGTCATTCCCACTGTTTTACACAGACTTCCTTTCCAATGCTTCTTTGTTCATATTACTAGGGAATTTAACCCTTGAAGTGAATCGTTCCTACCCATGCTGGATGTCATCAGGTAATTTTGATGTAAGGTTCATATCTTTGATGTTAAGATGTCCACCACCCCACCTCTACCTCCTCAGTGTTTTCTGTTTGCTTTTTGTTTTTTTTTTCCAAGTGAGAAGCATTTTATTAATCAATATATCTTCAATGGGTGCATTACTTTTATCTGAAACTTTTCCACTATCTGCATATGGCTGAGACATGTCTATTCATGACTACAACCCAACACAATATTTAAAGTGATCTATTTTTAACAAGGACAGTAGAGAAATGTTCTTGAATTTCCTAAGCATCTCGTATTGGCACCTTTTTAATGAAGTGATGTCACCATGGCCATATTTAAGATTTCATTCAAAAGAGACCCATCCGCTGCTCAGGAGATTATGGAGCACCCGCATAAGGAGGAAAGAGATGCAGCAGCTCTTAAAACATTGGCAATAATGGGCAGGCCAGGGGAACAGGGGAAAACATGTCCTAGGTGGACAGCTCTGTGTGACTGTGTACAGCTTGGTGACATCCTGCCAAGCCTAAGCCACCATGGTATCTCATGAAGACCACAAAAGCACAGAGAGGCTTTGTTCTTAGCCTTTCCCAATGAGAGTACCTTCCTCCTCATCAGTTATAACTCTCCTTAACATCCTCAGCCTTGATTTTTTGCATTTTGGCAGAGCAGCTTCTGGTCACTCAGTTCATTACATCACCGAAAGGTGAGAGCCAGGAAGAACACATAATCATAAATCAGAGAAGCTGAACGAAAGCCCTAAGTCTGCAAAAGATTTGGCATTGATCACAGACTGTGTGGGTGGACAGTATCTCTCTTTATGCACCAGGAACATGGAGTAATGATTAAGCTTCTGTTTTCTCCACTCACTTATGCTGGCTTGTTGGTACTGAACATGTGCTAAAATACTACAATGCTTTACACATAGGCAGTTTCCAGGTTGTGCCACAGAGTGCAGGTAACCTGAAATCACCCAGGGGAGTGCACAGGCAGCTGAGCTAAAACAGACTTAAAGAAGAAGGCTATTCTTGTTTGTTGGGAGCAGAAATTTTGGAAATAGCACAGAATATTGAAGGCATGATTGCCGCTACAAAGACAACAGAGCATCTGCTTAGTAATAAATTCTGCACAGCATATCCAGAAAAGGCTTTTATTTTAAAATGTTACTTCCACTAGAGTTAGACTAGAGAAGGAAGTTTGACTCTGCTCCCTCCCTTGAACTTTGGGCTGAGCCACAGATCAGAACCACTCCCCAAATTATGGGCTACAAAGCCAAGAGGTGTCTATTTTATAACCTCCTCTCTTCTGGACTGTGGTTAAAATCCCACAAAATCTATCCTAAGTTTTCAGCATAGTGGAAAACTAGGAGCAAGGGTGATCAGCTTCAGAACTCCAGGGATGGGTTTGCAAATGATCTTCCTGACATCTTTTAAATTTTCCTGTAATTTGTCCGATGATGGAATTTACTGTACTCGTAAAACTGACCAGGACTGTCAGACACTTGTCCCCAGCTGTGCTTCAGATGCAGCCATGCACAGCTGGAATGTTTGGCCAGAGTAGGACTTCCCTGCTTGATTTTTCCCCATGTCTCTCTCATTCAGCGTTATTCCAGGATGCCATGATAGTTGAATATTTGAGAAAGTGGTTGATTTAAAATGTACAGAGCTCTTGATTTTCCTAGGTTCAGCCATTTTGGCTGAGGGAACTGTTGTTCCTCCATTATGGGTAGGGCTTCACTCTACCATGGTATAAGCCAATTTCTCAGCTGATTTCTCAGCTGGACTCTACTCTCTGTTCTTGAATCCTGCACACTGTAAACATATGCAGCCTTGCCCACACTGTCAATTCAATTCTCCTTGCAGGTACAGTTTTGTAGGTACAACACAGTGTAGTGTTGTAGCTGTGTCTACTTTCTAACTCTTTGAAGCGCAGATCTTACTGCAGGTAAAGCAGTTGTGATGAGAATTAGGGCATTGGTACTTTTTCTGTTTAAATATGTGCAATTCGGTGTACCTGCTTACAGGTAGATAATAGCACTCTTAAAAATGTAAGCAGTTGAATTCAAAGAACATTTTGAGGGGGCTCAAGTCAGAAAACCAATAGCTATTTGGGCACAGAAGGAATTAATCCTGCTTTCTTTGGAACTTTGTCTTGCAAGTGGTTGGCTCTGGCATGCATGAAACAGAAACCCAGCTGAAGAGAACTCTATGTTTGGGGCATTTGCAGGGCCCCTTTTCCCATGTGGCTGTTCTAGTGTCTGATGATGTGAGATACCACTCAGCAGTTTTCCCACAGTAAGGGCATTTACAGCATCTGTATCCTCTATCCATTTGTCTATTTTCATGGCATTTGTTACTTAATTATCTGGGGGAGCTTTAACCCTCTGTCACATTTAGCTGAAATCTGCCACTGGGCTCAAAAAAAAAAAAAAAAAAAGATGAGAGACAGCCAGCTAGGCAAACCTCACACTCCTACAAGCCTTATTCCCTTAAGAAACAAACTGGAAAAAAACAGCAATGCCACCGACAACAGAAAAACCACACAGTGACAAAGACCACAGTCTGTAAAGCTACCTCCATGATTCTTGAGGAAAGCCCAGGGAAAGACTGCTGGTGCTGAAACCCTAGGCACAAGGTAGCAGAGCACCTGGTCCAGGAAGTACAGGAGAGCACGTAAGAGTATACATGAGGGCAGCTTCATGGGACCAGTCAGCCCCAGCTTTGGAAGGACAGCAATTTTGGCAGCATGCTCTCTCCTCTGGCAGCCCCTTTCAAGGCTCACATCAGCTGTAGGTCTGAGCTTACTCTGTCTCCAAGCCCTGGCTCTGCCATTCACTGAACTTTACCAAGGACACCCAGCTCTCCCTGTGTGCCAAGGCCCAAAGTGAAAAGATTTCTGCTGGACCAGGTTTTCCCTCAGCAGCCCCTTTCTAGCCATGCTTTGTCCACAGCAGTGCCAGTACCCCACAGAAGACACTGGCATGGTGGCTGTCCTGGATATCCCCAGAGTTTATGTGAAAGTATCACGTGTGTAGGGTAGGAAATCTGTGGTTTATTCTGTCACCTAATTTTCCAAGATGTAGTGTATCTGCTGAGAATCCCCTTTCTCTTCTCAGGATAGGTTCTGAACAGAAAAATTCCTTTTTACATATTGATCCTTTTAAAATGCACCTTTCCACCACTGGTTGCATAGATAAGACAAGGCTGAGAGTTGCTCATCAGCTCGTGCAGGGGTGTGGGACCAGATCATCTCCAGAGGTCCCTTCCAAACTCAGCTATTCTGTGGCTCAGGTAAATATGCTTATTAGCTACTTCAATCTGCCTGACATGAGAGATAATAGATTAACATATATTTGCCTTCTACTTTTTAGAAAAATTATTCCATAAATGTTTTATTTTTCCCTTCGTGCCTTTCACCCATTCAGTGCAACTGTTGTCTGCAGTTTTCCTGTCTCAGGAAGTGAGATCCTTGTATTAGCAAAAGAAAAATAAACCACCTCCCACCAGCTACACTAGAAGTGTAAATTGCCATGTGGATAGTTGGGAACTCAACATTTATGCCAATTAAAATAATAATGAAGAGTTCTATCTGATTTTTCTGTATTAAAAAGGAGGAAATTCTGAGGTACATGATTACTGTATAATATGCAATTTTTAAGATCTCTGTTACTTGTTTGGTGCTCTAAATCACATACCTTTGAATATTGTGTTGAGTTTTACCCCTTGATCTTTTTGAGAGGCAGAACAAAAGATAAAAGCACAGGAATGATTCTAGGAAAGAAAAAGTGTGAGGCCGCCCAGCATCCCTGAAGTGATGGATTGAGTGGGCGGTAGCCATTTGTCAAGGAAGTTCATATGGTAAATTCACAACTGACTCCATGTCAAAGGGAATAAGTGCATTTAAGCTCCATGTTAGCCAGGCATATCAGCATTTCAGAGAATGCAGTAATATTTCATGGCACCCATAGTTTCTTACGTGGGAGAATTGTTCCAAAGAGCTCACCTGCCTGCAAATGCACTAGCTGGGCTTGGAAGGGAAACAGGAAGGAAAGACTGAAAAAGGATTTTATAGGCTGATTTTGTTTCTGAGGCTTTTGTTTATAAAATGCAATCAAGACAAGGAACAATAATTTCACCGTTTCTCCACATTTACTCATTTCCAGTCTTAGCTGATAGTAGCAGGCATGCACACTTTCCTTCTTCAGCTGGTGATTTGCTCTCTGATCAATATTAAATATCGACATGTTTTTGATGTGCCCTGAATGGTGGCTATCAGCTCTGCCAGGACTATGCAGGTTCAGGCATACTCTCCATTAATTGTCACATGCCAGAGTTTTTCTGGTGGCAGAAAGACTTTTTTCTTCTTAGATTTGCACTGTTAACTCTCAATGCAGACTATTCCATCTTACATAGCCATGTATCCTCTTGCCTTTGAGTATTATGGAGAAAAGGAAGTAACTGCGAGGTGTGTGTAGGGGTGACTGAGACCCCTGGCATAAGGGTAGCCACAGAATGTTTTGATGATAGCTAATGACCTTGAAATATTACTTGATTGAAGTTAAGTGAAAGTTAAAGGCAGATTACTTATACTTACAAAATCCAAAGAAGATAACTAATTGCAAAGACACATATTACATAGACGCAGATGACAGAAATAAAAGCAAGCTGCACTTAATCTGTTTGCACTAAGGATAAGTTTGAAAGACTGCTCTTTACTCCTTTCTGTACAGCTGACAGGCTACAGATATTTACCTAACCCAGATGCTAAGGAAATACATCCTCCTGGATATAAATCAAAGGAAATACTTCATCTTGCACTGCAGCCTCGGAGTGCATTCTCGCTTGGCACCGTGTGCTGGCTGGTGTTTTGGGTTCCTGCCTTGGTCTCCCAGCCTCTCCCACAAACTGAATGCTGTATCTCATGTCACCATGGAAAAATCATAGTTATGCACAATATAAACACAGAAGCAGATACAGTGCATGCAGCATAGTTTTGGCTCTTCTCTGAAACTGTACGCATGGATTTTACAGAGACACTGAATTTGAGGTGACGGAATCCTACTCTTCCCTGTGAGTGAAACCATGATGATGACTTACTGAAAAATCAGCTTTGGTCTTTTAGGATTACCTTTAGTTAGATTGTACTACTGTTTGCAAACGAACAAATATGTGTGCAAAAAACCACGTATATGGAAATAAGTGAAGCCTCTGCTGCTAAGAAACACACATTTTTAGCTACAAAATTCAGGAACTATTTGAGAAGCAAGTATTAAAGTCTCTCCATGATTAACTGAAGCCAGCCTTTGGCATATAATAAAAAGTGAGATCTAACTGGTAGGGGGGGAAGAAAAAAAAAGAAATGAAAAAAGTAAAGCAGTAATTTAGAAAATCAGTATATATGAAGCAGTAACTAAGACAGAAACAATTACAGTGTCAGAATTATCAATGAATTGAAAGGCAATCTGTGAATTAGATTTATATGCTTCAGTTATATATTCCTTGAAAGAGCAAGACTGGATGTGCAGCACTTAGAGACCAGCTTATTAACCTCATTGGAGAGCATCTCACAAGAGCTGAGGGTCTGCCCCTGTAAGTGATGCAAAACAAAGGCTTAATATAGTGAAGTGTAGCTTTCAGCATGAAAAAGGTGATTAATTTTTGTTCATTGGTGTACAGTAAATACTCTAATAAGGAAGATCAAAAAAAGGAAGAAACAGGCAGTTTGATTTTGAGAAAAAGCTGTACTTAAGGGCTTTTTCCTAAATGTATCATGTTCTTACAATGAAATTGAAAAATCTATTTTACATTAAAATCAAATGGACAAACTATTTAAAAATACTAAAGGAGCAGAGGATGCCATTTTGCCTGTCTGCTCCTTTTGTCTGTTAATCATGTGAAAAATTACTGCCTCTTGCAAAATTCTGAAGTCTTGAACTCAAACAGAGCAATTGGGGAAGAAGCAATTTAGCAAATGAAAACCATATTAAAGATGGAGATTTTACATAATTGCTTTTAGGAACTTTTAGTTATTAAAAAACTACACTCTTAGGTTAACACTGTTAGACATAAACAAGTTTCCATCTTTCCCCTAGCAAATACAAAACCAACCTTTAATACAACTGTGTGAGATTTTGTCTTGTCTGAGGGCTGCTGGTAAAAGTTCCCACACTGAAGACCCCGTGTGTGTGAGTAATTCCTACTTGCAAATGTATTTTTATTGACTTCGAGTAACAAAGTGGGTCATAGCCAATGCTGAAGGTACTCCTTTTAGTAATATGTTCCCAAGTGTTGGTTCATCACACTGAAAATACCCATTTTGATTTATTTTAACCAACAACATTTGGACAATTTGGGTGGTATTACTGAAATATTTGTTTATTTTAATGTTTCTCACGCACATCTACATTCTTTAGGAGTCCCCATATTTTAAACATGGGACAAATTAACTCAAACATAACAAGCAGCTCAAATAAACTGTCATAAGAGGCCTGCAGGTCTACAACAAAATCTTTTCCCCAGCTGTTTCCTCTGGGATAAAAAGAAAAAAATAAATACACAAACAAAAACCTCAAATAAATCAAACAAAAACCCATCAACAAACCAGACCCACCAATAAGCCTCCCTGGCTGTTGCATACAGTGCTTGAAAGAGGTGCTGCCACACATATATACACAAGCACTCAATAAAATCCCTCCACAGGGAAAGCACAGAGCAGCTGGAAACCCTTTCTGTGTGCCCAGATTAGCCGCGAAACTGTGCGGCAGAGAGCGAAGCTGGCAACAGAATTCTAGTCCCAAGGACTATTTTACTCCCACATAACTTTCTTTCATTAACAGGGATTATTCATTTCAGAGTTCTAAATGGAGAAATATATATTCTTTTCAAATAGCAAGAGCCAGCATTTAATTGCACAGCGACATTCTGGTCCACACACCTTTGGTGCCATGGTATTTTTGTGGTTGATTTCAAATGGGGTCAATGTCACCCCAAAAAAGAATAGTGCTCTCTTGTTCCTCCTTGCTTTCTCCTCCATCCTCTCCTCCTGCAACACACAAAGCCCCCAGACGCCTTAACTACACTCAAATACAGTTTGGCTGCAGTTAAAGGTCAATGAGCAATGATGAATGAGGGAGTTGCAGTAGCTCTAGTTCCTGTCACAGTCATTCGGGCAAACTGGTCATCTGGTGAAGCTGCTGAAACGTAGACATTTGGTTAAGTGGCAATTTCACTTAGTCTTTTAACCATTAATAAAACTTTTGGGGTATTAGATCAAATGAGAGTGACATGAAAAAACAATATGATCTGAATTCCAGACAGATATATAAGCAGACATTTGGAAGAGACAATTACATGAAACACAGAAAAATTAATATTAAATGATAAGACCAATTATCAAATTTAGCTATATCTAGAATCTATCTTTATATTGGTTACATCCTTTAGTGCTCTTGTTTATAGCATGGTTACACAGCTGAATGTTGGGGGACTGAGGCAGGGAGCATCTAGAGTATATTGTCCCCAACCTGTTATTTCACAGATGTTGGATCTAAATAAGATATTTGCTCTTTTTTCCTGGATTGCTGCCATAGGTATTTTTAGGACTACTCAAAAAGGGGTCTACCATCAGTCTTCTTTTTTGAGACCATAAAGTGCATTTTTCAGCCCCCAGGAGAGAGATATTTGGGGTCGGGGGGAGGGGAGGGAGGGGCAAGAGTCTTCAGCTTTCACTCTCGCAGTATCACAGCAGGACTTAGAAAAATACACCTTATGTGTATGCTTTTTTTCTGCCTTACCTCCTCCTTTGCCTCTCTGTTCAAGTAACCATTAGTAACCACTGAATCTCCAGGATACTGACCCCAGGCGTGTAATAAAGGCAAGATCTTGACTAAATATGACTCAATTGGTGGGATGGCAGCCAAGAAAAGAATTTAGCAGTAGTTCTAGTTATCACACCTTGTGTATTGGAGGCCCATTTATCTGTCAATACACAAAGACAATATTTATTTCATAGAGAAGACATTCTGATTTTGGAGATATGTTTTTCAGATTGTCAAACTCAAAATTAAATACAGACGGGGACAAACCAAATCTCATTAGGAAAACAGCCAAATGTAAGATAACATGCCTTGGCTTTTTTTGTTTAACATGTATTAAACATTATTTTAGTAAACTAATACATGGGCAAGCAGGGATTTTGTTTTCAGATTGCATATTTTTCCTTTTGTTATCTCTGTTCATTATGTATGTGCACATATTTTCTTCTTTTAATGAAGGACAACACATGTTCCATATACAAGTGAAAACATACTCCTTCTAAGTATATACTAGAGAATTCACTAATTCTGTTTGAACTAAACAAGATTACTTGTGTGAAAAGTTATTTCCATATGTGAATTTCTGTAGTGTAGATCTACATTATTCCAGTTAAAAAGCTAAAAAAGAAAAGTCACTCAACCATAAACAATGGAGATGTTCTATGATTCCAGAATTTTGTGACATTCAGTACTCAAAAGTAATGAATTACTTATTCATCTTTGAATTAATTGTTTGAGATTTTTTTTAATATTATGCTTTATTCTTTGCTGTGTTCTTTGGTTTTAACACTATGTACATCTATATATGTAACTTATATCTACATATTTATGTGGAAACATAGTAGTATATGTTGGGTGGAAACTAATCGAGGGGAAAAAAAGTCAAACCTTTTGTGAAAACCCAGAAGTTGTTGGTAAAGGAGAAAAAAGAATTAGGGAAATGTTAACTGAATACTGGCTGATGGAAAGAAGGGCAACATATCTGTAACTACTTTGTTCGTAATGAAATACACACTGTTAATTTTACATCAGAAACAACATATATTGTGTGTATATCTTTCCTTCTGAATTAATTAAAACAAGTTGAAAGATTATAAATTAAATTCCATAGATTTCTTTGTATACACGTATATTAATATTTTATTACATATATAAAGGACTTATTAATCCACTCCAACAGATGGCAAAAGTGAGTAACTAAGACTGAGATCTGATTCCAGGAACTATTGCAAGAATAACTGAAAAGCAGGGTCCTAAACACTCTTACTCAGCAGTTATCTAATGCTATGAAGCCCCAAACTGGAGGTTTTGCTTAAATGTGCTTAAGTCACCTCAGGTAGCCCCTCTGGGCACCTCGCTGTTGCCACTGTACCTCCTTCTGGTCCAAGCCCCAGTACAGACCCAAGGTTATACCTTCCCTCCTCCACATTTCTGAATAATTTGCTAGGGTGGGAAAGTGTTCCTGAGGTAGGGTTAGCAGCAAAGTAGTCAAGATGGCATGGCTCTCCTGCCTGTCTCCAACATGCTGGCTGCTGATGTTTAGAAAGTTCAGGGAAGAAGGGAGAGCTCAGGATGCAGCTCCCTTCCTCTTTGGTCTGAGGAAGCCAAAGTCCCAGCATTATCTCCCTGTGAGAGCACCCTGCAAGTTCATTTGGGCAGGAAAACTTCACTCTTACCAAAGATAGGATGTACTGTGCTGAATATCTTAAGATTCATGGGGTTCAACAGGAAGAAGGGGAGTAGCACCGCTTGGTAGTGTGCTAATTCAGACAGTGGGCTTGTGTCCCCCTTTCTAGCCCCTCTCCATGGTTCATGCATCGCCTACGGCACTCAAATTGGTGGTTTGGGCACGCTCCTGGGAAAGCATTGACCTCCTGTTGGCAGCTGGCTTTTCCACCATTGGCATAGTGGACCACAGGGCCATTACACGTGAAGAAATACTGTGTCTCAGCTCTTATGATACCTCCTTACTCTATGTAACCAAAAGAGCTCTCCTTTAGCTCTTCAAGTACAAGGATGTAGTTATCTGACTTCTTGAAACTCAGTGGATAGAAGAAACTTCTATAAGGTACAAAATAAAGCACTTATGTTCCCAAAACTGTTGCAATTTCACTCCTTAATCCATCCTATCAGCATGCTGTCGACACAGCCTCAGGTTATCTGTGTCGTGTGGGGTCACACTCTGCAGCCATCTGCTGGGCCTGGGCTTCAGGGTCCTAACCCAAATCAGTGAAAAAGATGGATGTAGAAATCAGAACACGACTTCTGCTCATATTCTTTAAACTTCATGCTATGCTCCATTTATAAGTTTCGTATATAACTAGTTTGATATAATATCCACAGAAACTATTAACTGTCCATTGGGCCCATTGAGCAATTAATGGCTTCTGTAGGGTATATCAAGATGTACAAAGTGAACTATATTTGTTCAAGAAGTTCCTAATCTAGCAAGCAAGAATTGAGTAAATGGCCCCAAAAGAGCAAGTCCAATAAGGCAGAAATGTAACCATCACATCTGAGTTGTTCTGAAAAGAAGGCAACTACCAATCTTAAATTACTTACCATTAATATTTACAGGATAATATATGCTTTGTAATATGTGGCACACTCTAAAAAGCACACAAGGAGCATTTTCATAGTCAATGAGGTATGCAGCTATTCCTATGTGATTAAATACCCAATCCTAGCATTCAGTCACGTTACTTAATTATTATGCCCAAATCTTTGCCTTTTAGAGTCATGTATAGCCTCTGTTTTATGCAGACAAAATTGGTAGCAATATAGAATAGCTGTTTTTATTCACACTTCTTCTGAAGGTAAAGTCAATAACTGGATATAGTGGCCACTGTACTTGGTGCCAGCCACTCTCCTCACCTTCCTCAGTGCCAAAATATGCAATATTCTACTTTTTCATCTCTGTAGGAAAAACTAGGTGGAACTTAAGAGGGAAAGCTAAAGAAATGAGGCTATTACTAAACAAGGGAAGAAAAGGTTTAAAGAAAATCTGGGTTCTCAAGTGTGAGCAACCTGACAGCTACCTCTTTCTTTTTGTAAAGATGGGACTTCAGCTCCTTCATGGTGTGGTTACAGGCAGTTTATCATTAACTTAGCTTTCTCAGATAACTACACCACAGGTCATTTGCCTTTTATTCATCCAAACATCCTCACATTGATCTGCAAACCAAGCAGCAGCCAGACTTGGCTGAGAGAATACATGTTTGGCGAGCTCTCGGGTAACATATAGCCCAACAACCTCAGCATGTCCTATCCTATGCATCTGGTAGTGATGTTAAATTAAGCCCTGGAAGTTACCTATGGGTTGTTTGGTTTTTGTTTGAGTTTTTTTGGGGTTTTTTTTTGGTGGGTTTTTTTTTCGGTTTTGGGGATTTTTTAAAATTTTGCAGCTATGAATAGAGAGGCTGGTTTGGATATAAATGAAAGTTACACTGAGCACATGCATGGTCTTTCCAGCCATTTCTTAAAACCATTTATGCCATCCCAGAGCATTATATTACCTGTGCTCTGCTGAACAGCACCTTCCAGAGAACATTTCTTTAAAAGGAAATTGAAATGGATCAGTTCTGCTACATTAGACATAATTTTGACTAAACGTCCACTCAGCTGCCTGCTTGTTCAAACCCACCACTACCAGTCTCTTCAAAGCAGAGAAGCAACTCTGGAGGAACCAGCCGAAGAATTGCAATAATTGTAAACAACTGCAAGAAGTTCAGAGACTGTTTCAACACCAGGATGCAACTTGTACATCAATTCTTATTAAAAGAATAAATGGATTTGTTGAACAAATGCATTGTCTCAGGACAATTTCTATCACAAATTATAACAGCTACCAAATTTTAGAAATTGCCTAGTTTAACACTGCTGTCAGAAGAAAGCTGAAAAAGGTAGAGCTACTTGGAGAATGACATTTCAGCTAGCTTAAAAACTCTGCTAATGATTTCTCTTACAATTTCTTTTGTAGTCAAAAAGAACTTTTCTTTTTCAAGACTGGAAAACCAAAACTTATAACTAAAAAAAGAAAATTGGCCTACTTTCCAGATGTTGATAAAGACACAAGATTTTCAATGTATTTTCACTCAAGGCTTTAATTTTGGAGAAAAAAAAAAAGAAAAATGGACTTTTTCCAGTTAACTTTGCTGTCCAAGTCAAGGAGAGGAACTTTAGTCACCCCTCTGCTTCTCTGCATAAGAGATCCAGTTTCTAAAATTCCAAATCTGGCCAGAGGAAAATAGTGATTGGGGAATTGTAGAAGAATAGAAAAAGTTAATCATATGAGTTCAAGCTCCCCGTGCTTTTCAGTCACCGCTCTGCAGCAAGGACCTTGGCAAAGACTGCTTCGTTTCCACTTTCCCCTGTGTATGAGATATTGCCCAGGCAGTGCAGAGCACATGCCTCTGAACAGCCAAGATGCCACGTAGGTATTCCCTAGAGCTCCCTGTGAATGACAAGTGAACAGTGTTCATGTAACACAGGATTTCAGGAATGTCCAAGCCTGTCTGCTAACCTACCTTAACAACAATGTCCAGTTAGTCTGTGATGCTACTGACACTTGAACTTTTTATGTCTCCTCTGATACATGAATACTAACATCAAGAAGCAGCAAGTAATTTGTTTTGGCAGTGACATATCGTACCACAGGCATCCCTTTCGTGTGACAGTCTCAAAGTGCAACAGAATAATGCACACAGCACTGCTATAGGAGTGGGAGGGCACTCTTAGCTCTGTAGTAGTCCAGTAGAAGCAAAAGCACCCACCTCTGAGATGTTCAAAAGATACCCTCATTTATTTTGGCTTCTATTACTTCACCATCATAGCCCTGGTTAAGATAAAAAAACTGGCCTCCTTCTAACTGGTGCTCTACAGCAAATATTTCTTTGACTGATGTGTAAATTACCTTCTTCATAAATTTTTTTTCTATTTTGAGATTTTCTTTGGACTCATTGAATAGTTTCTGGGAACTGTTTCTGGTTTATGCGTCATCATGAAGCTTTGAAATAATAGCTGTCATATTCACTTTCAGGGTGATGGTCTTCATGTTTCTTGTTGCTATGTGGAGTTCATCTGAGCTAGAAGCATAATTGTCATGATTTGCTTGTGCTGGCCACACTCTGGAAATGTCTGCAATCAACTAAAGACATGGTGCAACCCATTGCCTTTTTTGATTTTTTTTTTTTGGACACCATTTTTAAGGTTGTTTAACATTTTGGATGCCAGTTTTAAGGTTGTCCAACGCACAAGAACAAGCTGCTGTGTTCTCATTTTAATCCAAGATAGATCTCTGCATCCATTTTTATCTGACAGAGTTGGAGTTTTGGTGAGATTTTTGCATACCAAATCAATCCTGCAGTATCAAAGAACTGTGGAGTTCAATCTGTAGACTGTGCCAAGTGACCTCCTTCCTCCCTAATATACATTAACCAGCACCTTATAAGAGCTTTGTTCAGCTTCACCCTGGTCTTCCCAGTATTTTCTCTGAATTTTCTTCCCAGATCCCATTAGGACCCATTCTCTTAGATAGCCCTCAAAATTGCAAGACTCTGTGTACTCTGAGCCAATCTTACACATATGTTTCATTTTTACATGGCATTCAGGGTTCCTCACATTTCTGTACTACCACTTCACAGTCAGCCTCTGTTCTGCTTAACAGAAAATTATTAACTGCAACAAGCTTTTCAGAAACAGCTGCTGTCAAAAACGGGGCTACTTTCTGAATGTCTTCATTTCTACTGGCACCACTTGCTTACAAACACAGAGAAAAGTGCCCACCAAATTTCCGTCTGTTGCCTTCCACATTTCCGCAGAATTTCGGCTCTCATAGGGATTGTGAAGCTCTCCATTCTACTTAGGCTATTTTTATTCTTGATACCATGTGGTTCTCAGCAACCACTTGGAGATAAGGTGTTTAACACACATCTATTCCATACAGTGTCTCTGTTCCAGCTGCCTCTGTATTATAGCACGAGGCCTTTACAGATATGATTCCTCACATGTTTAATGGATTAAAAACTACATCTTTGCAGATAAGTTCTTTTTCTGATTAATAGCTTTTCCCAAGCAATCTACAGGCTGTATAGGAGCAGGATTGTTCACTGTAAGAATTCACTACACTTGCTGTATGATTTAACATACTATAGCTTTTGCCCCATAGCTGTTGCTTCAAACTTTGTTAGTTATTTGGCTTATTTTCATAAGAATATGCAAGAAACTTCAGATTTTACAAGACAGTTTGCAATACCAGCTTATTTCTTTGCAAACAAGATCCTATGAATATTACCAGAAAACACAATTAAAGATGTTGGAACTCTAGCTGAAATAAATCCAAGTTATTCAAATAGATAGTTACAATCTACTTTTTTGAAACATTTTTTGCAGCACATGTTAGCACACAGCTCTTAATATTGCTCTGGGAAAAGCAAAAGAAAATATAGGGATATTTTTGACTGCAAAGATAAAAGAGAAATCCCAATGGAATTTGAATCACACATCCTTCAGGAGCTGTAAAAGCAAATAGAAGGAAGCATTCTTAGCTGATTCAACTTGCAAAAATACATTGAATTTTAATAGTTTATCTCAGGAACCAGTGACCAAAGCCAGTGAAAACTATCTGCTCTTTAAAAAGTCAGGGCAGATGTGAGATGAAGGCAGTGACTTCACAAATCTACCTGCAGAGGTAAAGAGAGATTTCATGCAGGTTTACATCCCCTGCAAGCAGCTGATCTGTAAGGTACACTGCATGACCCGCCTGATGCATTTACTGACAACTAGAACCTCAAGTTGTTAAAAATTGCTAAGCAATTTGATGGGACACAGCAGGCTGATAAAAATGTACCCTCGTGTTACACTTGTATACAGGTGAGCTTTTCAGAGCCTCCTAACCAGCAGAGGCTCTGAAAGGCATGTATGAGAATCACAAGAAGTGCCCTCTGGAGGCCTCGTTATCAGTGAAGACCATGACTGCTCTAAAACCAGCTGATGATTTCCCACACCAGCATACTATTAGGAAGGACTTAACTTCAACAAGACAGCTACAGATACTCCTGGGAAGGTTTCTTGGGACTACTCAGAATAGGGAACTCTGTGCATGCACATTTATCTACTAACTAGGAAACTCCTTTTGTGAGCTCTTATCTTACACTGACTTGGATGGTATGAATATGGTCTATGCTTCATAATTGCTTTAAAGGGGTTTGTTTGGGTTTGTTTTATCTCCCCTTGCAATATGTCTTAATTTCCATTGTTTATAAACTAATTCATTAGAGCTACTTTATGTTTTTGTTTTGTACATTGAGCCCAAAGCTCATTTCCCTGAACAGCAAAGGTCTGGTGTTAAACACAGCCTTCACATTACCTATGTTACCCATTGCAAAGGCAAAAAGAAAAGAGAATAAGAGGGACTAGACTTACTTAAGGGGAAAGTAACAAGCTGCACATTGAAAATAAATATTGCATTTACCTTGTCCAATCTGAAGGGTAACCAGTATCAATTTTATACTCAGAAGCTGTAAAAATCTGGAATATTCCATCTGGAATGTTCCATCATGTAGCCCACCTCACCCTGAGAGCCCTCAGTTCTGTCCTGAAAGTAACACAAGAAACACTTCAGCACAAATACGTGACTATTCAGACTGACTGACTAGAGAAACCACTGGAAAACATATTGTCCAAGTGGTCAGATCAGAATGTATTCTCTGTACCAAAAGCATGTTGTTCGCATAGACTGGCAGCAAAAGAGAAAGGTGAGGTTATGTTTGGTTGGCTTTTCTCCAGGCTGGTGGTATGAACAGACACAACCTTGATGACTTGTAAAAAGTCTTCGAAAAAAGTTTTGAATATTCTTTTCTTAGCAAGATGTATATTGCTGAGTTGCCTCAGTGAGTTTAGATTTGGCTTCCATGGGACATAGGAGGTACTGTAACACTGTCTTAACCTATGTAGATTTGCTGCTGTGGTAGGAGAGACCACCTGATTTCTAGGGGTTTGCACCTTTGAAAACTGGGAATGTTTCTCACTAAGCTGCTTCTTCAAATGGTCACAAGCCTACTCATCTGAAGCATTTTTATTTTAGCTGACTATACAGAAGAGCTAAATGCTCTCTCCTCCCTCGAATTAAAGTCTGACCCTTTTCTCAAGAGAGTCAATAGCAAAAATCCTGATGTACTTCTGTGAGAACAGCTGGGAACCTCCCCTTGGCAAGTGAGAATTGAATCCTTTTCACTTCTGATTTGCATTCTGTCCGCTCTTAAGAATCTTGGCCTCCAAAGAGAAAAAACATTATTTCCTGATGACTTCGAGTAGAGAAATATTCCTACTCTATTGGCTCCCTAGTGTCAATAAATACCAAAAAAAGTACTTCAGTAGAATATGCAGCAAAAATTCAGAGGACTCCTACCTAGCAGATAGACTGAGTCAGTTGGTGCCGTTTTACTTCATAAATTTGCTACTTTTAAGGTATAGCAATGATTCCAGCTAATGAGAGACAGCACGAAGATTGGATGGAGTGACAGAAATAGGATACTCTTTCAAGGCCTTCTTACCTACAGGTTTTCATAGTAATTGATTTTGGATGAAAGCTAGTGAATTTGATATTCAGTTTATGAGAAATTAAGAAATAATGAGGAAAGCCAACAATCTTTCTCACTATTAAACTACATGGAAACCTTTGGTAATGATTAAAGCTTATGTTCATGTTTTGATATCAGTTAGACTGAAACATGTTGAGAGAAACTGTGAATATAAATCAAATTGAAATTCTAGGCCAAATACCTTCATTTTTCATGAAATGCAGATTAAAAGACACTGGGCAAATAGTATCTGTCTATCTGTTTAAAAATGTCACATAGAGTAAAAAAAATACATCCATTTGTCCCCCAGCAAGAGGCTTATAAAGAATGATGGTTTTATAACCAAAGACACATTGCCCTAAACAAAAATGGGTCAGCTACTCAGCTGCAAATTGGAGAGCTCCAACAGAGATCTCAGAATTTCCCCTGATAATGTTAGAGCCAGCTCAAAAGAGTCTCTACCAAAGAGTTATGAGATGAACATGTTGAGGGTTGAAAAATACAGAGTAATTACAAGTAATTTCCATGTACTGAGGCCCAGGGTCATTTGTGTGTCAGTCCTCAATACCACAGCAAATGGGTTTAGGCTATCATAATACTGATGCATTTAGTGCACTTGGCTTTCTGTTCATAAGGTGCTTGGGTGAAATACTGGATTTTTGTAAAAAATTATCTTAAATGGGTTCACCTCAAATACCTAATTTTTGAAGGGTTACTGTAAACCATTAGTCTTGTATAGATAATTTGCAAGTGATGCAAATGGAGAATAAAGGCAGGCAGTTAGAGAGAAGACTCACATTAGGAGGGCTGAGAATAAACATTGCATCAGACATCTTAAATGTGTTCTGGAAAGATCATGCAGAACAATAGATTAATGACTTCAAATGAGCTTAATTAATTATTAGCCAGTAGGCTTCATGAAGGCTCATAACATTCAACAGAATATAAATCATAAGTAAACTAGATGTAGGGCCTGCATTATGCTGAGAAATAAAACTAGAATTCATTTAGAAGGAGAAAAAATCGAAAAGACATTGCTCTGTATCACCATTTACTTCATCAGGGATAACAACAGAGTTGAAGCTATACAAAAAAATGAAGCCCAGAAATAAAATGGCAGTAATTTATGGCTGAAATATTTGCAGGATCTCCTTCACAGACTATGGCTTTTCTTCACAGCTCACTTATGAAAACAGAGAGATAGAAACCTAAGTGCAAAGAGGACAAACTGAAGTTCAGGCAAGAAACTTGAAAGAAATTCTTCCTGGCTGATGCTGAGGCCAGACTGTTGGGTCACCCAGCTTGTAGTGAAACTGTCACTATGTCATTGATCCTCAGCAGTGCTGGGTTTTGTCACAAATTGCAGTTGTGAAGACATAGCTTGCATGGTTAGTTAAGTTATAGACTTTCAGAAAGCTATCTCAGACTCCATACAGCTGCTAGTCTGGCATTGGCATTTAAGTACACTTCTTCAGAAAAAAAAGTACTGAATAAAGTAAATTTTACTCTATCCAAAACCTGTGAATCCAACTCAAACCTGCCTTATGTTGAGAAAGAGCCATGCACAATGATGGCAAATTCAGGGAAAGAGCGTTTATTCCTTCCCTTGAATATATAGTTTGACTAACACACAAAATACCAAAATCTGCTCTGCATGCACTGTTTATATCCATCTTTCAGCATCAATCTCCCATTCCTGAGCAAGATGACAGACCTGAATCCTTAGCTTCCTTGCTAGGTGAAGATTACATCAAACTTCTCTAGCTGATGTTAGCATGAGGTGTGTTCTCTTTTATTTCTCTTTATTTCTTTGTCTGTTATTAAAAGGTTCTCCAGCCTACATATGGGTATGTCTATATGCTATTTTCCACTCAGTTGTGAACTCCAGCTGTCTATGCCTCTCTTTGGACAGATGTGAAACAGCTCCAAAACAGAAGTCATGTTGCTGTGGTTAATGCAGAGCCCAGGCTTTTGTACTCAGGAGCATATTTATTCCCAAGCTAACTGCAGTTATGTGCTTTCTTCTTCAGAGAAGGCTCACATCATGGCCCTTGCATGACAAACAGGAAAAAAAATAATCATGAACCTTCCTGCAAAAGCAGTGTTGGCTTCTCTTCTCTTCCTCTTCTCTTCTCTTCTCTTCTCTTCTCTTCTCTTCTCTTCTCTTCTCTTCTCTTCTCTTCTCTTCTCTTCTCTTCTCTTCTCTTCTCTTCTCTTCTCTTCTCTCTTCTCTTCTCTTCTCTTCTCTTCTCTTCTCTTCTCTTCTCTTCTCTTCTCTTCTCTTCTCTTCTCTTCTCTTCTCTTCTCTTCTCTTCTCTTCTCTTCTCTTCTCTTCTCTTCTCTTCTCTTCTCTTCTCTTCTCTTCTCTTCTCTTCTCTTCTCTTCTCTTCTCTTCTCTTCTCTTCTCTTCTCTTCTCTTCTCTTCTCTTCTCTTCTCTTCTCTTCTCTTCTCTTCTCTTCTCTTCTCTTCTCTTCTCTTCTCTTCTCTTCTCTTCTCTTCTCTTCTCTTCTCTTCTCTTCTCTTCTCCTTTTCTCCTTTTCTCCTTTTCTCCTTTTCTTTTTTTCTCTTTTCCTTTTTTCTTTTCTTTTATCTTTTTTCTCTTTTCTTTTATCTTTTTTCTCTTTTCTTTTCTTTTCATCTTTTCTTTTCTTTTCTTTTCATCTTTTCTTTTCTTTTCTTTTCTTTTCATCTTTTCTTTTCTTTTCTTTTCTTTTCTTTTCTTTTCTTTTCTTTTCTTTTCTTTTCTTTTCTTTTCTTTTCTTTTCTTTTCTTTTCTTTTCTTTTCTTTTCTTTTCTTTTCTTTTCTTTTATTTTATTTTATTTTATTTTTTCTTTCTTTTATTTTTCCTTTTATTTTTTCTTTTCTTTTATCTTTTTTCTCTTTTCTTTTCTTTCTTTTCTTTTTTCTTTTCTGTTTCTCTTTTCTTCTCTTTTCTTCTCTTTTCTTCTTATTTCTTTTCTTTTTTTTCTTTTTTCTCTTTTTTCTTTTTTTTTTCTTTTTTCTTGTTATTTCTTTCCAGCATCAAAAGAAATTGTCTTTAGTTAGTGAGAAATCTTACTACAGACAACTGATAAACAAAGAAAATCTTACTGCAGATGCAGGTTATTCTGGTGGGTGTTTGAGTTTGCCTCCTGGCAGCATTACAGTTAGCAAGGCTGGCTTCAGGGTACTTACCCTCAGGGATGACTGTAGGCAAGCAAGATCAACACTGCTGCAACAGGCTTCAAGTTTTGTAGAACCCAGGGCTACGTGTGCTTTCATGTGAGCCCAGACTTTAGATGGCTCTGAATTTAGAAAATGCTGTGAGTCCTGCCCTGACACAAATATCCACCCCCTTGGTAGTTATGGTAAATCCTCTTATGTGAGATAAACCCGATGACAGGCATCCATTTGGTCTGTTCAAACATACTCTAAAAGGCAAAGCAAATATGTGTTGGTTTGCATGTTCCAGCTTAAGCAGAACAAAGTGAATAAATAATAAATAGCAATCGAGGTTAGAGCACAGCTGCTCTGACTTTCCAGGTCTTGTCAGGTGGCCCTTCCTACACTGCCAGCTGACCAAGTTGGTTGTAGTGCATGTATTGTGGACATGTTTTATGAATGATGTTTTTGTTTGCTTCTCTGTCGTCAAACCTTGCCAGACTACAGTTAGCTAGACCCAAGGTCTTCTGACTCCATTGTGAAAGTCTCCAGGAAATAATGTTCAATGCAGTGCAAATAAACATTTTTCACATTTATCTCTTTTGTCCTTTCCTTTAGGTAGCTGTCTCTCTCTGTCTACCTATCTACCTATCTATGTCCTGCCTTCCTGTGCATTCTTTCCAGGGACAAACATTTGTGAGAGATCTCTTTCTGACCATGAAAATGAAGAAAAATAGGAGTAACTGGGCTTTGGAAGCATGTTCATGCCATTTTTTCAGTTTTAATGCTTGGCTTTTGTCCTCCCTTTGCCTAATATAGAAAATGCCAAGAGGTTGGCAGTTGAAGAGGCAGGGACAGGTTCGCAAAGCAGTTCAGACTAACTGCTCTTGTCACACAGGATGCCTGAGACCACGTCTGCCTAAAAACACAAATTAAAACATAGCATAGAATTGGTATTGCACACTCCAAGAAACTATGAGGCGTGGAAGAAGCACAGAAAGGTGCTGCTTCACAGCACCAGAGCGGCCCAGGACCCTGTGAGGCACACAGAGTACCAGGCAAATGAGCTGCTAGCAAGCTGCACTAATGCTCAGCACCAAATACCATTTTCTATTGCAAGTACTCAACAAAAAATAACAAAGGGAAATGTGTCTACTCCTGCATGCAAAATAGAGCTATTGTTGGGGAGAATTGTGTTTGCTTGCATACAAAACAGAGCTATTACAGGACAGGGTCGTGTTTTCCTTTTACAAAGCAAAAGAAAATGGTTTTTCATCAAACTCAAAATGTTTCTCAAGAGTTATTTTCCACTGGTCTTTAACCTGTCTAATCTCTCTTGTCCAGTGTGTACTTTTTGCTAAAGGGAGAGTGGAGGAGCGCAAACACAGAAGCCTCTCCCACCTGAGAAGCAGAAACAAACAGCACAGCCACTTCACCCCAGGCTCCCTAAAGACTGGGAAGATCTTCCACGAACCTACTTGTCAGGAATGACCTTCATGCTTCACAAAAAGTCTTTGTAAATTTTGGATTGCATTCTGGTGAAAGGAATAGGAAGAAGAGGACAAATCTTTCATTCTGCAGAATGGGAAAACACAGGCTAATGAAATTCCAGGTCTCGGGAAAAAGTTCACCCACTTGTTAGTTCTGCTTGTTGCTAGTTGTACATCCAGACAGGTTTGAAAACTAAGGCATGGTAACCACTTATTTTGTATTTTGTCTCTCCCTCTGAGTACTTTAAGTTTGCACAGTGATGCTTACTGCCTGAAAAATATAGAAGTTAGGAGAGAGATCTCCTGTGACTAACTTAACCCTACCTTTTGGATTTATCTGGGCATGTTCCTGCAAGATGATTAGTTTACTTCTCTAATTGACTTGACAGGAACATGTATGTTTCTAATGGTGGTGAAATTTTTGTCTCTGGCTATAAAATCCTGGTCACAGAAACCTCAGGGGGTTTGTCATAAACATAAAAATGAATAGCCCAAGCTTCAGCTATAATTAACTCCAAACTTCAGTTGTTATTAACTCCAGCTTTTGGTTAAAGAACATAAATATATGCTTTTTTTATTAATTTCATTTTGCTGCTTGATATACAAGATCGATGTAATTGCTGTAAATATCTTTGCATTGCTTTAGTTCCATAGTAGAGCAAATAACAGGTTTGCTTATAAGGCTAACTTAAATCTTAAATATAATGGATTGGATATTATGTCAAGCTTGCCATCTGCAAAGTTACAGTAAAATATTTTTAGTGTAATAATGAGGGCAGACTGGAGATTCTGGTCTAATCCATTTAGTCTCCACTCAGATTCAGAGAACCGAAAAATGGTCATAAGCATCTTTGTGATTCCCTGATCTTTGCTCATTACACAGCAGGCTGGACCCAAATTTCAACTTAAAAGATATCTGTGACTGTTACTGTATGACTTTGGCTGCAAGAAGACCATTCTGGCGCCACGGGAGAGCACACAGTACAACAGCAAGTCAGCTACTTCTTCTTTTCTGTAGGTACAAAAAAGGAGCCCTGAAAGAAGCTTCAATCTTATTTTGGATCTTAAAGATCTACTGATTTAGTTGTCCTGCCTGTAATTCCTGCTCTGAATATGCATGCTGGCTGTTGTCCTTTTTCTCTGCATGGCTTTTACCAAGACACTAGCAGCACTGAGCAGCATTTCCAGACAGCCTTTGATTTTATAATCTCAATAACCTGGAATCATCTTGACAAGTCTTATCTCAATCTGATTGCTGTCAGGCAATCACTGATCCTGTATCAGCATGGAGCTGATATGCAGTAGACCCTCTATGTCCTGAAAACGCCACTAGCTGCCATAAGTCAGCTTTATTCTCCCCATAGGAAGTGGGGTATAGCTGGCACATATCACCAGGCCACAGATGGCAACGTGAGTCCCACATTAGATCTGCTGCTTCATGAAAGTAGATGCTGATGTTCAAAAAGGGTTACTGCACTTGTGAACTCCCAGTGCTGCCACCCCTACAGGAGTTGGGGCCTGATGGACGCAAGTTTTTCACTCTGAAAAAGATGAAGTGACAGCTTATACTCAGCTTAATGATGCACAATGATCTGATGTCAAATGGACAGCCAAGTCCCACATACAGGATAAGTGACTGAATCTGCTTAAAACAGAGATCCAATTAAAGACACAATTTTTCTTCCTACCAAAACTATCATGTAGTATTTGCTTTCCAAGGCACCATGACTTTAAAAACAAGGCATGACAGGGTGATCATCCACTTCTCATATCAAACGTGACTCCTGGATGCAGTGCCACCCTTTTTCCTTGACTTGATCTCTGCTTTCCAAATGAAGGTGGATGCCTGCCGGGTTGCAGCCACGGTGGCCACATTCTAGGCAGTGGCAGGAGGTCCCTTATTTGCCTTTCAAGTGTGGGTGGGTGGGTCTGAAAAAAACCTAAAAAGAGTTACCAGTTCACAGTAAATAAATTTTAAACTGTGGGTCCAATTTTCCTGTTGAGTTTTGCCAGCAGCTCTGGAAGACATGTGAGGAGGGGGGAGCTGGGAAGCACAGGCCAGCTGCAGCCCCAAAGCACCGAGGCTGGAGGTGTGAGGTGGGAGAGTTGTAGAATCATTAGGGTGGGAGAAGACTCTTGAGATCACCGAGTCCAACTCTTAACCCAGCACTGCCTAGCCCACCACTAAATTATGTCCCCAAGTGTCACATCTGCATGTCTTTTAAATACCTCCAGGGATGGTGACTCCCTGAGTATCCTGTTCCAAGGTTTGACAACTTCCATGGAGGTATTTTTTCTGATATCCAATCTAAATCTCTCCCGGTGAAACTTGAGGCCATTTCCTCTGGTCCTATCACTTGTTACCTGGGAGAAGAGATTGACCCCCATCTTGCTATAACCTCATTTCAGGTAGTTGTAGAGACTGATAACGTCCCCCCCTGAGCCTCCTTTTCTCCAGGCTAGACAACCCCAGCTCCCTCAGCCACTGCTCATCAGACTTGTGCTCCAGTCCATCCACCAGCTCTGTTGCCCTTCTTTGGACACACTCCAGCACCTTAATGACTTTCTGTCAGACAAGATATTCTCCTCGAAAGAAGCAGGGCCAGACTGAACAAGTGCATGGCCAGGGCTGCTCCTTTCCCCTCACTTAGCTTGGGCTTTCACTTAGACATCTCCTTTAATCCACTAACCATCCATGCACAAAAAGCTCTTATCCAAGGTTAATTTGGTCCTTTCAGACTAAGTTAGTTGGCTTGCACACAGCTACAGGCAAGATTTCCCCTCATACTGTGAACACTCACTTTGCTGAGAGGATTTAGGCTAAATCATGCAAGTGCTGACAGCCCTCCAATATTTTTACACAGTCTCCTTAAGTGCCCCAAAAGTCATTTAACTTTTCCCACTGTGGGAAGACTCACAGCTTGGTTCGATGCAGGTCAGGAACTCAAAGGCTCATGGGTGACCTCAGCACCGAGTAAGCTGGCACTGGGTGGGTGTACCAGCATTGCAGGGTCACAGCACTGCAAGGTTCACCCCAGTGTGAGTAATACACTCATGCAGAGTGCTGTAATGCTCATCTCCTGAATGCAAACACAGTTGGCTTTGGAAGACTTTAGACCCTGGTTGAAGCCTGGGGATTGGCACCCTGTGTCAAACCTGCTTTGGAGAAAATCACAGCCCCACAGCAAGTGTCCCAGCAACAGAAGGGGTGCAACTGTACAATCAAGATGTGACAGGCAACACCCCGAAAACAAGGATCTAAAAGTGTGGTAAATACTCTGTGTTTTTGGGGGATACCTTCTCTGGTAGAGAGTCTTTGAATGCCAAACCAGCAGCTGATTTGCTGGATCTTGTTAAATTTTAAGGCATATCCAGCCCTGTTCTTGCACAGGAGTGCCTTAATTCATTACTATCTATTGAAATAGTGCCCACCTTTAGTTGCCAAGGTTGTCCTTCAGGACATGGATTTACACTTGTAGGTGTTGCACTGTAGCTCTTGTTTGGTCTATAGATGTTTCTGGTCCCCTTTCTCTCCTGAGCTCAGTAAGCAGAGGGCACAGGGTGTTTGGCCATTCCCACCAAGGACCCCAGTGACCCAAATCCACACAGATTTCAAAATATTTCTAGCCATTCCTGGCATCTATGTTCAAGTCTGGGTTACTTCTAAGTGTGTTAAATTCCTTGCACAACTTAAAGCAAACACAATGTTGATGTTTCCCGGATCCCCTTTGGAAACTTTAGGAAAACATGAGGAATGCTGCAAAAAAATGGGAGTAATTTTAGGATGACTATCCCAGGTAAAAATGATGATGACCCTAGTTTTCAAAATCAGTGTTATAACACCACTAAGCTTCCCATTTTTTTCCTTTGAAACAGAGTTACTTTCCAGGTTCCTTAGGGGTTAGAGGCTCTACCGCAGCCAAGAAATTCTTTAAGCCAAAGCCATAAATTTTCCTGTGTATCTGCTATGATAACACAATGTATCAAAAAGAGAAAACCCAAAATCCTGTCTGGAAAACCTCAAAATAGTTGTGATTTGCAGAATACTATAGGACAGGCCTGAGAAGTACCTGGGAGAGGCTAACAGACTACATAAGAAGAGAAACACTGTTCCCCACAGCAGCAGCTGTTGCTGCCCTTTTTTCTTACCACACTGCTATAGAGTACGCATTGAAACCCAAATCTTCAGAGATTTCACCCCAGATTACTGATCCTAGATCCCATCTTCCACTTTCACCTGTGGCAAAAGTGGCCAAAATCTTTTTGCTCCCTTGAGGCAACCCAATTCAGTTTTACCAGCACTAGTAGGAGGTCACCTTGGGCCTCCTCAAGATAAGGGTGTGAGGTCATGTCTACCAGTAATAAAAATCAGTCATGGCCATAGTACTGTCAGGAAATAACTGGACTGGGAGCAGGCTGCTAACGTGACCCAAATACCATGGCAAACTATTTTGATTATTAGAGTAAAGCAATTTCCCAGCTTCAATTCCGCTGAAATGCCACAGAAAACAGACTGGTCGCAAACAGTGAGGACCCAACACTCCAGGGACTGACACTGACATCATGAACCCTCACACGGAATGGATGCAGAAGGCCACCCCTCAAATGGGGTATTTTCTACTTGTGAATATTTTCTACTCTGTCATATTTTAGAGGCTGCAGAAGGCAAACTGCAGGTCAAGCTACAGAGAGGCTTTTCCCTTCATTTTTGAGGTCGATGATGACTGTATGGTCAGAACTTGTACGTTTAAAATTGCCTTTTAAATACTCATCCAGCCAGAAGCCTCTCATTCTGACATCATAAGGCACTGCCTCAGGGCACATTTTTCTGTCACAGTGGGAAGACTAGAGATGAAAGAGGGCTATGAAGAGTAAAAACTTGATGCAAAGAGGATGAATTTGCTCTGTAAGTTGTGTGATTAGGAGAGATATCTAGAAGTAAGACACAGAGGTTAGATTTCTTTCTTGGACCAGGAGCAAACAAGATATAAAAAAGTGGAACAGAGACAGTGACAAAGCAAGATGCACATAAGCACTAAATGGAAACAGGCATCCTTCCACCTTCTCGACTTCTCATTCACTTGACACAGTGGAGAGCCTTGAGTGTCACAGCTTTAAGCTCTGTTGACGCCTCCCACCCCTCCTGCACAGATAACTGAAACACAGCTAAAGAATAATGAGACTGAGCGCTAACCTTTCAGACACCAATGAAACCTCATATTCCATAGCCTTGCCTTTATACCCTTTTGACTGTGCATTAGGGAATGCCTCTCCCTGTTTACTTCTCTGTTGTCATGTGAGTAGCCCTGCCGGGCTAATTGCGTATTTATTTAAGTAAACCTTCCTTGATAGAAAACACATTGCACTTTATTGTTATTCTGAAGATGCTTGCATAAACATTGTGTCATTTCTATAATTACACACCTAAGTAGTTAGGATGCTTGATTGAGCAGATTGTTTACTGTTATTCTTTTATAAATCTTTTTATTTCAGTAGTTTTCTTTTTAGTAACATGATAATATGTGCTTTCACTCTAATACCATACAGGATGCATGGTAGAAGGAGCAGATTGTTGACTGTTGTTTTAATAAATATTTTTACTGAGCTAATTTATGTTAAAGTGATCTCTTCTACCAGCAGGGAAAAAAAGGTTTCTAGAAAGACTAGCCAATAGCAACAGACACAATAATAGCCATCATTTATAGCCATACCTTCAAACAATCACAACTGAAAACATATGCTGTTTTACAAAATAGCATGATTATGAAACATAAAATTGCATCTGCCTACAGTACATGTTAGTGAAGTGAAAGGGCACATCTGTGCTGTACTTATTCAGATGACTATTTTATTCGCTGGATGATGGCAATTTATTGATTGATTTTTGGATCCCTGATTGCCAAGGAGATATCAGATATCTGGTCGATGCTAGAAAACAGTTGGACTATTTATTAGAATCTCATTGTTTATAGCTGTTTAAAAATCATAATTGAATAGCAAGTAAATGAAAAAGAAGAAGGAAATAGAAATAAAACATTATATATTGTTCCATCCTCTCTTATCTCTCAGAGAGGACAGTATGCAAAGAATTACTCACAGGACATTCTCCACGCACTTTGTTAAAACTCACTTTGCCTGTGTGGATACACGAGTTGACATCTGGATCATAAAGTGAAGACGTTACAGGGGACTGTCATAATTCACATTTCTGCCTTACAGTGCCAAAGGCAGGTTGCCAATACCTAACAAACAAATAATAGATGTGGTGGAGTCGTTATACATGCTTTATTTTCCATCTTTCACTGGAAGCCCAGGAGAGGGGAAGTCTCATGGCTTTCTTCCTAAACTGAGAGCAAGATCAATGGGTGCATTCTGCCTGACAAACAAGGTGCAATATACATGTGGTAGTTGCCAGAGCACCAGTATCTCATCCCAGTTTCACTTACAAATGTGTGGGCTGGGTAGATGTGGAAGAATCAAGGCTGGTAGTTCAGCCACCATGTGCCAGGGTCCTCTTCATGGTCTACTTGGTCTCCATGACTGGCTGTGACCTCCCTGTCCCAGGGACTATATCCAACCACTCTACCTTGCAACCCAATGCAGATTTCCCAATGCAATTATCACATCTGAGGAATAACAAATCCATAGGAAACAGAATTGCCCAGAAGCATGTTCTGTTTCCCTCCATTATGCACCACTTAAAAGATTATACAATCTTAATGACATTGAACTCAGAGGGTCAACACAGAGGGATACATCAAAGGGCCATTGGTGCTCTGCAAAATTAGGATTAAGAAATGGTCCTCCTTACTCTCATCACAATTTGCAGTCTTTATAAAACACCTCTTCTCAGGTCTAGAATATGGGTTTGAGTTTTAAAACCAGGGAAATATACAACTAACTTTAATTTCTGTACCTTAGAGCCTCCAAATACTAATATTTAGAACAGAAAATGAAAAGTTAATTTCTACTAGCATTCAGATACACGTCTATGCAAAGTATTAATTTCCTTGCAGTAGAAAACACCAATGTTTGCTCAAGTTATTTTATTCCTCTTCTTCTTGGGAAAAGAACATGCAAACTCACAGCTTTTCCACCAAAACAGTTCTTGACAAAAACATTAAAAGCAGAGGAATTATGTTTCTTCTGAGGCAGTATACAACATTTTATTTACTTTTGCCTAATCAGCTTCACAGGAAATACTATTCGTGTTTGGACATACCAAACCAAAATGGAAAATTATTCCTTTTATTTTTTTCTGGCCTATGTGGTTAGGGCAATCTCAAAGCCATAGTGGATTGTTTCTATTAAGAGGAGAGAAGAATGGTATCAATCAGATAATGTGGAAAACACAGTGCCTTTACCACACTCTTCCTTCTACAATGTCAAAGCAACCCATGCACCACCAATGAGTTTCCAAATATACTCACAGCTGAACAAACACATAGGAAAATGAGGGGATGCAAGGAATTGCAGGGCAGCCTGATTTGCTCCCATGTGTGCCAGCCTGTGCCATGGGCACACTGCAGAGAGGAGCTCTGGGAAACGTGGTGGGCACTAAAGGGCAGGAGTTGAGGGGAACCTGCAGCACCAGGGTGGGCAACCTCCGGCTGCACCACTGATTTAGGGCAGGAGGGGGCCAGCCTCAGCCAAATAGCTGTATTGTTTTCTCTCCCTCACCCCCGTGTAAGTGTGTGCATGTGATTTAGCTCCTAATTGGTCTGACCACAGCAGGCTTTGCCGTGAGTTGTGGCTTTCTTCACCAGCACTACTCATCAGGGCATTTAGCTGACCTGAACGAAAGGTTGATCATTCACTTTAACCACATCTTTGACTGCTCCTAGGCATGTTTACTAGAGGCTATTACCATCTTTGAGCCTAAGAAGAGGAGAAAATGCAAAACTCCTCCACCTCACTGCAGAGGGATTGTCGGAAGTCATAGTTATAATTAAGCAATCACTGCTGTGCCACTAGAAATGGCCATTGCCCATTTCCCCAGTGATAGAAAAGTCACTATTAAAAGTTTTTGCTGAAGTGGAATCTTGAAGGTGACCTAGTCCAAACCCCTGTATCACTAGCTCAGTCAGCCATGCCTGTGCCAAGGCAAGTCTTGAAAACCCCCAAGGACATGGGATTGAGTCTCTCTGGATACCGTGTTCCAACGCTGGACACTCCTCCTACAAAGGAAATTTTACTCTTACTTATCTCTTTCCTATATTGGGCAAAACAAGGTATGAAAGCTGTTTCTTGGCACAGCAGAGATTACCTCTTCCAGGCCATGCACATTCCTAGTGATACCAAACAGCAAAGAGGCCAGGGCAGCAACCCTCATAGATGAGCCAGCATCCTCTCCCCAGTGAGACTGCTGGCATGGCCAGCCCACACAGGAACAGCACAGGGTGCCTTGCAGCTGCATGGTTGTGATCTTGTGAATGTGTTTGGGAGAGAAAGAAGAAAAAAAATTGGCATTATAGAAGGAAGAGTGTGGTAAAAGCCATAATTTGGCTGGGATTAAAGAAACCACTGGAAGTTCCTTAGTTTTAAATTTTGCACAGATGTCAACTATACTTGTTCCTACTGTCTTTAATTTAACGTCTGGAATATTGTGGTAATGTAATTCAGATGACATATAACTGGGAAACAGCCAGACCAACAGATTTGTGAAATTTTCTTTTTATGTTTAGATTTAATAAAAAAAGGATCTCTCATGTATGGCTTTTCTACAGCAGCAGTGAAAGAAAATGCTCTAGAAAGCTATGAAAAATATCTGTGAAGTGCACTTGAACATGCTTGCAGACAGACCAGAAGGCAGGGGCACATCATTGTAGTGGTGGCAGCTGCCATTTTCTGGTGTTTTCCCAGCTCAGCACACCATGGCTCTTCTCCTGTCCACCATGGAGAGAAGAGGAAAATGCCGGCACACTCTTCATCTCCTTTAGTCCCTCAGGCCTTTTTTCATCATGACCTGAGGTGAAGAAATGCATGGGCACCTATCCTGAATTGCTTCAGCTTTTTCCAAAGTGATCACCTTTGCAGAATGCTGCTTGTTTTGCTCCATGTTGTGCATTACAAGGCAGTCTGGGGTATTGCAAATGCTCTGAATATGGTGTTTGGTGGTGGTTTCATGAATAAAGACTCCGGGAAACTAATAGACAGTTCAAACAACTGTAATCAGATTTTTGATCAAGAGACATACATGAGCTAAAATCAGGATCATGTTTATCTAACTAGGTGGTGCTTAGACCTGTCTGTTGAGTTTCCATAGCAAACAAGAGCTGATATCATCTTAATCTCATAGACATCTAAGAATTTACTTACCTGTTAAATTCCCATACCTAGGGAAAGCAATTTCAGAAATTGTTTTTTAACAACTAAAGAAATCTGGCAAGAACCAATTATTTCCTATCTCACTCTCACCGAAAAAAAAAAAAAAAGAAGAAAAAAAATATTTTTTTTTTTAAAAAAAGCATTCCTGGACTTACCCTACTGAGTCCTTTTTAGCCTTTCAGCTCTTTCACAATTTATTGTAAAATATTTGGAGGACACCATGCTTCTGGAAGAATAATTCCAGTTTGAAGAATTCTTCAATAAATTACTTTAAAATGCCAAACTGGTCTCACTGTGGATGCAAGTGACTTTTATTTAGTGGGATCTCTTTGCATTTGTTGCATTATGCAACTGTAATAATACAAATTTCTCCTCAGAAAACACCTTTGAGCCCTGTTCCTGTGCACCAATAGGCTACTATGTCTCTTCATCAACTTTCTGAGTTAACTGCTCTTTCTCTTTCTTTAAATGAGAGTTTATTGACATATTTATTGCCAAATCATCCTCTTTGATTTAAAAATATGCAGTAAATTATATGGTTCAAAATTTAGCTGCCAAAAGAAAACCAGGGCAATCTACATGTATCTTTCTGCTGATCCCTTTCAAGAAAATGTAACATATACAATGGCCTCAGCAGCTTTGAGACAAAAACTGTTATTTCAAGAAATTTACCCTTTCGCAGTATTACTGTAGGTCTACAAGCACATATATTTTTTCACTTGAAATGTTGACTCGGCTTTAATCTTAAAACATACGGATGTCATTCTCTTTTTGCTCAGAGGCACTGATGCAACCGAAGAAAAACATTAAGTTTCTGGAGGGAAGCCAAGCTGGATAGCATCAGCATGAAGTATACAGTGCTTCCATTGACATCAGATCTGGAAGCAGATCAGATATGAATGGAAGACCCACAGTGAGTCAGGTTTGCATGTAAACCTCCAGTGAGTCTGGATTAGCTCCAATAGCTAATGTGATGTCAATGAAAGAACTGTACTGTATCCACTTTCAGATACTTCTGCTACAAAATCAGATTGGTTTCAGTTCATGAATTAAAATTCAGCCAAACTGTGGGGATAATTTTTTTTTAAATGGATCCATCAAAATTTCATTAAAGGATTGTTAAGACATTACACAAAACAGTTAAAGTCCAGAAATCCATGTTTAAAGAGGCCACTGGGCCTCTTAAAGAGGCCTTAATTAAAAATAAGGGGGAAAAAAAGTATATTTTGGACTGTAATACTAATTTTACCTTCCTACATTTGACAAATATTCATTTTCAACAGAGAGTTCTTGTTAATATCTTTTATATCCTATTGGCAATTTCTGGCATTTTTATCCCTTGGTTTCTGATTGATAGATTTATTCGTTCCTGGAACCCAGGAAGATTTTTGTCTTAGAATTAGAACAAAAAAGTTAGTCCTTCTTGAACAGCTTTCAGTTATAAATATGTAGGCCATCAAGTATTCCCCTGATTTTTAAAATACATTTGCTTTTATTGTTCTCTTAAGTATATATTTTATGATTACATCATTGCTGTTCTCCTGATCTCTGAATTCTTGCACTAAGTATTTGAAAAAAAATAGAGCAAATGGAGAAGCCAGGAAGAAAGAAAACCAGCTCAATTCCTATTAATAAAGCACCACCTTCTCTTTGTTTTGTGGTAAGCAACATGCATATCACGTAATTTTCTGCAAACTCAAAACAAAATGTATAAATGTTACCAGATCCTCACTTCTACTGGAAAGTTAAGGCTCTTCCTTTTTATAATTTTGAAATCTCAAAACTTCTTATTTACTGATTTTTTTCTGTTTCTGATGAACAGGTGGAATCTATTATCGTTTCAGTGTGGAGGTTTAAAGGTGCTTCTTACCAACTCAGAAATAATTCCTGCTCTGCATCCTAACCCACCATGTCGATGGTCGCTGGGTGTCTTGAATATCATTTTGTAGAGCACAGTGAGCTGGATATTTGCTTTCTTGTGTGTGCCTTACTGTGTATGAGTTACATAATATCAAGGCATTGTAAAAATCTGTTGTATTTCATGGCATCAAGTCAAGTCCAGAATAAGTTTTGTTGTCTTTGCGACAACGCAGTACAATTTAATTGTGTTTAATTTGGGGTACATTTGTAGCCAGTAGGTTAGATGTGAGGAGAAGGTATAAGCTAAATTGTTTGCATCCTATGTCAGCAGTAAGTGGGTGAATTTTATATTGCCCTTATCATTTTGGAGGAATTATCTCTGCCAGTAGTTTCAGTTATTTATGCCACTGTATCAAAGATTTTAGCCTTACAAATAATTAACAAATCATACATCTCATCGTACGTACAAGACATATGAGGTTGCAAGAAGGTCAGAAAGGCAGGGATCTTTCATCAAGACCAGAAAGCTCACATGTTAATCTGCCCCCTTTTCTCAAGTTTCAGTTACACTACTGAAAAGTAGAGTTATACTCTACTTTTTATCCTGACGCTGGCTCTGGGGTTGCCAAGGTGTTTTGCTGTTCAATGACTATATTGTAGCAAGGTGTCAGCCTTGAAAGACATGAATGGAGATGCAGGATTTCTTGAATAATTTTGTATTTTATATTTTTTGTGGCATGCATAAACGTCTATCAACAAACAGAGATGAATTCTGTCCTCAGGAGTGGACATTATACCACATTCATTTGGTCACTCCTTTGTTCATTATATGGCTATGAAAGAATAGACACACCCACATATTAAAAGCAGGCTTAACATTAGCCATCTTCCTGGTTTTAGAACCATACTTATATAATCTGATACCTTAACTCTGATGAGATCTCTGGGGAAACACCCACTTCAAACAGACTGTCTTTCTCGTAAACAGTAGGGCTCTGTGCTCTTTTCCCTACTGTTATGCATGGGCTGAAGGGATCATTCCTGACATGTCAGTTGGATAAAGCCTTCTCTTCCCTTCCTTGCAAGGGAACCTAATACACTCTTGTTACGTGAATCGCTAAGAAGTTTTTATGATGCTTGAATTTCCAGGCTTACAGCAAATGCCACACCTTTTCTTCACTGCGTTTGTGAAATTCGGCTCGTTGGTTTTATAACTCAGCAGAGAGAGTCTGACAGTAGAGTCTTTGTGTGTGTGTGAACTCTCTAGGTAAATGCCAGCTTGACTCATCCCACAATTAAAACTTGTCAGAAGGAGATTGCAGTTTATATATTTGTTCAATGTTACAGTGTTATTGTTCAAGGGACAAACATAAGTGATTTGTCTCAATTTGATTGAGATGGCAAAGAAATGAGTGAGAAAGACTAACAACAGATGCACTTTTGTTTTCTTTGTGCTGTGGATATACAAAACAGAAATTGAAGTCCTGAGTTGTTATTTTTGCATGTATATGAAAAAAATATATCAGACTTGAGTCAAGGTTTTATCTAACCAGTAAATTTCATGCATTAACCGACTCCTTTTATGCACTGCAGGCTAAATGATGTCTCCCTTCATCTGGTCAGGAGCACTGTATGCAGAGAAAATGGTTACAGCTTCACAGAATCATAGAATTACTTAGGTTGGAAAAGACCTTAAAGATCATTTAGTTCTAACCCCTCAACTTCTCTCTTCCCTCTTCAGTGTCAAGGAGTCATCATTCAAATACAAGTATAGGAATAACTAACTTATACAGATGACCATGTTAATGCCAGAGAGGAATGGTATTATTAATAAAAGCCAAGGATGATTCTACACTTCAGAAATCTTTCTTACATACAGAGGAATGTCTGCATACATGACTAAAATCAAAAGGGCATCAAGGGGTAGCCGTATGAGGAGCAGCTGAAGGCACTTGGTCTGTTCAGCCTGGAGAAGAGGAGACTGAGGGGAGACCTCACTGCAGTTACAGCTTCCTTGTGAGGAGAAGAGAAAGGGCAGGCACTGATCTCTTCCCTTTGGTGAACAGTGACAGAAGGGTTATTTCCATGTGGCTACTTACCTGCCTAAGAACATGGAACTGTACTTTTGCCTCATGCCCCACATGGGCTGTAACATGAAAGAAACCAAAAATCTTCTGGGGACAAATCTTCATTTTTCTCTACATCTGTAAGATGTAGAACAACTTTACTAACACAAGCCAACTGTAAGTTAAACCTGTGTAAATCAAAAGATTTGACCCTTGGAATCTGACACAATAAACCAAGTTGTTCTACTGAGGGTAAATGATAATTTTATTCCTTGGCACTAATTTTTAATCATAAGACACAGTTAAAAAGTTGTTCTAAAATCTCTTCCATTTGAGCTTTCAGAATTTCACAGTTATGTTGATTATGTGATTTATGTACAACCATCCTGATGACATCTTCAGTACTTTTATCCCAGAAAATACCTATAAAGGTGTATGTGGTCTTTTCTTCTGGGTTCCTCTGAAGTTTATGCTCTCTTTCAGATATATCACAAACTTGTGGTCCAATTCAAATGCTCTGTCAGATTTTTCCTGTGTCTCCAATGCCTTCTCTACATCTGTTTTTTCATCAGGGCAGCAGCTGCTGAGAGCCTCCTTCTTTGAGGCTCTCAGCAAAGCTCAAGAGCCAAACAAAATGCACAGAAATCTCTGAACTAGATTAGCATTTCTCTGCAGGACTCTTGACCTATTGGTCTTTTTAATCTTAAGGGTCAGCCGCCACAAGAATTAATTCCTACCCTGTAACATAATAGTGATCCTGATTGTAGACAAGCTATTCCTTGTCGCCATTCTGGCAAGCACAAAAACCCTGTTGGCTTCCTATCTCTCCTCCACACATCACTACGCACTTTTTATTGAAAAACCCGTCTTTCCCGAGCTGCATCCACAGCTGCAGGAGTGGGGACTGACACATTTGCAGATGCATGGTGGCAGGCTGAACCCTCAGGACTCTCGTAATTCCTTGGGAGCTGCCAGACATGGATACCCTATTGTCAATAAGGGGGATTTAGCTTTGATAGTAATGTTTCAGGCTCTAGATATAAACTCCTAATCTGCTAAACACCTAAGTTTACTGAAGTGTTGGGATTTCAGAAAACAAACCACTTTGATATCACTTGCATAAGTTCCCAGACTTGTGGATGTTTATGGGATCACAGCTCAGGATGGGAAGGTGTAGGTCCAGAATTCACCTCTCACTGAAAAAAACTTGGTCCCTAAGAAGCAAAAACCACTTTTATAAACAGGTTATATATATATACATTCAATGATGCAGTATAAAAGTATCTCCTAATACTACCCACTGCTGCAGTTTAAGAAGTCATAAAACAGTTGTAAAAACAATTGAAATGCCAGTCTGCTCTGGGCATTGCACGTAATTGGCATGTATGGAAAGTGTGTTTGTCATTAAATGAATGTATTTTTGTAGATGAATTAGTATTAGCAAATTAATTGATGATTATGTTCATTTTCATACATGAGTGTAACATGGAGTGACCAGGTGGTTATTTCTACAAGGAGGTTTGTGAACACTCACTAAAATGGTTAGGCTGCAATACCAGTCCATCAGAAAAAAAAGGAAGAAAAAGGATGGATACGGGTGTCAGTCCTTATAAACATAGTTTAAACAATGTGATTTCACAGTTGCTTAAAAGTCACAGAGCAGCTGCGTTGAAATTGTAAAATCTGCAGTTTTATTATGCCAATGACTTTCTATTGGCCTCAGTCATAAAACAACATACTCCTCACTGAAGTTCTCTGCTAAACAAAAAACACATCCAGACTGACTAAAAATCAAACTCAGACAAGCAAAAAACAATTTGGCTTTCATTTTGCTGGGCCAAATTTGTCCAATAATAAACAATTTTATTTTTCTTCCTCACTGCTAGTTCTGCTGATAATTACCTTATTCCCAACGGAGAATATAAAGCACTGAAAATTATTGCTGAGTGGAATTCAAAAAGAGTACTTTGTCCTCCTTCAGGAGTTAATGGCATGCTAAAATTTTTCTAATTTTTTCTACTACTATTTTTGTACAAATTTTAAATTTGCCAACAGCAAAAGACGATCTGCTGAGGAGGTTTCTCTCCAGCAGATAAGACAAGCGAGTCCTAATCATTCACTACTGCTTGGGAATTCAGGTGATGGCTTTCAAACAAATTATTGCTTCTAGAGTAATAACTATTTTTAACCTACATCTTCTCTGCCCATGTCTGTAGTTAGAGGGTACATTAAGGTCTAGTGTACTGTATACTTTAGGCAGAATAAAAATAGGTTCTAAATATAGCACTAACTTGAAAGCAAAATAGATGTTCCAGATAATGCTTCAGGCAGTGGAACTACTACAACACTGTACTGCTTATAAGTATAATGTTGGTGAATCAGAGAAAACAGCCCTTTTCATGATTTCTGTGATGACAGGTAATGTTTGAATCACATACTTCAAAAAAAAAAGGAAGACATAGCTGGGAATATTGCCCTTTGTTCATTTAAAGTCAACATTCTAAATCTGATTTCTTTGTGCTTTTTAACCTGGATTTTCTAATATTGCATGTGGGTTTTTTTCGTGCTTTGTACTCTCTGACAGCAGTGACTTGTCAAATATTTGAAGGATTGCATGCAGGGATAGATGGGGTACAAAGTCTTCATGACTTGCATCAAATTATACTTGTATGGGATTCCTTCTGTTAATTTTGTATTTGTAATGGTATTTACCATCCATGTGACAGGATACGACACATGGTGCACTGTGGCTACTATCAGAGTATCAAATATTGAATCAGTAAGAAGCCCCAAAAGACATTCTGATTATCCATTTTAATTTCTTAGGTTTAATTCAGTCTGGTGTTATGCATATCCTTAGATTTAGAAAACAGTGGATAATAATCTTCCAAAACTATAAATAAAATTGATCTCTGTGGACATTATCTGATGACTCATCTGTTGGACCATGTGAAAATTCAGTTACTATTAAATAAATTTTATTTTTGGAACAGCTACAGCTAATGCAGTCATCATGCTGACAATGTGTATCATTTAACCTTAGGGCTTACATTAATTTTATAGTGGAACTAAAACCATAAACCATGATCATTTAATAGACTACCTAGGTATACAACCCTTGAGCTGAATCTAGATTTCTATGCTCTTAAAAGGACACTGAATTGCTACTGTTCAGCTTTCAGGGTTAGTAGATATTGAATGGGAAGGGGCCTTTTGTACATCTCAGAGATAAGATTTCAGATTGCTTGCAGACTCAGCTTGATCCTCTTAAACTATTTCTGGTTTTATATTTGGATGGCAATGGCAAATGGACTATCTCATTCAAGCCAGCAAGAATTATTCAGTCTTCTGTCTGCATCCCACCTTGACCTTCCCCTTCAAAGCCAGCACTCAAAGGCTGAGAGCATCATACAAATCCCTGCTCTGAGACCCACGTCACAGACAGGTTACACTCCCCCAAGCATCGCTGCGAAAAAACTGACAGCTAACAAAATTGATTTTTTTTTAAATGATCTGATGCAATATGTCACATAGGTTCCCAGGCAGTCCATACTCCTCAGAGCTCTTGTCTCAGGTATGTGAAAACACGACCATGAATACATTAATTCTCTGAAAATTAGTGACTAATGTTATTCTTCCAAAGCCAGTTTCCAATATCAAAGAAGGAAATTGGGAAGAAATGCTGTTAGGGTGAACCACTGTGCGTCTCCACTTGATCTCTGTACAGATGGAAAAGGAGGTGATCACAAGGAGCACAGGATGATTCCTGGAAAGCTGTGATAAATCACACGGAAGATGATTCAGAGCGCTCTAGTGCTTGAAATTGATGCTTCACTGCATTGCCTTCTGGATTCTCCATTAGCCTTTCAAAGCTTCAAAAACATTCTGGATGGTAAAAACACTTCCAATGATGATAATATTAAAATATAAATTTCAGTAAAAATAATAATTTTTGGACAAACTAGATGTTCTGAAATTTCCAAATCTTTATCAGAAATGCTGTAGATTTGCCCTCCTCAAAATGAGAAACACGTCTAAGCCAAAGCCTGCTTCAGCTTCGTTTTGATTGTTTCTTTCCCAAAATGCAACATTTCACAGAATTAATCTCTTTTTTTGTGGGTTTTTTTTTCATTTTATTTTTATTTACAATAATCAAAGAAAAAAGCTCTCACACAGGAATGGACTACAAAGCAGAATGTTATCTAATGCAGTGAATCACGACACAGGATTTGTGTTTTCTTTAACTGATTTAAATCCGAGCTGCATTGCAAATTCCTCCTTGTCAGAGTGAATGTAAAGTCAGGGCAGCTCTAGAGTTCTAGCAAACCTGAACGTTGACCTTGCACATCTTTTCTTTCACTTTTTGAATGCTCATGAACTTAATTTGAGTGTAAGTGTTTCAAGGATCAGTCTGAAACAGTGTTTTTGAACTCAGCTGGGTCATAGGAACTTTCTCAGCACTCCATTCTAATTTGCAGTTTCGCTATAATAAAAGTCCCAAATATATTGCTACTGTCTAGACATTTTATCTGAAACAAGTGTCCTTTGTAGTCTCAGAGGACTTTTCTATTTTATTTCCAGTAAATCAAAGTCTGTGAAGAGCTTTGGTTCTTATTAAGACATACCCTTCACAGTCCAGCGACTGCCAACAGAGGCAAGCCATTGACAGTTCATTTACATATAAGTGATGACTTCCATCAGGTAGCTGGCTCAAAAATACAATGGACATTTAGAGCATATCCAATATTTCTTGTTCTTTGATGAGCATCAAGTGCCAATTTATACATAGAAACCAACTATTGGAAAGTGAATTCTTCTCTTCACTGACCTTACACTGCCTTTTGCAGATCCAGAGTGACATATTGTCATTCCACTAAACACAAGTTCATTCCTCCAAAGAGGAGTGGAGGGCAAGCTGGTATCAATAAATATCAGAGCAACTGTACATTTCATAGAAAAAAATACCCTGGGTGCATTAATTGGTAGCACAAGTCACATTTACCGCAAAGTGGCCACTGAGGTTTGGATTCAGGGGGAATGGGAGGAGATGAGCCCCTGCAGTGCCCCAGCACCTGGGCTGGGCAATGCAGAGGTGTGGGGGCTGCTGCTCCGTGGAGTATAGCTGGAAAAATAGCCACACTCCACGCTGGGGCTGGAAGGAGTGGGGACAGAAGGGAGTCTGAGGGTAATCTGGATGCCACTCCTGATAGTGGATAATAATGGAAAAAATACAACTTGACAAGGCACAGAGAGGTGACCAGCCTGCTGTGGGCTGCAGATATCTGGGGCTAATGCAAAATAGGGTTCAGTCCCTGACATGGTTTTGTATTTAGGAGATATGGTGAGTAGAGGACCAGAGGAGCAGTGGTGAACTGTACCCAAAGGTCTGGCACTGATAACAGATGACAGATGTGCAACTGCTGTCTGCAGAGGATGAGGGAGAGTAAACCACTCAGATTAATGTTAGTAATTTTACTAACTTCACTTTTGAAAGGCATGATTGACAAGGTCAAAGGCACAGTAGAAGAATTTTTAGTTAATAATAGAGACTTAATAATAGAAAATTTTAGTTAATAATAAAAATAGTAAACAAGGAATAGCAGAAAACTTAATAACAAAAATACTGAAAAAACCTGGAAGAGGCAACTCATTCTGATAGCTGGACAGAGCCAGAGTACATATCTCACAGCAGCATCTATTCACAAGACTATTTCTTACTTTTATGTTAAAAAGGATAGAGGAAAGCAGAGAAGAAGCTTTTCAATTACCCTACTCTTTCCACTGAGAGAAAGTAGCAGCAGCAGCAAATGCTTCAAATATTCTCCAAATTTTCCTCTGCCCCCAAGTTATCCTCAAAGCTAAAGCATCAGTTATTCATAGGCAACATGCTTATGCCTTCAAATTAATCAGCAGGAGGGTGGTAAACTGATAACCTGTTAGGTAATTTTTAATCTCAGAAATGATAATCGATTGACTTCCTTCTGCCAGATGCTTAAGCATCTTGTTTTGGCAGAATGATCATGAACAGCAGGGGATGGACAGTTGGAAACTCCTAAAGGGCATCCACTGGCAGTGGATAGACACTCATACCTAAGCAGCACATCTATTTTAGAGGGTCCCCATTGCCTCTCACCTCCAGGTGGGCTGGATACTGAACCAGCTGCTGGTGTGCCTGTGTGGCAAGGGGGAAGAAAACTCTGCGAAAATAATATTCCTTAACAATTTTCTTGCATCACTTGTCAGCTGTGCTTATGGGACAAAAGAAACTAGTCCTGCCTCCAGTCCTGAGTACTTGCCTCCATGCTGCACAACAGGTTTGTGCCAGATTCAGGGACAGAGGTACCACTGCACTCACTTAGAAAAATTAGAGGATGTTTCCTCTCTATTTACAGGGAGACTGTCAGAATAAAGATTTGTCCCTTATAGTGGTTAAAGAAAAAAACCTAAATAAAGAAACTCATTGACATATGTTGCCCTTGGAATTTTACATTTTTCTTATCAATTGACTATGCCATGCTGTTTTGATCTTTGAATCCATTATGTACATTGCACACTGATTCACTCTATCATATGCAAACTGATACATATGTTCTTTAAAATGTTCTAAAATTTTGTAATCTGCTGGATTTTCACTTCCATTTATTTGTCCTCACTAAGAAGGTCTTCAACATGAAGGAGGAGTCCTGTATCCTGCTCTATCTCAGATGTAGCATTTTTTCCCTCCAAAAGAATGTCTCTACAGTGGAACTCAATTTTTAAGGCTTCACCAGCAGCTTTTCATGCAGTGGCACCAGAAATCCTGATCAGAGATGATTTTACTCTCTCATTGAAGAGGTTGTTAACACAGTTGACACTTGAAAATAGGGTTCTCTGACTTTCAATCAGAAAATGCTACAGTAAAAAAAAAAATTATTAATTAGAAGCACATCAGAAGTTTAATAATTAGATGTTTGACAACAAAGACCAATAATATTTCAATACCAAAACTCCCAAATTCTGTATTATTTAGACAAGGCTGATAAATTTCTTTTCCCAGTTGAGATTATTCAGAAAAGCTAACATGATTTTTCAGACTGTTTCAAGGAGATCAAACACATATTCTAAATAATCAAATTATTAGCCAGTACTCCATTTACAGAATCATGTCATATTTGCAAGTAAAGCTCAGTTCAGCTGTCCAACTAAGATGTGAATTTTTTAAGTTATTCCTAGTTTAAATTACTGGATTCCTTCAGGTCAGTAAGAGTGTAGGTCATGTAGAACTCTTTTCATGTGATCAAAGAGAAATTACTGATGTTTTGGATTACTCTTGATTCTTTACAAAACTTTTCTTTTTTACTTTATAAACCCCATAACATATCCTTATTTTGGTCATTCTATAACAGAGTTTTTCATTTTTAACATTTGCTAACACATTTGATCTGTAATGCTTTTTAGTTTTTTAGATAAGGAAAATTCGAGTCGGATATGTAAAATGCAATCCTTACAAAAAGAGAAAAAGCACTTTTTAAAATTTTATAAACAAAAATAATGAAAAGGGAAGTTATTCACCACATGGTTCTGTAAATCCAGAAGTCTCCCTATTTTATTCTTGCCTGATGTTGAGCCTTGTTTCAGTGTATAGTAAAGGAATGACAGAGCTTAAGAAATTTTTCTCATCCTGATTAAGTTAAGGAAGAAAAAATATTATCAGCACATGACAAGAGGAAAGACTTATTAGCACCCATTGATAGGGAATAAAAACGGGACCAAAAATACACCCCTGTACATCAGGCAGTCACTTACAGAAGAATATAAGAGTTGACACAGAAGGTCCTAAGTACTAACCTTTTATTTTCCTCAAACTGAACACTTTATGTCCCTGGGAGAAACACTCCTAAAATGAAAGTGAAAAGGGAACCTAGGGAGCCAGGTATGACTACATTAGGCACTTAAGGTCATGCTTCATATGCTTCCACCAGAACTGTAAAAACAATACATATTTTTGCAATTAAAAGGTAAATTGATAGCAAGAGGAAGAAGAAATACTGCTTTGTGTTCTGCATTCATACAGCCCCTAACCAACTCAGCTTGTTGCACAGAAGTGCCTCACACAGCAGATAATCACTTGAAAATAGGACCAGCACCATCCAGAGCTATGTTCCTGGTATGTATTTTGGTTCACTTTAAAGTAAAATAAAATAACATATATTTAGCTTTAAAATGGCACATATTTGGCACAGTTTTGATGAATAGGAGTTTACCATGTGGATATTACTTTCTACAGAAAATAGACTATTCAAAAGAAATAACAAGAGCAGGATGCTTTCTAATATGTTCCAGAAGCAGAGAAAACAAACACATATAGAGAGGCAAACAAACAAACAAACAAACAAAGGACTTCGTTCTGCAAATACTTTCACATGTGAGAAAGCAGCATTTTGCTGCCTTCATGACAGTGGCTATTTTTGCAGGAAGGAGGGCTGATTCCCTTCTAACAGGACTAGCTTTATTGCCATCAGAGTAACAGGTAGTCGAATCACTTCTACAGCTGTAAAATAGTTTTTTATTTTTATTTTATAACTATCTGTCATTAATACAATAGAGGATTCAAATGATGCACACAGACACATGCACACACACTCCTATGTCATGCATTTACCCAGTATACCACACCGTTGGAGAAAGTTGGGACAACGAGTCCCACAAATCCCATTATTGCTGACAGTGAACTTTCAGGGTGAGACTGGCAGGAGGCTTTGTGTTGCAGATAGACTCTCTATTGTATTTCAAGGACTAGGCAGGAGATGTAGAGCTGAATAAGTTTTCCTTCCTGCATCACTCTGATCAACAGAGCCAACATCATTTTGGCCACTGTGTTGCTCCTGCCGTGTCTTGTTGTTGAACATGTTCCTTATGAATCCTCTTAAAAGATTATTTGCACCTTTAACATTCTGGCTGAGTGATGCAGTTCTCAGTTATGGTCTCCAACTGGAAAATACAATTGGAATCGCTGGAGAATAATTATGAAGAGTATAGAAAGAAACAATTGCCAAGAACATTTATATTATGATTTCAAAGTCTAACCAAACCTCTCCTCCATCAGTAGTGAAAACAAGGAGACAGGAGGAGAATAACAACAGAAGGGACAAGAAAGAGAGGCAGCTGGAAGAAATAAGCAGGAAGCCCCAGAATGGAAAGTCTCTTGGCAGGACCTCTGGCAAATAGACTCATATCCATAGAACTGAACTGTATAAAATAACCCATTACCAAATAAAGATTCAAATAATATACATATTTAAACTTTTCTATTACCTTTTCTGCTCAAGTAAAAAAAAAAAAAAAGGACCTTTGATAGTTTGGAGAACAGTACAAAAAAGAAGTGTCAAGTGAAGATGATTTCTTCCTCTGCATGGTGCAGAAGCGGAACTGGATAGTGGGAAGAACAGGAAGAATGGCAGAAGTATTTCATTAAAAAAGAAAAAAAGAAACAACACCTTGTTAAACAATTACTCCTCAAGTTAATTATAGCTGAGATGAAGAAAAAGCTGCCACAAACCAGGTCTCTGAGATAAACCCATGCTACCTGAAGATTGACTTTTAGTGTTCACACACAAAGCTGTACAAGTCTACTGCTCAGCAGAGGCAGCCACTGTACAATTATGACATATTTTGACAAGATACTGAGTATTTTTGCTATAGGCAAAAAAATTGGGAAAGCCTAAAACAGATCATTTAAGTGAATTGGTTTTGAAGTGTCCATTTCTGCAATTATTTGTTGCTTTTGATAAATGCCTTAAACATACTTTGCGACTGTGATGGGGCAAGGTAACAGATTGCTTTGGTCACCTGCCTCAGTTTCCTCATCTTGAAAATCAGGATAATACTTAAATGTTTTCCAAAAGTTAATTAACTACTTTTTTTTTTTTTTTAATCTACAGAACAATTATGTATCACTTGGTGTTAAAAGTGCAACAGCAAAAGTACCTGTTGCATTAGTCTGCATCAGAGGTACAGCAGCCTAACACCCTGGACAATGTTACCTTGAACTGAATAACGACATAACTGCATGACTTTGTCACAGAGATGACTGTAAATCTAACTGTAACTTGTAGTCACAGAGGGAAGACAAAGAACTACAAATTGTTTGTAAGGGAAAGCATTTTTAGGTAGTAACACAAATACAAGTATTCAGATTTTGAATAGCCAGTCACTAAAAACTGCTGAGATTGAAGATGAAATCAAGTATGACTTGAAACACTGGAAGGTAAAGCAAAGAGGGTCAGTTGGGATCCTTCCAGGAGAAGGAAGCTGTAGGCTGAGATCATCAGTGATACTTTTCTTGAGCTTCCTACCTAAGTTTTGTTATCATGAATGAATCATACATGCTGCTTTTCAATTTTAAGATATTATATGTGTTACAGAAGCATAAGTCACATTGTCTGTTGAGATGGGTGCTGTTGCATCTGTTTACTGCCATTAGATGTTAAAAATACAGTAACAGTCATTAAAAAGGACTATGAAGACACACCATTTTATTTTTGAACCACTGATGTTGTTGTAACTACTTAGTATCACAACTATTTACTTTTAATAAAAAATAATTTCTTGGGATTTTTTTCTCTTTTTTAGTTCTTTCCTTTTTTGCTTCAGCTCTTTGCAGAAGCAATGGAGCTATAAAAACAGCCTCAGTCCTATGCTGGCTCAAGTAAGCAGCAATATTGTAATGTAAGTTTCTGTTGCAAAAAATTCATTAAAAGCAAAGATGACAGCTTGACTTTCAGATCACAGGGAGAATTACAGGGCTGGCATGTAAAGAAAAAATAATCATATTCTACTGGATATGGAATTCTCTAAGATAATAAATATGGAAACCTGTACTGACATTCTCGGTCAGTCTCCTGAATATAACTAATAACCAGATAGTCTGTTGTTTCACAACCTTGGCTCCAATTTACAGTTACACATAGGCAGATTTCCCAAATCACCACACTAGCAAGAGAAATAAAATGTGAGATGTACAGAGGGATGTGAACAGTGAGAAAAAGCAAAGAATTCTAGTGCAAATGCAGAGATGGGTGAGGATTAGAAAGCTTAGACCTTGTCTCTGCTTTTGTTTGCTCAATTTGGGGTTACCTTTTGTCTGCTTTTGTTTGCTGAATTTGGGGCTGAGAAGAATGAGGGTCAGGGAAAAGGTTGCCAGCCCACAGAGACACAGTCTCACATTGACTTCAGAGCAGCACCAATGACCAGACTACACCAGGACTGTTGTCTGCCTCCAAAGAAAAACCATTCCTATACCTTTAAGCATGTCTTTTAAAGTTGGCAGAGCCAGTGTAACAGCTTGGAGAAAGGCAACTGAGACTCTTAAAACTCCTGAGAGACACATACACATAGAGGAAGCCTGTACCTAATATTATAAACCAATTTCATATTCACAAAGCTTGAATACATACAGGTGTATGTATGTGACATAAAGTCACGGAATCTTCTTAATCTATGATTCTGCAATTCTCTTAAAGTACAGGTAGTTGAGTACCAGCTCTCTTGCTGTACAGTTCCCCTTAAGAGTCCAGTGATCACTATGTATATGAGATTGCACTATGATCTAACAGCTTTGAAAAACTGGTGTCTCAAATAATTCCTTATGATTTTAAATCCAGAAACACAAAAGCTAAAAGAACATTATTTCAATATGAGTAGAAGTGAAAAAAGAAAGCAACAAACAATAAAAGACAAATGATACTGAAATATTAGCTAAATCACAAACTTGAAAATAATCTTTTCTATTTTCTTTACATATAATATGAAGCTGTATCATGTCTCTATTAGCACTTCCCATACTTAGCTACAGTATATGTATGCTGATATGGGATTATGTTTTGTGTGTTATGGCTGGTTATATATTTCTCAAAAATTAATCCACTTTGAAATTTATTAAGCAGTAAAACTAAAATTCTATTAACCTTAATGGGATTTACACGAGGGAATTCACACTTAATATGGATGCAACACTGACACTTAAAACCGTTGCCAGGAAAAAAAAGACAGGGCTTAGTGCAGTTAAAGCAAAGCCATCACATTTTCTATTTATGTAGTCCTTCACAAGGGTAATCCTCTGTGTATTAAGGGGAGAGAAGAAAAAGCTACAGACTGGTTAGTATTTAAGCTGCTCAGATGCCAAGTGAGATAACTGCATTTGCCAATAAATGGTGGTCTTACTGCTGTGGGACTAATAAACATGGGTAGAAGGATGGGATGGTATTATCTTCAGTTTTCTTATGGGTCCTGGAAGTGCTATTGCTCACATTTTCTACTGTATAATGCTGTACATTGATGTTTGAATATGTTCCCTGTAACATAAGATACATGTAACAGAATAAATACAAATTCACATTCTCCTGTACCAGCCGTTCCTCACAACCAAACTAAAGCAAAACTCAGATTTTTCTCAAGAGGATATTGATCCCTGCTGTTTCCAGGGTAAAATTAATTGTGGAGTAGCCTCTAAATGATCTAGTTAACACATGGGAGATGACTGACTTCATTTTGAAAGTCTGAGTAATATCTGAGTATGTGATCCTCTATTCAGTTTTCCAAGAATAAATTTATCAGATGCAAAGTATTAAAAGTAGGATTGATGAAGAACTGAGATTTCAATGGAAAAGAACAGAAGAATTTTGAGTTTTCTTTGAAGGGGATCACTTAATGATGTATACATGAGAATGAGGGCTGCAATGGACACTGGAACTTGATACCTTGCCTGTGCCAAGGAGGAATGGCATTTGGACAGATCCTGCTGCAGGAGTGACAGTAAAATTTGGAGAACATTTTGGCTCCTGCAGGTACAACTATAGGGGTCCTTAAACTTTCAAGCTTTGTGGGGTGACACACAGGAGATGTAAAAAGGAGATAACTCTTCTGAAGATGGCCACAGCCAAGGTTGTGTTTGAAGTGATTTCATGGGTTTAAAAGTGATGCACTGGACACACCTTGGGTACTCATGTGATAGAAAGGTTGAATTATATCTCCTGGAACTTTGCCCTAGAACTGTGTTTCACTCATAGCAAGCAATGTTACCCAGGTGATACCTTGCCCTATCTACCTCATATACCAGTCCCAATGAAAATATTTGTAATATTGAGGTCTAATCTTCTGCAGTACCAAGTCGAATAAAAGATGTTGAAACAATCATGAAGTAATTAAAAAAAAAAAAAAATCTTGTGTAAATTAATAGAAACATCTCAGACTTCACAAGGTTCCTAATTTGGATTCTCTCATATAAAAATAGCAGCCTGAAACAAAACTACTGAAATAAAGTTCTAATACAAATAAATTGGTACTTTTAGAATAAAGCACATTGTAAAGGCATGTGGATATTTACTGACATTAACATGTATTCTGAAATTATGAAAAAGAATCACTTCCTTTCTTATGCTACTTTTTTTTCATTAGGAATTAAATATTCACAAAATAAAGCCTTTCCCATGCTCTTAGCATCTTTGCCCTTTCTTGACAATGCAACCCTGTTATGCTAACACTAGCATAAAGCTTTCGAATATAGATTTTCATCTGGAAGTCTGGTTTGTTATTCTGTTCATGTCATTCTGCCCAGAAGGATTTGGAAGACAACCATTTTAAAGCCAGTAAAGTCAAGTTCCCCTCTTCACAACATGATCTACTATGTCAACATTCTTCATTAGCAAAGATAAACTATGCAAAAATCTGAAAATGAAATTAGATGGTAAAGAGATGAATTTAATGGTAACTACCTTCTGAACACAGAATTAATTTGATTTTGGTCTTACAGTAAGCTTTCTCATACATAGAATAAGAGCCAGGCTGTGGATCTGAGCCTGGATATTTTCTCTCCATGTGGGCAGAGGGTTCATTTGCAAGAGCATTTGCATTTGAAAATTTTGGGCTTCTGTATTTTGGATTGAATTCTCCTTTTCATCACATAATTGCAATAATAGAAGCATAACAAAAAATGCTTCATCTTTATGTATATGTGCCAGGAATTTTAAAATGGTGATTGATTTTGGTCATAGCAATTGGTCTAGAAGAACAGGAGGCACAGGAGAAAAGTCCTGAGCCCTGAGCTAATCTTTTAATAAAATGCTGAAGTTGGACAGTCAGGTACCCAAATCTTCAGCTGAAAAACCCCTTGATACAGCATGAAATGGAAGAGATCCTTTCCATAAGCCCACCAAACTTAATGGAACCTTTCTCTGACATCCAATACCATAGCATCAAGGTTTCTATCTGTAAGTAGCAGGGTGTCAGACCAGTGGGGGTTTGGAGCCTTTCGGCATTGTTGCAGTCCACAGTGTGCTTGTGTGCTGCAAAGAGACAGGACAAGGTGTGAATTCGCTGATGGTTTCGGTACTGGCTGCCAATACAGAATGTGCCAGCTTTTGATCAGAGCATAAACGCACTTGTTGATGGCCCAGATCAGGGAATAGGCAAAGTGCCTCTGTGGTGGGCAAGGTCTCCATTCAGTTGCTGCTCTCGCAGAGGAGTGTTCAGGCTCCTTTGACACCTTCTTTTCCTCAGTTTTCAACAATAAGACAGGTTGTCCTGAGGACAGTTGGCTTCTGGAGTTTGTAGACAGAGATAAGAAACTGAATATCCCCCTGTAATCCAGGAGGAAACAGCAACCTGCTGAGCCACTTGGATCCTCACAAGTCTATGGGACCAGATGGGATCCACCCAAGGGTGATGAGGAAGCTGGCAGAAGAGCTCACCAAGCCGCTCTCCATCATCTACCAACAGTCCTGGCTCACTGGGGAGGTCCCAGATGATTGGAAGTTGACAAATGTCACGCCCATCCACAAAAAAGGCTGGAAGGAGGACCCAGGAAACTACAGGCCCATCAGCCTGACCTCGGTGCCTGGCAAGGTTATGGAGCAGGTCATCCTAAGTGCAATCACACAGCACCTACAGGATGGACAAGGGATCAGACCCAGCCAGCATGGGTTTAGGAAGGGCAGGTCCTATCTGACCAGCCTGACCTCCTTTTATGACCAGGTGACCCACCTGCTGGATGACGGGAAGGCTGTGGATGTGTCTACCTGGACTTCAGCAAAGCCTTTGACACCGTCTCCCACAGCATCCTCCTGAAAAAGCTGCAGCCCACGGTTTGGACAGGGGCACTCTGGGTTAGGAACTGGCTGGAGGGCCGGGCCCAGAGAGTGGTGGTGAACGGTGCTGCATCCAGTTGTGATCCAGTCACTAGTGGTGACCCCCAGGGATCAGTGTTGGGCCCAGTTCTGCTTAATATCTTTAATATCTTTATCGATGATTTAGATGAGGGGATTGAGTCCACTATAAGCAAATTTGCAGATGACACCAAGTTAGGGGAGAGTGTCAATCACCTGGATGGCAGGAGGACTCTGGAGGGACCTGGACAGGGTGGAGAGTTGGGCTGATTCCAACAGGATGAGGTTCAACAAGGCCAAGTGCTGGGTCCTGCACTTTGGCCACAACAACCCCCTGCAGCGCTACAGGCTGGGAAGAGAGTGGCTGGAGAGCAGCCAGGCAGAAAGGGATCTGGAGTTTGGATTGACAGGAAGCTGAACAGGAGCCAGCAGTGTGCCCAGGTGGCCAAGAAGGCCAATGGCATCCTGGCCTGGATCAGGAACAGTGTGGCCAGCAGGACCAGGGAAGTGATCCTTCCCCTGTACTCAGCGCTGGTGAAGCCACACCTGGAGTGCTGTGTCCAGTTCTGGGCCCCTCAGTTCAGGAAGGATATTGAGGTGCTGGAGCAGGTCCAGGGAAGAGCAACAAGGCTGGGGAAGGGACTGGAGCACAAGTCCTATGAGGAGAGGCTGAGGGAGCTGGGGTTGTTCAGCCTGGAGAAGAGGAGGCTCAGGGGAGACCTCATCACTCTCTACAACTCCCTGAAAGGAGGTTGTAGCCAGGTGGGGGTTGGTCTCTTCTCCCAGGCAACCAGCAGTAGGACAAGAGATCATCGTCTTAAGCTCTTCCAGGGGAGGTTTAGGTTGGATATTAGGAAGAAATTCTTTACAGAGAGGGTAATCAGGCATTGGAATGGGCTGCCCAGGGAAGTGGTGGATTCTTCGTCATTGGAGGTTTTTCAAATGAGACTGGATGTGGCACTGAGTGCCATGGTCTGGTAACCACAGTGGTAATGGATCAAGAGTTGGACTTGATGGTCTCGAAGGTCCTTTCCAACCTGGCTGATTCTATGATTCTAAGTTCCTTTAATACTAAATTTAATACCTAGTCCCACAGTGGTTATGAACAGCAAGTAGTTCCCCACAGTGGTTGAACTCCCCAACCAGGGCTTAGAAGCAGCATCTACACACCTATCTGGTTTGGAAAAGCAGATTAGGCATCCCACAGAGCTTTCTCTTGAACCCTCTCACATGCAGAGAGAAAAAACTAATACCACTGAATATTTATGTCATGTCCCTTGTGGTGCAGTGAACTTCATGCTAAGATCATTGAAACAAATACTGCATTGCTAATGTTGTATTTCCATTTTTTTGTAGTGATATTGAGGACTATTTTACATTCAAATGCTATCTGTCTTGAATTAATGAGGATAAGAAGCATGCAGTACATTGCTACATATTTCCAGTAGCCCTTATGTTGTTTTCACCCTGTGAATGTTCCTGAAGGGAAATACACAACAAGAAAAGACATATATGAAAGGAAAAAGTAGTTATGCTGAGTTCTCTCTCCCTTCCTACTCATATATCTGTCTTTATTCTTTCTGCAAAATAACCACATGGCTGATGGGCCACATGAGAAAGGATGGAGAGAAATATTGAGCAAGAAAGAAATAAATTGAAAAGGTTTATTTCTCTTAGAAATCTGTGCATCAAAGGGACAACAGGCACCATAATTCTTTCCTAATATTCTAAATTCTTTATCGTCTCCAATCATATTCAGTGAGAACACAGCCACTGCATCTGTACGTCCTTGCTAATTTATCATGCTACACCATGCTCCAATAACCAGCTTCCCCAAATGTTCAGATCAGGCATCAATCTGGATCAACACATATCCAGTCATAATTCCATGCTGCTAAAACCCACGTACCAGGAAATCGAGGTGCAAACAGGTTTGTGCACATGGATGCAGAAATTCAGTAATCTGGAGAAGCACAGATAGGAGGACATCTGTAGGCTGGCTGTCCAAGATCAGTTTACTTTCTGCTTTATTTACTGGTTCAACAGTCATGTTTTATGTGTGTGTGTGTGTGTGTGTGTGTGTGTGTATGTGTGTGTGAAATCAACACACCCATATATATGCATGTATGTGTATATATATATATGATTTTTTATTCTCAAGTTTGTGCCTGTACTACCTCCGAATATGCAATTAAATTATTATAAGCGTCAGCGTACTATTTAAAATACTACTTACAAATTTCTATACATTTCATTGCATTATTTTTCAAATAAATTAATGACGTTAATTTTACATAGTATTGCAATTAATTTTAGTCGAATATTCAACCTTAATGAAATTAATATTTAACAGACTTCTGCAATCTGTCCAAGACTGTTTGCTAAAGAACAATTATTCCTACTGCTACATTTGAAGCAAAAATTCCTTGAACTCTGAGAAACTGAGAAAATTAGTTCACAACAGAATATTAGGTCATGTCCTCATACAACACTCCTAAGACATTCAAACATACCCACACATCTGGGAAGATGTTGCTATAAAAACTCTCTCATGCAAGTAGTCCTTACTCAGCCTTTAGTCAAATTCCAAACATTCAACAAAGCTCATAATTTCCTGAAAAGTCAACATTTTCTTTCAGAGAAAGTGGTCGGATGGTTAGGTGATGACATAGAAATGCTGAAATAAAAATGCTAAATCAAGAATTACAGAGATAATGCGTACGACTCATTTTGCCATAATATATTTTTCAATAATTTTTATATCTGGTAGCAAAAAACTTCTCATAAGTTGAAAGCCAGTATATGGTTAGCAACAAACACATCTTTTGTCCTATAAGAATTTATTATTTTATCAATGGCTGAATCCTGGGAAATCAACACAAGTTTTCTATCAGAATGAACTGATCTATTTATATTTTATGCTTTTGGAGGTCCTAAATTTTCTTACTCTTTGTGTTGTCAGCTCTCATAAATACAAAAATTTATTGAGAACAATTCTGTTCTGAGAAGCTATAAAGATTAAACACTAAGATCTACACATTTATGACATCAGATGCCCACTGTCAGAAAATAGGAAACTTCGGTGCAAACTGCAGACTTGTGGCAAAAATCTATCATTCCTTATCTTTCCAGAGCAAGTAAAGATATGGTAGCATGGTGCAAAGCATCCTATTTTTTTAGGACTATTATTACTAGCTGATGGAAAATTGTCTTCAGAATTGCTATTATGATTATAAGCCATGCATGGATGTAATGCAACCAAATAAAAATATATTACACTGGGTTTCCTTGTTAAATCACAGTAACTCTCTCCTCTCGACACACTCTGTTTATTTGAGCTGACCTCAAATACCATTCCATTTATGGTCTGTATTTAGGCCTATAAATAGGGTAGTTAAAAGAATTTCTATGTAAAATCTGTAGAGAAATTTAGGACCCTTCCCTGTTAACAAGAAGAACAGAAGGTAATGTTATTTGAGGAAAGGAAACAGTCACTGGAAATGCAAACTGGACAGTTACTCAGATCCCTTCTTCTATGAGCGAGAGTATTTTTATCCCCTTTTATGCCTGAATAATATTTGCTGTGTCCTGGGCATGTTCTCCAACCCTCAAAAAGTAGACTGAGAGTAGAAACTGATTTTTCCACTCGCTGTTATTAAGGAAGACTCCTGAAACCTTTACTCCATCCTGGCCAAATGCACAGCAGGGAGCCCACTTCTTTCTGGACCATCGCAGTATTTTGTAGCCTTTTTCAATTTTCTTGTCAGCTCACAGAATCACAGTATGGCTGAGGATGGAAAGGGCCTTGCAGGTCACCTTGTTTACTCCACTGCTCAAGCAGGGCCTCCTTCACTAGATTGCCCAGGACCATGACTTTTGAATATCTTCAAAGGTGCAAACTCCACAACCTCTCAGGAAAGCCTGTGGCAATGCTCACACACCCTCACAGTAAAGAAATGTCAGGTGGATTTCCCAGAACAGGTCAGGGAGCAATTCCCTTGCAGGCACTTTCTTGCTTACATGCAAACACTTGAGGTGACTCTGCTTAAGCCCTGTTTTGTTGATTATCATAGAATCATTTAGGTTGAAAAAGACTCTAAAATCATCAAGTCCATCCATTAACTCAGCACGTCCAAGTCCACCACTAAACCATATCCCCAAGTGCCACATCTACAGGGTTTTTAACACTTCCAAGGATGGCAACTCCATTACTTTCCTAGGCATCCTGTTCCAATACTCTTCAACTCTTTCAGTGAAGAAATTTTTCCTAATGTCAAAGCTAAATCTCACCTGGTGCATCTTGAGGACATTTCCTCTTGTTCCATTGCTGTTACCTGGGAGAAGAGACCAACCCTCACCTTGCTACAACCTCTTCTCAGGTAGTTGTAGAGAGCAACACGGTCACTCCTGAGCCTCCTTTTCTCCAGGCTAAACATCCCCAGCTCCCTCATCTGCTCCTGATCAGACTCATGCTCCAGACCCTTCATCAGCTTTGTTGCCCTTCTCTGGACACACTCTGGCACCTCAATGTCTTCCTTGTCATGAGGGGCCCAAAATTGAACGCAGTATCTAAGGTGCAGCCTCACAACTATGTGTTCCCTTCATTCACATCACCCCAGGCCCTTGTAGAAGACCCAAGCAGCACAGTCCAACCTTGTCTTTTAGCTGCTGTAGTCCTTTTTTGACACAGGCCGAGTCCTAAAGTCCCAAAGGCTCTGGTAAGGTCATTACCAAATTCTTACTTCCAAGCCTCACCCAAAAGATCTGCCTTGCTACTGCATTTCAGAGCTCTACCCTGTTCACAGTAGTCACTGAGTCTTTGCAATAAAAACTCTTAATGTCCATATGTGGCAAGCATTTGCTGTTTACATAGCCATTAGCCAATCTTTCCAGAAGATTTCTTTCTTGCATGCTATTTTCTTACTTGGGTTACAAGAGCAAAAAACAGAGGCCTGTTTTAACAGGCAAAAACTCAAACATAAAGTCACAGCCACAGTCTTTTTTCAGATGTGCTTTTCATCATAGTCTTCGGGCAACAGAAAAAGCAATATTTTTTTTTCTTCTTTCACGGTAAGATTTAGTTTAGACGATCATTTCTTCAGGCTGATATCTACATTGAAAGCAAGATTTAATCAAGAATTACATTGCTTAATGCTGTTTTGCAGAGCTTTGATAGATTGATTCAGCCTTTCCTTAGTCATATGACAAGTGAATGCAATAAAGGATGAATAGTCTCCCTATCTTGTCTCTCCACGTTCCGAGGTATTCACACCAGCCTTAGCAAAACTGCTTTTTAAGATCAGTCTAAAAAAAAAAGGTCAGAGCCTATCACAAACTACTGTATCAAAGAAATATGCAAATCTTTCCTTGTTCCATATTCTCCCTAGCCTCCCACTACAATTATTAAATTATAGGGTATTAATAGAAACTAAATGAAGCACTCTGAAAAGATGAATTCCAAAGATACAAAATTCAAATGCCAAATAGAGAGCATGCAATTAGGTTCTTAAATAATTCTTATCACAGTTCATGCTAATATTAGCACTTCCAAAAAACAATAGAAAACTGCAATATTCCAAGAGACACTCCATTGAAACAGCATAGTGAGACACAGAGAAAGAATTTCGGTGAATTTCTGTATTTTTATGTTATTTGCAAATAATACTTACCTCCAGTTACAATAGAAAAATTATTTTGCACTCCTAAAAGAATTTGTAGTATTTATGTGGTGAAAAAAATGTGGTAAGAAAAAAAATGGTTTTTTTCTGAACCAATACAAAAATGAGGCTTTTCTGCTTGGATTTTTCAGAGAGCACAAATTAGCACAAACTTTTTACCTAATTGGGCTCTTCAAGTAAGTATGCAGCAACGAGCATTAGTCTCTCCTCATTGCTTTTTAAAACCTTTATGTCTATCCAGGTCCCATAGCCTTACAGATTTTAATGGCCTTAATGAAGAAAAAGAGCATTGTTATTCAATTTGACTCAAGCAGATCTCCATTCAGAATGACAATGTCGCCATTCACAACGCTATTGTTAGAGTTGTGTCATCCTTTCTATTTTAAATCTTGTTGTTCAGGAAGTTTTAACTTGACAGTAATTTTTCTTCCTTGAATCCCAGGCTTCACAAATAAAGTTGGTTAGTCGGTTGGTCAGTCAGTCAGTCAGTCAGTCAGTCTGTCTATTATCTACAGACATAATCTACATTCCTGCTGTAAACAATACCAAAAGACAGAATCATTCATTTGGTGAGTTGTTCAGAATATCACTTTATAGAGCTCAAAATCGCTGTTCTTCTAAAAAGTGAGGTTTGGCAAATAATTTACCCACCATACAGTCCAATTAACTTTGATTTCCTGATGACAAAAAAATCGAAGTGTACAGTGCTCCAAAGCAGAATTTTACTGTAACCTGGAGCTAGATGCCATCTCAGCATGATATCAAAGGCTCACTCTAGAGGACACAATTTGCAAGAACATACACCAAAAACCAACAGGAGCAGGAATAAAAGTCTGGGTATTAGCTGAGCACCCTCAGCAGTGCAGCTGTCAGAGAACAAATTATTATATCTAGAAGAAAATATTGTTTTCTAAATGCTGGACCAAAAATGCTGGGAAAAATTGGAAGGTGAGAGGAACAGATGGCTCTCACTCAGACCAGGGCAGGCTGAAGGGAAACAGAAGGACTGAGAGTAAGTGAAAAAAACTAGTATCTGAACTCCCTTTGTTTTTCTCTCCTCCCCCAGTTCTCTCAGAAAAACTAAATAATGTAAAGTTTGGAGTAACTAGTATGACTACAGAAGTCACCAAAAAAGCACCACATCCTGGAGAAAAAGCTTTTAGCCCATGAGAACTGCATTCACAGAACCGCACTGGATCTACTCAAAATGACCAGTAAGTAAAAATGGGTTTCTGAAAGAAAAGTACTATTTATCAGTTTAGGCTTAAACTCTTGCCCTAGGGCTGACACCAGAGGTCAGATTAGATATGGACTTTTGTATCCTCCTTCATTAAAGGGGTTCCTAGAATGGAGATTTAAATAATCTCCTCTTCCCTGAGAGTTATTTTTAACATCAGATCACCAATATATCAGCTGTTTTACCAAATAATGTTTCTATACAGGTAGATATATCATTTACATATATCTATGAAGGTGTCTGACTCAATTTTCTAATCAGAAAGTTTTTTAAACATGATTTCTTGCTCTAAAAGGTGATCACTTTTTCTGCAGAAGTGAAAGTTTCCCATTTACTAGCTGGCAGTACAGTCAGAATATGCTTAGAGCTGACTAGATGTATTATCACCTGTCAGCTATTTAGGGCTCCTATTAAGTTAGAAGATAGACCCGCACTGAGTCGGGGAAAACTACATCTGCTTTCCAGACATCAAACTGACATTTCCTGGAAAGAAAACACCCCACCTGTTCTCTGTAGTCTTGGGAGCTGCCAATAGGGCAGGCAGACATTATTTTCAGGTTAACAAACTGAAAACAGATTAACGAACATTAAAACTTTGCCACTCCATTATTAACTCCAGTGCGTTACTCAGGACTGGGAGCATTTGTATTAAATATGGCACCTGCTGGAGGCTATTCAAGTGAACAAATCAGACGGAGGAATTAGGCCAGTACCAATTACTCCAGGGGAGGAAAAATGCCCTGACACAAATGGATTCCTATTTTCCGAGTACTTTGACTCGAAACTGTCTTCTCATTGACGCTTAGCACTTTCTTATAACGTGGCCAATATTTTATTGATCCATGAGTCTATTAATCCACGAGCCTGGTTTCATGGGATGTAGCGATGAAAATAGCTGCACGTATGCAGCTTCTTATGCGTCTGTGGATAATCTGTCATACTCAGTAGCCTGTATTGAGATGTCATCATCAGGATTTCAAACAATCTGTTCAATAAAATCATTCGTTCAAATTTCTTATTTTGAATTAAATCTTCTGAAATGCCTTTAGTGCCGATAAAGGAAGGGGTTTGCTAAGCAACAGTTTCAGCATTTCTTCTTGCGATTGAAATCCTGAGAGCAGTTATAAATACTAGAAAGTAGAATGCCTGGGCAATAGAATATATTCAGCAAACTGATTAGTTATACTAAAAAATTCTGTTGGCAACAAGTGAAATAAATGTAGGCAATGTTTTGCCTATAGCAACCAAAGCAAATTCAAGAAGGCATTTTAGAAGGATTACAAAGCATGTAGTCTACATTGATTTCAAAGACAGACAAATATTTGCATATCTTAAAATAATTTAATTTTAAAACATTATAAAAAACCCAACATAAATATATTTGTGAAAATTAGCACACTAACTAGTTAGAAAAGGGGAAAAGAATGTAAATAGGTGTGTGGTAATTAAAGGCAAATATGTTTCAAGAACCAGGAAAGAATTTCTATTTTCATAAAATATAACTCCCTTTTAGGGTTTTAAAAATCAATCTTGCCAATGGATTTCACATTCTAAGGACTGCAAGCTTGAATCACAAATTTGACAGTACCAAATTTCTTGACTGTAGACATGAAGCTATATTTGTGTTTGGTTATTTGAAAACATGTTTTTTAAAGCAAAAAGACTTTTTAGTGCTGTTAAGTTTCTCCCCAACACCCTCCCCACCTCCCCACAGAAGCCTTGTTTTCTTAAAATTATCAAGAAGATACTAAGCTATCTCCAGATATCTATCTGGGAAGGGTAGGTGGTAATTGTGATGTTAAAAAACATTTTGAACATTTTGAAATGCTGTCTTGTTTACAGCTTCATCATTCTGAGTATCATGTTCTTCAACTGTAATATTGCAATTTTGGTTTCTAATGGATCTGAATTCAGGGTTACACTTGTAACCCATTCCCAACAGAATTTTGAAATACAGCTGAAATGTAGCTCTTCTTGCTGTGGAATTTCAAAGCTTTTAAGTTATTAAAATTGCATGTCCTTCTATATTTACTATAGATATAATAGATGAAATAATTTCTTTGAGGCAATTACGGTCCTCTGAAGTCAAGGGTTTATTGAAACTGCTAGAGTCCAACCTGAATGTCTTTTAGAATTTGCTCAGAATTTTCTTCTGCTGTCTATCCTGAAGTGAGAAAAATGTTAGCAAATCAGTTGCTTTACTGATTGCATATCTATGCCAGTAACCACAAAACATAAAATTTAAATTTTCTTTTTGCACGTGATGCTTTAATATAAGGACTAAGGGATAACTTGGTGTTCCTACTCTATGGGCTCTTCATAAAGAACTACATGCATTTTACTATTTTATATGAATTATGAAATCTTTGTTCAAGGGAACTCTGAAACAGTAGGCAAGAACTATAAGAAAATCCACAAATTTTCCTCGTATTTCTAATGAATGGACCAGTACCATAGTTAATTACCATAATTAATAAATGGGACAATTTCATTATCTTTTCTGCTCAGGAGAACTAAAAACAGAGTTTCTTAGATTAAGCAAACTTCCCAGCCTTCTTGTTAATTTGCAAGCAAAAATGATTTTCACTCCTTTTTTCATAGCACAGATTTCTGCATGTAACTGTTGGGATGTAAATTACCTCCAGAGCATTTGCAGAGTAGGGCAAATATTTCTTATTCTGCCATAAATTTATCAACAATGTTTCTCAGAACTTTAAATCCTTAATTCAAAGGCAGAATTCTGTCTAGATTCATACTGGAATCCCTTAGGATCCACTTGTAACATCTTCACAGACCTTTAAGATACTTTGATTTTAAAAACTCTCTAACAAAGTCTAACATGACCCTGGGTTTCAATTAGGACTGACTTTCTTGGCCAATTAGATTGATGAGTAATTTCATTTAATCATACAATTATAAATTTTAAAAAATCTCTTTATTATACTACTCGATTATCATTCCTTAGAAAGGACTATATCTTGCTTCAGGATAAGGATTGCAAATCCCAATCCAGTACTAAACAGTGGTTAAGAAAAGAACATACAAATAATTTTGTCTGTTATCTTTGATATTTTTAAAATTTGTCTTGGTTTACAGGGAAATAATGATATTTCAGTTAAGTAGAACTATAAAAAAAGTGGCGGCTTGATGAAAATTTTTCTCTTTTATTTTGAAGAGTTTGAAATTCATGTTTCAAATACATGGAAGGAAATTTTTAAACAAAAAAAAAAAAGTATCACTGAAGAGTACCGACATCTTTCATTCAAAGGATGCTGAAAAAAGGATGCCAACTACATCAGTCAAAAATAAAAATATTTAAAAATTTGGCAGCTGCACTTTTCTTAAAGAACTTGATGTAATAAAATAAATAATAATTACATATGTATAATGTTCATATATTATACATCTATATAGAATGGATGTAAATGAATATACAATTCTCTATTTCTCACTATTAAAGTGCTTTGGGAGGTTTATTCTTAGCAGATGTATTATATTATGTTTGTTGTCAAAAACTGAAAAAGAAATGCTATACAAATACTAGTCCTCACAAGTTGCAATGAACTATGCTTTACATTTAAGAAACACCAGCTTAGTCTAGTAGATGTAGAGTAGTTTAGAAATTATCTGAAATCTGCATTTCTAGGGTTTCTAGACAATCCTAGAACACCTCAAAATGGTTCAGGCTTGACACTGTGAATACATGCTTGGAATAATTTCAGTACTTAGTGGTATTTTTCCATAATTCTACCTTGACATACCTCTCCACTACAGGCTCGAGTAATGCAAATCCTATTTGAAAAGTCAACATGAGGTTTTCATGTTCCACTACTATTGTTTTAGTGGGTTCTGTTAATCAAACCAGGAAACAGAAATACAACAGTGAGATTTAACTGACTAGTCGCAAACATGCTTACAGGTCTGATTTCAAACCCTGGCTTTACAAAAGGATGGATGAAATTTTAGAAAACTGCAGCCACTCCAAGAACTTCTTAAATACAAAATTAGTCAAGGGTTGACTTTTCTCAAATTAATTGATATATTTTATTTCTAATATGTTACCAATCTGAGTGTCATGTTCCCAAAATCATATGAAAATAGGACTAGAAGAGATGTGACATCTCCCTTTGCCCTTCTTCTAAAGAAATTTCAGACACTACTGTTTAGTTTTCGTGAAAAAAAAAATCTTGCTTTCTGAGCAGTCAAGCTGTCATTTCCAATATTTTTAAAGGACTTTGAGACTGAATTTTACTTCAGAATCTTTTGATATCCAACACACCTCAGGAAGCTAAAGTGTGCTCCAACATGAAATGCCACACTGTAAAAGAGCCCTAACTCTCACCTGAAGCAAGGCACTAAGATGCCGCTGCATTATCTACATCTTCTACAAGTACTTGTGTTGTTGTGCAGCTTTTCTGTCCTCCTGCATCCCCGACATCATTTAGAAAACAAAGACTTTTCTGTAGAGAGCTTGAGCTTTCGTTTGTGGGTCCAAATGCTGCATTCCAATATGCTTTTTAGGGACAGTTTTATAATACCCCAAACTATAGAAAGCTATACTGCCAGGCTACGACAGAGGAAGAAGCAGCTTTACAAAAATGCAAAGGAAAGACCATAAACACACAGTAGACATTGCTAGCCTAGCCCACTGGGCATATATTGTTGGTCACAGCATGGATCTGAGGCTGCGGGGTATATTTACAGCATGGGGTGTGCAGAGCTACACACACAAACAATCGTGAGAACAGTATATTTTTTTCTTATATGAAATGCATTGAAAACTGACCCTGTTGGGATGTAAATGGGGAACTGGATTGTTGTGGAAATTCTACTGGTTTGTATGCTTTTTAAATGTTGAATTTTCTTTTCAAGTGATCAAAAGTGTCTTTGAGTCAAAACAGTCAAAGATGGCAAAGACCACATATTGCTCTAATTCTGGTCTTCATGACATCTTGCAGAGATTAATGCTTGAAAAATATTATTAGAACTTTTTATTCCTTTATCCCAAACTGACACCATATGAAAAGCTTGCCATGATAGCTCTACAATATCTTTTTTTTATTATTATTTTTGAAGCTATACCATGTAAATTAAACTGGGAAAATCACATCAAAGCTAAAAGAAAGAACTAACATGCACTACATGGAGACATTTAAACACCTGTCATATCCTCTCCTCCTCAGGTAGTAGAATAATCACTCTACCTCTTGAAATGTGAATGCTTCAGCCTTTTATTTTACATTGCTTCCTCTCTGCTTCTTTCTTTCCCCAGGGAATTTTTAACCCCCTGTTTACAAAGCTTCTTCTCACATGCAAAACCATACTATATTACAACTCCTGTAACTGGTAGGGCACAAGACTTTCAGGGCCTTCTCATCACAGTTTAGTCTAGCAACCAAAGGAAAGGTTGATGGATTTATGTCTGTTCTAAATATCACCAGAAAACCATCCCTGGCAGAGACTCTTTACACCTGTGAGACAGAGGGGATCTGGTACTAACAGTGTGTTTCTAAATTAGTTTCTCAATGAAAGATTTGTCTTCAAAAATCTTTTATAGCCATTTGAATTAGCCACACTTAACCCATGGCTGTACTATCAATATCGGTAATTTCAATGTACATATGTATTTCCAGCAAGCACAATAACATTAAATTTTTTTGTGGTGTTTCTTCTTTATTGCAGTAAAACATTGGAAAAAAGTCTTATTTTACAGTCAAAAAACCCCCAAACCTGTATGGGGGTTCCCGTAGAGAAACAAGACTTCCATAATAGATAAAGTATAAAAATTGTGTCCTTCCTTTAACTATCAAGAGGAAATATTGTACCACAAGTCTAATAAAGAAAAGTTGACTCTATGTCATCATTGATAGAGCTGGACAGCTTAGCATTTACTTCAAATTGCTTACATGGCAAAATAAAAGTATTGATCATTCACCCATGCCATTATTTAAATAAGGAAACCATGCCTTCTTTCACCTAAAAGTATTTCAGGAAAGGGAATTTGAAATACTGTCCCATTCTCAAATATTGAAACTGAGATATATGGAAAGTTGAAATGCTTGCAAAACTTGCCACAGTGACAAAATCCAATGTGAATTAAACCTTGATGTCCTCTCTAATCGGTAAAGCAATCTGAATAAAAGAGCTGGCAAATAAATTTAGTAGGAAGATGCATTTTCATATAGTCACTTTTGCCAAGGGGAAATTAATCTTATCTTTCTTTTCCAGTTAAAAAATACAGCGAAGATTACTCATCCTTAAAAGAGGTGTTAGCAGAGTACTTACTGGTAATGTAGGAACAATAATACTTGATATAAGTGCGGAAGTGTTATGAAAACACATTGTGAAAATACTATTTATTTAAAAAATTTTAAAAGCTTAATTCCTGCTCATTTAAGCACATGTACAATTCTTATTAGAAAAATAAGAAAAAATCCATAATTTACATACGTGGTGTAAATATATGGCTCTAGGAACTTCCACTTGTGAATTAAATACAGTCACAGCTGAAGGATCTCGGGTTAGATCTTTATCAAATAGTGAGAGCCCTGCCTACAGAGGAGTTGGTAGGTGGGTGTTCACTGTTTCAGAGTTACCCACTGAAAGCTCAGTGCATCTCAGAAGCCACAGAAATAGGCACAGCAAGCAAAAAAGGGGTGTATGAATCTTGTGGTGTTTATGAGTGTTAACGGTGGACCACACAATAAATTTCCAGGGCTATGCAGAGCTAAATGCTTATTGGAAGAGGAGACTTTGAGCTACAGAAAGACCTCCATCAATAGACTAATCTCTTTTCAAGGCAACTACTGCATTGCTCTTGTCAACCAGTTTAATATCTGCTGTAACTCAAGAAGATGCAACACTCTGGTCAACTGTACAAAAAAGCTCAAAAGCCTCCAGAGCCAGATCTTACCATATGCATCATAATCTCATTTGAAGATCTGTTCTTGTCTCCTCCACTATTTTTGTCAGTGTTACAATCAAAATCTGACAGACCAATATTCTATCAAAGATCCAAATAAGCATTTTAAATGCAAAGTCATTATCTGGAATATTGACTAGCATGAGGTGAGCAGCTAAATACTTGGACTTGGCAGACTTCAATAATCTCACAAAAATGGCACCTGTCTACAAGTCTTATATACCAGTCTTGCTGCATTAAAATCAATGAATTTATGACTGCTTCCAGTAGACAGGGATCTGCCCCAAAGAAATTATAATTCAACATATCATGGTACTGGTTCAAGCATAGTTAAAGACAGTGCTAATGGTACATCAAAAACAGGGGAAAGCTTTTTTATATTTGCCTTAAAAGTACCTTTTATGTCTGCAGGAAAAAAAAATTCTTTGACATTTCATTTTCAATCAGAGGCAGGCTTACAGCTGCTAGAGTCATGAATTATTACCTAGGAAAAAATAGTAATGAAAAATTAGTTTTAAAACAGATCTGGCAACTTGAAGTTCAAGTGAGATAGAAAGTTATTTTTTGAATAGTAATTTCTTCAGCACTGCAGCTGTCATGAGGACACTTGTAAAAAAATGATGGGAGAAGGAGTAGGTCTTGTTAATGTACCAAGGATGAGCATAACTCTCTTAATTTCAGTCCAGGTCTCTTTTCATCTGAATGCAGAACAAGAACACTAAATGTCTGGACAAGGGGTGGCTCCCACTCTCCTTTGCCACTTATTCCTTCTTTCCACCAAACTTCTGACTTACATATTCATGTGAAAAAGTAACGCATGCTTGTAGAGATGGGCGTTCCTCTTTCGGTGTCCTTAAATTTCACATTTTTGTGCAACCTACAGAGTGCTGTCTTTGGGCTAATCCTAAAAATAAGTTTAGAGCATAAATGAACTGCAGGAAAATCCCATGAAGGTGTGGGAGTAACTGACAAGATTTTGTCTTGAATTTCTCAAATACAGCTTGGCTGCTATTACCTGGCAAAGTAAGGGGGAAGCGTATAAGTGTAAACCATGGACCATTTTCCATACAGACTTTATTCTGCTGTTTTATCTGACTCCAAACTTCTTGTCAGGAAAAATATTTTTATTCTGACATTAAGAACTAAAGCCTTCTACACATGTCATAGTTTTGTGGAGGTTCTTGATTTATTTGTTTCCTTTTATTTTGACCTCCCTCCTGCTTACACAAACCCTTACTGCAGCCTTCATACATTTCTTAGTGGAATGATTCCCTGAGACAAGCTAAGTGTATCAGCTTAGACTTCACAGAAGCTCTCAATGATAGCACAACCTGAAGAGGTATCTTTCTCTCCTCTACCCTTTCCACCAACCCCCCCCACTTCAGCATACACAGTGGATTCTTTCTACACATCCAGATGTAAATGTGGAGTCACTCTGCCCGTGATCCTGACCAAAAAAGTGCCAGAAAAACATATGTGCTCCTGATTTTGAACCTTCAAAGAGATTACAACCAAACATGCCGTGCTTAATATTAACTCACATAGAAAAAGTGCTACAGGTTAAGGGTGATGCTCAGTAGCTGAACTGGTAGGGTTTGTGTTGGAAGCTAAGGATTTTATCTCACCCTATGGAGAGCCAGTAGGTAAACTAACTCAGTTTTGGAAAGTGTGCATCAGTTCTTCAGCAGCAAGGACAGTGATAGCAAATTTGTTTGTGGAGATGTATATACCATATACACAGGTTCAAACAGATGATGTGGAAGGTACAAAAACTTTATGCCCTTCATTAAACTAATATCCTTCTGAGGAGTTGAAAATTTTACTTAATATCTTGGATCCATCTTTTTCATCCATGAAATGATGCACCCATGGTAGCAGCACTGTAATCAGGTTCTTAAGCTTTGGAGCAAGAAAAGGAAATAATGTGAAAGCCATTTCAAATGCTCGATGCTTTTTGATGCTTCTTACAGCAGCAGTTGAAGCTGAAAAAGGAGGGGGAAAAAGTGTATAATGACCAATATCTTTCCTCTGATATACATATAAATGTGACTGACATTCACAGTAATAACCTGCACAGATTGCTTTACTTTTATTACTTAAGTGAAACACATCAGGATGGAACTGGGAGCTTCAGCAAGTTAAAAGGCTGAGAGGTATGTAGGCTCATAAACTGTGGAGCTTCTGGATGTGATTAAAAACAGTACAAAGTGTCTAGATTGGAGAGATTTAATTGATTACTGTTCTAATACTTTAGCTAGTTCAATATGCAGATGACACTCTCTGAAATAGTACAATCCAATCTTTTCTGAGTAGAGTCCAGTGATAAGCACGACTAAAATTTTCAAAGGCATTCAGAACTTAATGGGAGATGAATGCGTAATTATTCTTCAGACCCTTTGAAAATCTCAGTCTTGATACTTACTACTTATTGATCACAAACTGTGACATACCTGATGTTAGACCATTAAATTACTTGGTTAGATGAAATATTTCAGAAGCCTATTCACAGAAGCCTATTTAAAAACAAACAAACAAAAAACCACAAAAAAAAACAAACCTCCCAACAACAACAATGAAAACAAAACAAAACGAAAACCCAAAAAAAACAATCGAACAAAAACCAAACAACAAAAAAAAAGAAAAACAAAAACAGAAAGAGTTAAAATTTCTAGTAAGAAACCCTTATCCCTACACTTTATACACTGCTCACTTCCTTGGAAACAACAGCCTTCTTCCTGACCACAGGAACAATTATAGCAAAATAAATTTCTGGATATGACCTTTTTGTAGCAACTACTGTAATAACCTCTCAGGAAGCATGTCAGGGGTGAGAGGGGAGACAGTTCTCCCTTCTGATTAGCATCCAACTGCAATACAAATCTGAGACACTGAAACTGGTGCTCAGGGTAAGAACACCTGATGCACCCATCAGAAAAGGGAAAGGAACCTAATACCCTATAGGATTGCACTGCTAGTGGTGTAGGTCTTTAACTGAACCTTCATCTGGAGGCAAAAGGATCCATATGACACAAGAAATAAATTTCAAGGCCAATTCAGCACTGAACTTCCAATGTTTTGTTGTTACAGTTCAATAAAATCACTTTGTACTACACTCATTTCTGTATAAAATAAAGTGAATGTCATACTTTTTTGTCATATCATTTTTATTTAACAGGTTTTTTTTTTCTATATCCATTAGTTAAAAAAGTTATAACAGGGCAAATCATTTATCAAAATGAAAAATGCTGTACTCCTTGAGCAAGGAAAGGGAGTCTAAATAGAATGTCCCTGCTCTTAAATTAATGGAACCATCTCACATTTAATATTTTCTCTTAAGTAGTTATGTAAGCACTCCAAGATCATTAATGAAGAAGTACAGAATCACAATTTACAGCTGAAGGGCAAAACTGCTTAAAAGCATTTCAAAATCTTGTCATGGCGTGATATAGTCTAGGAAAATAAATGTAAGGATCATTGATCTCCGATATTATAATTAAATGTACATAACACATGACAAGGAGAAAGGACAACAAAGTTCATTAAAACTTGACTTCAAAATGAAGATGCAGGACTAATCAAGCAGATGTAATAGGGAAGGGTCAGGTTTATAACCAAGGAGCACTTTCATGCTAACAATGAGAATTTTCAAAATAGATTTTTTGGTCACTATTCCAATTTTAACTACTAGTTATTATTTATATAAATAATTAAAGTTATTATTAATAAAGACAATTCACTTGTGTGCAACAACCCCAAATGTACCCTTTGGCAGTTCAGCTGGTGGTGTTGTGTTATGTTACATTTTTGTCCCTTAGAATCATTGCAGCAGTTCAGTTGTCCTTCGTAAATGCAGCTCTCACTTCGCCATCCAGACTCTAATACACACATTCCTAGCTTTCTTTCTAAATAATCCATCAGAACAGATTTACCCAGACTTTCTTCAGTAATGCAATAACTGATCTTTTAATATACAATACATTTATTGCAACCAAAGAAAATTCACAGAATTCAGATGGAATATATCCCAGAGTGTTAATGGAACTTGCAGAAATAGTGTTGGAGTAACTGGCTATTATTCTTCAGAACTAATGGAGAAAAGCAAAGGTCCCAGAGCTGGGAAATGGCAAACCATATTACTTATTTTGAAGAGAAAAACATATAAAACAGGCAACCTACCAGAGGAATTACAGAACAGAGACTTCAAATTTGAACTGCCAAGTTAGCTAGCAAAGCAGTCAGTTTGCAACCTGCTACAAAGTCATGCTGAAACATGGTGATAAACAATGGAAATAAGAATTGGCAAAGACAAAGCATGTCTACAATATAAATATTATTGAACATAGGTCTCGTGCTTAGTGCTACTGTACCACTCAACACCTTAAGACACTTCCACATATGCCAGCTAGTACAATAGTGACCCTTTACCAGACCACAGGAGCAACAATCTGCAAGATTAATTCCTCATTTCTCTGCACCACTTGCACAGAAAAACTTTATTTTGCTAATGTCCCTTTATACCATTCAAATATTTTACAACATTAGATCACCTTGCATTTGTTAAAAACCAGGCTTTAAATTGCATACTGAGTACACTAAAAAGACTCACAGAAGATATATAACAGAAGATGGAACTTGGATCCATCACACCCATATGGGAGTATTCCTATTTGAGGATTAGGTCTGCAACAGTAACAAAAACAGTCTAAGAACCAATTGTCAGGTTTTGATTCACCGTGGTTTAGGAAGGGCATTTCCCTGACAGTTAGAAGAAACTTCTCGTGTTGAAAATCAAACAACAAAAATAGATTCCTCTTTGTTCCCACAGGACAGAGGAACTGGAAACCAGCAAACACAGAAACACAGAAACAGAACAGCCAGGTTTATCAGGAAACACACACATACGCAAAAAAATCCCTGTTCAATTTAGTCCTTAAGTACTTGGATAAATAATGAGTTCATCTGTTCCAGAACACATCGAAAAGTTTCACAAAATAAATAATTTTACCCATCTTAACAAACATATGTATTTATATATCTTTCAAAAAATTAAAAACTTGAACTCTCTTAATTTTTAAATCCCCTTCTTTTTGTGAACATACATGGCATTTTATCAACAATCAAACAAACCATTTTACTTGTGCTTCTTCATTACTGATAACCTATTTTCTGACATATCATACCTTCCTGTATTTGCTACATTTAAATTCTGTATGTAGGTCCTCAGTCTGGACTAGGGACTCAGAACCCAACTCTTGCCGTGTCGATATGTACAGTGGAAAAATTCTTATGGGGACTAACTTTGCAGACTGATGGAAGAAAAAAAATTCTTGTCCTTCTTAAAAGCAAGTGAGGGAGATAATTCCAGGCATAAGCAATATCACAAACCAGAATGGACACAGATTATCTATTAAAGGTGTTAAAAAGTACAAATTCAGGCAGGGACAGCTACGCTGCTGCTAACTTAACATCTTTTAGCCCGTTCCACAAGCAGTGACTGTTGTCCTTGCAAAAAACTAGAGAATTTGCTCTGTAATTCTATAGAATATAAATGTTTTCTACTACTGGAATTCTGTATCACCTGGCTATAAAAGTCACATGTTTTACTTACATTATTTCTTACTGCTATTCAGAAACTTTTTAGTCACTATAATTGATTTTGAAAGCTTCACTTCTGTTAGTTATACTATATTCAGTGGGAATATCTAAAAAGTACAGAGATGTGTATACTTATAACTGATTTTAATACAATAATAATAATATAGTCCTTTTTAATATAACGTAAAATAATAGTCTAGAATGGTTAGAGCTGATTAGAAAGACCAATAATATAACAAACATAAGAATGCATGCTTGGTTTGGTTACCACCATTGCTGCATCTGTTTTGAAAACCATATAGTCATGTTGGTAAAAGATTATCAACTTTTGCTTGCTTTTTTTACTTTAATAATTATTCTCATCCTAGATTTTAATTTTTCTTAAAATATTATGCCCTTATTATTAGAAAACACAGATTTCTTCTGAATATTTGTCTGTATTTTCTGAACTATGATTCCAACCAAATACAAGGTACTGCCCTTTTTCCCTAATACTTACACTTATTCTGTGTGTTATTTGCTTCAGAGGCAGGAAAGTAATCCACATCTGGCACCTCACACCACATGCCACTTTGCATTAAATTCATAAATAGAAGGAAAATATTGAATCAGAAAGACCTATTAAAAAGAAATGTAAACAGGAATGTGAGAGAGATCCAAGCTAATTAGAATAATATGCAAGAAAAACAGATGCAGGTTAGGCTGGAATCTCAAAAGTGCAATTTCTTAATGGCGTACCCTGGGATTTTATTTTGCTGTCCTCTGTTTCTTTTTCCTTCAGTTTTTCAAGTCAAAATGTAAACAATCTGTGGAACCAAACAAAATCCTCAGTTATTTTTAAATTACTCCTAAATGTTCCTCTACGGGGCAAAAATCAGACCTCTAGAAGCTTTTACTTCGAAGTGGAATAGCATAGTACAACTTCTGGCTCTTCCTTATCCACTGGGCAAAGAAGAAGCAGGAGTAATGACACTAAAACAACCCTGAATCCCACATATTGGTGCCTTCTGTAAGTACTTATAAATATATTCAGAGGATGAAGGCCTCACAAAAAAAAAAATAATTTCCTGACAGTATTGGAACAGAAATCTAAGGAAATCACAGAATTTGCCAAGTCCAGACCAGACCTCCAGAGAGGAAGAGATACCAAGAATATGGTAAAAAAAAAAAAAAGGCAGGGAGCACAGATTTCATTCCAAATATGTGTATTTTTTTCTTATGAAAATTACCCTTTAGATCTTGAATCACGCTTAAAGTTTAGATTATGTGTGAAATGCCATGCACAACTCAAATGCATTTTCATATTTCATGCAATGAGATAGTTGGAACAGATATACAATACTCCTCTGAATGGATTGTGCTTCTGAAACTCTATTAGAATAAACTTTACATTTATTTTCATCAGCGTGGCAGACTTGTCTCATTAACCAGATTCATATTTGTTTTCCAGAAGATTTCAATTGAAACTATTTGGTAGCCAACTCTGAAAAAAGAAAAAGTGTATTAATCACTGCCCTAATGTAGATATATGAGAGCCTGGGGTGCCATAAAACTTGTATTCCCTCTGGTTTGGGAAAACTCTATTAATAACAGGTGGCAGAGCTGTAAGTTAGATATATGTATTTTCCCCAAACAACTGTCAACAAAAACTTTATAGAATATTACGTATAGAACTGTGTTCTGATATCAATACCAAAGTTCTGAAGTCAAGAACTACTCAAGCATTAGAATTCCTTTATGGTACAGTCACAATCCACACGAGTCCTATCTCCCTTGCTGCACCAAACTGATGGTGTTCACCTTATGAGCCGTTAGTTTGGGTTTTTTTCTCTATTTTCAGTGTTATACTTGGTTACCATACAGTACTCATGCTCTGAGCTGAAGAAGGAATTAGGAATTTCTTCATGAGCTTCTTCATGGGACTCATCACGAGAGTATTAGATGTTCAGAGACATTAGAAAATTTACCTTTGCAACAGCCTCAGGGAGGAATAGGTTTTATTATGGTCATTTTGCTGCTCAGGAGCTAAGGCACTGAGGATCAGATTTTTCACAGTTAAATAGGTACCCAAAAATGCATGAAGCAGTGTGATAGTTTTCCCAAAAAGTGCTAAAATCCTTCATTTCCAGCACAAGGGTGCTTTTGAAGTTTCTTCTATGAGACTATGCCCATCACCAGCCATGCAAATAAAAATATTTTAAAATCTGACCAAAAAGATTAAGGATGAGGGCTTCAATGAATTGTGGGTTCCAACTCTCAGACATCTTGGATCTCATCTTCAGTGCGTTTGGCATTCTACTAATATTTTGTATGCCTGAAACACAAGCTTCAAGCTGCAGCAGAAATCAAAACATCAGTTGTATTCTGAATCCTCAGCATTTTTGCATATCAGCCATCAAGATCCCAAGTCAGGCATCCAAAAATACTGAATACCTCTGCAAACACTTTTACATAAACGAACTATCAGCAAAAAGAAACTCTGTGGAGCTGCTGCGGGCAATTTTCAAATACTTTAACTGTGTAACCGTTCTCTCTCTGCAATTCTCATCATCATGTGCTACATACCTTCTAGCTTCTGCAAAAAATGGGGGAGTCCTGGCTGCAATTTCTTTCGCTGCAAATTCTGAATCTCTTGTACTGCATGAGGCAGCAGTTTCTCCACAAAGATTGTGCAGCTGAAGACCACTGCTCCACATATACATACATGCAGAGGCCAATTTGTATATGTAATGCAGCTGATGTGCAAACTACAAATCACTTGACTTTGCGACTCCAGCAGGGTTCTTTTAATTCTTTGCAGACTTGTTGGTGGGGGCTTTTTTTGGTAGCATTTCAGATATTAGAAGGAATAAACAGGAAAAAAAAAAGCGAGACTGTCCTCGTGATTTAATGTACTGACACTCCAGAGTTTTCAACAGGCAACGAGCCATTTGATGCCCTACATACATGCAGGTGATCTTGATCATAATTTCCATGATAAGAAGGCAGAATTCATGGTCTTGCCTTTGTGTTAGATGTGCCCAAACCAAACTTCAGGGTTCCAGAGTCCTCAGAATAAAACTGTGACTTCAAGTCAATTTGTTTCACTTATAAACATGAAGTAAATTTTACTCTCTATCTAAACAGATAGCCTTAAGATAACTAAACATTTATTTTTGTTATTACTTTATTTTTCTTGACATATATGAGTTATTCTGAAATAAAGTTGTATTTGTAGTAGTAATATAAAGTTAGTAGAACAATCTCCACACATGGAATCCAATCCAAAATCCAGGACTTGCAACAATTTCTTAATTTATTTTCGTCTAATCTTGTATAAATGAGCTGAAATATTCCACCATACAAATTCTCATATTACATTAGAGATGAGCTGGATTTTTACAATTATATAAGTGGTAATCATGCAGTGTATTTCTACTAGATTTTGTAATTATTACATCAAATTAAGTTTTATCATATACTAGGACCTTGAAATTTGAAGGACATATGAGGACATTTTTGTTCCTGTAAAAGTAATAGCTTATCACATTCATTGCAGACATAGATGTACAGAAGAAATAATAAACAAGGAGTCAAAATTGAAAGCAATAGAGAGTTCTGAATACTCTAATAAATTTGCAGTGCACTGGAAGGATACTTCAATTGTTGGCTAACACATAGACAGAGAGTAATCATAAGCATATCTTCAACACTGAAATATGTGTAAGGACAATAAAACTATATATATTCTTTTGTTCAACATCTTTGATGGAGAACTATCATTTAGAAATAATACATAATAGCTCTATAATGTATAATATATAATTATGTAAATAATTAGTATAATCTTGAGATGAGATGAGGGCTATTAGTGGCAGTGGATACTTTGAACCTTGCACATTTAGTCAAAAAGACCAATGACATCCAATCAAAGTTCTTTAAAATGAATTGCAACAAACAATGGCAGCACAGCTGCTATTAGAATTATAATTGAGTTTAGGAGGGAAACAGCAGCTGAATGCAAGGCAGATAATTAAGGAGCAAGCTTTTGTTAACACTATCAGTAGGGTCATGATTCTGCAGACTGTGAACTTATTATGGCTGAACAAACTAGTCTCTTTTTATAACTGAGGTGTATTTCTTCTTTTTATACCAATAGAGTATATGCTGTCTACTAGGTAACTGATGACTTATTTATTTAAAGCTATCCATTTAGAGAATGATAAGCATTTACAGAATCTAAGATTACCATGGAAACGTTATTCTTAAACGCTGAGGATTATGGGAACAATTGGTTATACAATTGGATGGCTAAATAACAAGTCTCTGAGAATGACAAAGACTGTAGCTACAAAAATACATTAAGTAATTTCTCTCTTTCAGGCTAATATACATTTTATGGTAACCCAGCACTGAAAGGGAAGCAATTTACCTTCCATGGGTAAACAGTGAAAAGAAAACATTTAAAAACATTTATAGTATGCAGGCAAAAAAAAATATAGAAATGCAAGTTCTTGAGGTCCTAACACCTAACCCAGGTGCTAGGGAATTACAAAACCCAAGACTTGGAATTAGAGAAGTGACCTAAAATTTATATTTCTTATTGTCTGTTGACTAGTGTTGGAACAAAGGTTACCCACGTAGAAAAGACAAACAAACAAGAATCACCAAAGGATTCAGTCACTTCAAGCTTAGAACCACAATCAGGCAATGCAAGATGCTTGACCACTCATAACCACGAGTCAGGGTTCAAGAAATAGAAAGGAGGTCATTAAAATATCAACAACAACATTACATGCTGTTAGAAATATCAGGGTTATAATATCATCTTTTCATAAAAACTGCTAGTCTTTAAACAAACTGAAGAGTATGTCTACCAAAGATGTTATCATTACCATTGTACTAGTAACCCCTTTAACTAGTGAGGCACAGACTCAGGATCTTTGGATTAAGACAATCCTGCTGACAACATAGGTCATTTCACTGGCAAATCTAAATTTGTTAGGCACAAATGAGTAATCCTACTTTGGAATTTCATTGACCTCAATGTGTAAATAAAGCAAGCAGAATGTGTCTGACTGGCAGCAAGCCATTACTCTGCTATGCGCAATAAAAACACTAATATGTCAAAGGGATTTTAAAAATATGCCTTGATATTTCAACCTGCTGGAAATTCTGGTTTTGACCCTGCAACCTCCTGGAATAATAGAACAAAAAAGTTTTAAAAAATATTTTAACACTACTAAACACTTGCCTGTAGCAAAGTCATTTGCAGATTTCTTGTTCCTGGTTCTGGACCTTCCAAGATCTTGTTTCACCTCACTGTGGAAAGAGTAAGCAAAAGCTTGTCCTGATTTGAAACTATTTTTATCTCTGTTTCTTCAGGAAATCCATTCCCAGCCTCAATACAGAGAAGCTTAATTTGGTCATTTTTACAATGGAGCTCAAATGTGCCTCAGTAAAACACAGCAATGGTAACATTTCTGCCCAGTTCCTTTTAAGGGAATCTGGAAAAGAACAGGTACCAGCCACGAATAAAAACATGCTCGTCTGCTCATCTGCATAGCATGTTCTGATCTATTTACTTGCAGATTAGCTCTCATCATATGTCAGCAGAAATCTGAAGCACCTTTCAAATTTTATAAAAAGTACTGTCAATAATTTACTAAAACTTTCCTAATCCTCTCTTCACATTTGTAGTGGGAGTAAATGCACAGATATATATCTAGAAACATAAGAGATAGAGCCAAATGGAGGTGAAACAAACCTGTAGGTTTTCTAAAGCGTATTATAATGGTAACTAGTCAAACCAACATCTGTCAAGAGTTATGACTGAAGAATCTGAGTATTTCCTAACTTTCACTCTATTTACAAAGGAAATTTTAGAGGAAAATTTGACTACTGTCACCCATGCCCTAAAGGTATATAGCAGAGTTGGTATCCTGCATAATTAAAAACCCTGACTTGTAGTAGCCAATGAATAGTTTCAGGATTACTATGGATAAGGACGACCTTCCTGAAAAGATTCTAAAACTAAAACAAACTTGGAGTCCTGAACTTTCCTGTTGTAGGTAAATTCTGGACTACTCTTTTGAAATGGATAGTGACTACTCTTTTGAAATGGATAGTTTCTCTAATTTATCTTTTAAAAAGTGCTATATATCACAGATTAAAAGATGCCTGAATTTGAAATTTTAGGAATTCCATATCTAAGAAGTACAAGGAATTGTGGAAATAATTAATGGGCTAACATTTATTTTCTGAACAGTTCAAAGAATTGGTGTGATTGAGATGTGAATGAGGTAATGGCATATAAAATGCAAAGTTAACGTTTTTCTAAAGGCCATTAATAAATATATTTTTTAGCACCTTCTTACTGGAAAACCTGGAAGCTTTCTTCAAGATGATCAGATTTCATCAAGGCAACAGCACTGTCCCTGTAAAGCAAGGCCTGTTTTCCTAATCAACCTCTACAGTAACCATTTCACAGTTAGCCACTTCAAGGACTTGGAGCCTAACAGAAAATCAACATTACCTCCTTTTAGCAAGAATTTTTTTCTGTTAAATTAAAATCAAAGCGTGTTGCTATGATTGTATATGTTGTTATGAGCACCACTGAAGACGGTGATGCAGAGCTGAGAACAAGCTGGAGTTGCACCATTTTCCAACATCAGATACTGCTCTAACACAAGGCTGATATGTTTGAATCCTTGAACATACAAAGCCCCCTAAGAGAAGTATGCTGCTCACCAAGCAATGAAATTAGCAAGTTTTGAACATCTTTAGAATTTCCTTCTCTCCAGTTGGATATGGCTTTTACAGTTCTTCAGTTATAATAATGATTTCAAATATTTTGCACAAGTCTCACTGTTGGGATGTCTACCAGAAGCAATAAACTGCTCTAACCAAATCCTCTTCGTTCCTGTCACAATTTCCTAGTACCTTCTCCATAATACCATAATAAAACAGCAGAGCCTTCAAACAGACATGTCCAAAATTCTCCTGCTGAAATACCTTCTACTTTTACATGATAGCCTGATTCAAAGCGCAAATGTTTCCTGTTTACAGAGTACAGTTATGATAACGGAAATTCAGCATTTCAATAAGAAAGTAGCTTTCAAAAGAATAAACAGGAGTGCTTTTTCCCCCTATGCAAAAAATAATCAGTCTTGCTAACTAAATAAGCTTGTAAAACTTAATCTGATATAGTAGAAGCATTTGCAGCAGCTGGTGGACTTCTTGGTGGAGGCCAAAGTGTCTGGAAACAGAATCAGCATTATTGGCAGGTTCTACCTCACAGCTCACTGCCTTCCTCAATTGGTCTGATGTCCCATCAAGGATAGGTGAATATCACTTGTGTCATTGACATTTTATTTAAAATTCCTCTCTTCAATCAAGAATGCAAGTTTAGTTCTCTCATTCTTGCAGGGACATTAAGAGGCAACGGAAGACAGTTACAGCAGTGGAAAATTCTGGAGATTCATTTTTCTTCCTGTCTTTTGTTTTCCACTTTCTTTCTTTGAGAACTTTGAGGGGCCATGACTGAAAGTTCTGTGGTATTTTGGATAATATATATATGGAGGATACCTACTTCTTTCTTGCACAACTGCAATGGATGTCATGACAGACATGCATTATCTATTGGCATCTCGACAGCGGATGGTCAAGGCACCAGCAGCGTTTCACTTGAACAGATATCAGTGAAAAAAGAATTTGGTCTTCATGCTTTCATTACTATGAAAGCATGATTTCTAATAATGCAGGAGGGATAAAAACTAAGTCTGATTTCCTTTGTTGTTGTGGAAATAAAAAATAGATTTTCTGGTAATCAGAAGTTGCTTTAAAATAACTGATGTGTAGTTAAACATGGAAGCCTTCCTAATGCAATCTAACAGGATGATTTTTCAGCTGAAACCCAAGTTTACTCCTCCCTTTACTCCTAAACAGCAATTTAATGAGAGCTTGCTTTCCATAGTGATGTAACTGCAACTCCAAGAAGTGGTTAAGAGCAAAGCCTGGAAGTTGAATGTCCCTGATCATCACACCTCACTGCCAGTGAGCCCTCAGTGGATGTGGTGGTCTGCAAAGCCCATTCAGAGGAGAATGACTTCTGTGTGGAAGGCTTACAGTACACAATACAAACTTACCAGAGTAATGAGATGTAGTACAGCACAATAATATTTGTCACTTATATAGCAGTTTATTATTTTAAAACACCTTATGAATATTAATCAAGCAACCTCTTCAGTATCCCGAGAGGTGGGATAACACCTACTGTTAGCAATATTGTGTTGTGTGATCTATAGCTCCACATATAATTCATAATTTAATAAGATTTACTAATGACCTTGAATTCTATTCAGATTTTCCTTCTATCTTCAGTGCATGAAACTGAAGCCCAGAAACTCAAATATATTTAGGCATGCTACTTCCATTGATAGCAGTATAGGTGAGGCAGATGACCTCTGAGAATCTGAAGTGAAATACTTTCATGACATGCATTAAAGGACAGGACAAGCATTGTGTTTCCCTTTTTCTTTTTCTCTATCTTCTTTCCCAATGGGAAAATTATGTGGCAGTTTTCAAAATTATTTTTCATTTATTTATTTTATGTCTGCTGTGCTTCACATGTTTGATATTGAGGCAAGGTTAATGACATGCAGCTTGCATTTGGAATTGAAAGTGGAGATGTTTAAGGTTGTTCCTAGATCCTGTGGGTGTATGGTAGATATTGCCAGAATATACAAGAGATTAAATGATGCTTATCAAAAATCAATGTATACTAATTTTTCCTATCTGTGCAAATTTTATGGGTTCACAACAGTAGAGGTAATGCCTGCGTTTTGTATATACTAGCTACCCAAACTCAAGGTCAAATCCTAAATTACTTCTTGAGGCAAAACTCTCAGGGAGTTGATTAATGTTTTGGCTGTAGTAGCACGTTAGGTTTCACCTTATGCAATGATTATATATGAGCCATCACTGAAGTCTTGTATGGAATCAAGGATGCTTGATTGATTCATTTAATGTCTTTAAGATGTTTCTATTTAAAAGTACTTCTAAAAACTCTAGCTGTAATTAAAGGTAGGACAATGGCTGCCCCTCCCCATAGAGAAGCATAAGATGAATTGGATCAGTTAAAAAGAGACTTCAAATGCATTCGCCACATTTTGTGACAGATCTGTAAACTAGATATGTGCTAAAAAGAGATATGAGACAAAAAATGTTAACACAGGTAAAACATCTGATTAGGCCACAGGGGAACTACAGTCAGAATTTGTTTCTATTGATGATTTCTTTGTGACTGTTGGTAAATCCCTAATTTGTCCATGCCTCTATGTTCTGATAGTAAAATAGACACAAAACCTTGTCTTTTGTCAAGGAATTATGGTTAAATTCAACAGTGTCTGTGAGGCATTCAAAAGCTTCTAGCATGTAGGGGTGGCCAAATAAGACTTTCCTTGACATTTTTTCCCCTCTCATGGCTGAGAACTAGGCTACATCATCCAGGCAATTTGTTTGTGTCTGGAGGATCTCAGAAGGCTTGATTTACAATATGAGTGTGGCTGAGTATAGTGCATATCTCAGATATGAAGCATATTGACCAAGGAAGTCATTGCAATTGAAGAAAGAATTAACTGCTCTGTTGGAGGGCTTCATAAACTCGTTTGTTATTACTGTTACTCCACAGAGCCCCAGCTGTCCAGCACAATCTCCTTCTGACTGTACGGTCTGCTGGGAGCTCAAAAACTCTTCTACTGAATGATGAGTCTTTTTGGGTTTGGGGTGGTTTTTTTTGGTTCTGGGGGTTTTTTTCCCATATAATAGTGCCCTTAAAAAAACACGTTGGGAGCTGTTGTACATTTATTTACCATAGTGGGTTAATCTCATCTGGGGAGGTATAGAAATCCAATCATGAGTGCTACAGTATATACGCTAATTGCCAGGATAAAACCAAATGAATAATTACTTAACTTCGGAATGAGGCCTGAGGGAATTTTTCTTTAATAAAGGTTTAATTCACCAGTGATAATGAATGCAATCTCACATACTACTGAACAACACCATTAGCATAATGGCTAAAATACAAAAACTATAATTAGAACAAAACAGAAATGTTAATTACAGCCACAAAGGTACCAAAGAAAAAAGGGAGTTTTCCTTTACCTGTCAAATGGGTTCCTGCCTGTGTAGCTTTAGTAATCCTTGTGAATGGGTCATCAATTCTGCTCGAGTGACTGACAGGCAGAAATTAAAAACTGAGGCTTCCTTTGCCTTTTGATTCCAAAGGGGACTGGAATTCACAAAGGAGAATTAAACAGTTAATAGTACAGGTGAGGGCAGTAAAGACTGTACCTCTAATCATAAAGCTTAAAAATTAGGCTCCCATGCATCTGAATCCCACAACTTCTTTTCACACAAAGGCAGCCCCATCGTGTCAGCTCAGGAATATTAGATCTCTTCCAGGTTTATTTACTACCCCCAGGCATATTTGCTGCGCACAGCACCGGGTAGCTGGACAAGGAAACGTGGGAGCCTCTTGGCTAGGCAGCTGCTGAGAAGTTTACTGATAACAAGCAGCTTCATTTCCGGCACTAACAACAACAACCTCTTTGTACATGAAAATTTGCACAAACTCTTATATCTCGCTTAAATGAAACCTGTGAGATGTCCTCATGGAAGAGCATTCTTTTGTGCCATTTCTGGTGTGCATTTTCTCTAATCTCAATGCTACCCAAATATTAAATCTGCAGATTCAAGAACTCAGAAATTATAAAATATGAGAAATACTGTTGCATTTTTCTCCCTTACAGGATTTAGGGTATAAAATGGACATTAACTGAATGGGGAGCTATTCAGTTTTTCTTTTTATCTTCATCCTTCTGTGTTTGATTCCAGACCTTATTTAGCACACATCATCAAAACCCTGCACTGAATACAAAATTACCAATTTCTTCATAGGCTTTTTTGTGGTTTTCTCAGCTTTTTTTTTTGGTGGTACTCTCAGCTCTCACTATAATTAATCTATCCTCCCAACACCTCTAAGAAATCATATAATTGAAGCACAGAGAGATGAAGGCCACTTTGCTAAATATTCACTGAATTGGGTGCCTGCTTTGATACAACTAAGTTGTAATTCATGCAGCATTGCACACATTTAAAATACAGCCCCTATCAATTTCTGCTTTCAGCATGTCCATAAACAGAAAATATTTGTAAAAGAGTCTGTGAAAACTCATACGGAAGACATCTGCCAATGATCCCATTAGAAGATGGTGGTGAAAGTAGGAGAGGAACTCAGTGGCATTTGGCCACCTGAACCCCTTCACCCTAACAGTTCTGCACCTTGAGTGTGACAATCCCTGCAACAAATGAACAGACAATCCAAAAGGGTGAGAAAGAAGAAAGAAAAATAATAATAATCCGAGAAATCATATAAATTTTTGTTACTGTGCTTTCTAATTGCCTTTGGAGAACCAGGAGGTAGATGTTGGTGGGAATGATGCTTTTACTGTTCACCTAACACTGCTGCCTTAAATATTTATACCTGAACCCAATCACAGTTCTAGCAGGGAATAAACCTGCCTTATGATGAATGCAGTCAGTGGCTGTTTGGTGAGCCTGGGCTGACATGTAGCTATGGATATGGCACTTTCACTGAGATGTCCAGGAGAGGGTTTAGTAAAAGTTCACTGTGCAGTAACAGCAGTGATGAAAGCACTGATGCTAAAGCATTGGCTAAACCACCTCAGGGGGAGGAGACTCAAAATCCATCTGTTTGAATAGATGTCTCACCACCTGGCTATACAGGATATGATAGCTTTCCTGTTTAAGCTGGACAATCTCAGCAAAAAAAGTATTCAAGTTTCATTAGATGAAACTGGAAAATAACAAAATCCAAGAACTATGATATGATTCTCTAATGCTGTAAACAGGATGCTCCTATGAGTGGCAAGAAACCTGGATTATGTTTCTCTTCCTGTACTTTTCATGGTGGCTATTTAACATGGAATGCATAGTAACAATTGTTACATATGGACCAGAAACCCAATGCCTCTTCTTCCTAGTCCCTTTCTCCCCTGACTGCAACACTAGACTTCTGCTGACCCTAGATCTGTTTTTCTAGTCTAGTGATTCATGAAGTCCTTTCTGCCTAGCAGAACAAATTCTACAGGTCATACAATCCAATCCACCTAACCAGCCTCTATCGTAATTATGATATTAATCCAAGATGCTGAAAACACAGATTTGAATCTTTTAAGGTTAAGCTAAGCATTGGAATTTGAAATACCATGTTCCAGGAAAAAAACCAAACAAACAAATAAAAACCCCAAAGCAAAACAAAACCCCAAAATAAACAAACAAACAAAACCCCAAAACAACAACAACAAAAACACACAAAAAATAACCTCACAACCAAAACAAAGTATATTAACTTGATAAAAGGAAAAACTTATTGACTATGAAGGCAGTCAAGGAGGAGAAGAGTTTTGCAGTTTCCATTCCTGCAGTTTTTCAGGATCATACTGGATTAAATGCAAAGGAACCTGATGTGACCTCATAGTTCAGCCTTCATTTAGCAGGAGGTGAAACGAGAGACCTCCTGAGGTTCCTTCCAATCTGAATTATTCTATTCTCTCACAGGAAAAGTGAATGGTGGTCTTCCTCATGAGTTACTCTGTGAAAAAATCAGCAATTAAAAGCATATCTTATGAGGAATTCAGAACTACCTGCAGCAGACTAGGAACACTTACCAGACAGGGTCCTTCACTCTTATCCATCTGTCTCATTCTTTCACAGTGTCTAGAGAAGCTATTTACAGGCAATTTCCATGCATAGTTCTTGAAATGGATTCCTGTTTTCTTCTTTTATCTCAGTAATTCTGTTTTTGAAGACATGTTAGCCTTACTAAACAATAAGAATATTTCTGTTTCAGCTGATTTTTATGCTTCAGAAATTACTAGTTTTTGATTTTGGGCAGAAATGACCTATTAGGCTAAACTGCCCACTCCATCAGAATCCTGAGCAACTTCAACAAATTTAAATTCACTCTGTTTAAATTATGATGCACAAAGCTAAACAATCTTCTCATATGAATTTGTCTTTCATGCAAAGTAAGGTTTTCTAGAAAAAAAATGCTGTAAAACTAACGAAAAAGAACAAAGGAACAGCTGTAAGTCAAGAGTTCTTGTGCCAACACACTGTTCAGCTGGGTTCCACATTCATTTCCATCCCCCATATCATGCTGATTACAAACTTAGATGCAGTTCTAATGCTTTCATTTAATTCATTTTTTCCATATTTTAAATTCATTGTATTTAGCGAACATTCAGTTTGAAACATGCAATATCAAAAGAAACCCCCACAGGTGCAGGGAATTTGAATAATCAGGTCCACATGATCCCTGAACCTCAATCCACTAAAGTCTCCCTGGGACCATTTTAAATGTGCAAAGAAAACAAATGTCCAAATTACTCTAAACAATCGTGAGATAACAGATGAAATAAGGCAGATGATTAAAATATTGATACTTATATTACAGTAATGCCCCATAGAGAGAACAGCTCTATTGTGCCAGGCATTGTACAAGCACACAGGATGGTGCTCTGCCCAGGAGGGTTTACAGTTCAAACCTTCATTTCCCATCAACCTCCATGTTATAACATCATGTCAGGAATAGTCAAAACCGAGTGTTGGAAAGAAACAGAAATATGAAACAACTATTCAGGTTGCCCAGTAAAACTGCAGCAGAGCTGGGCACAATTCCCAAACCTCTATAGTTCTGTTTCTGTGCCCTGCTTCCCAGACCTGACTGTAAACTAATCTGTTTGTATGTTCTTCTGCCATCCATGGCAGCCAAGCACTGGCTGGCTGCAACACATTTTCCAGCTTTGTAGGTGTTTCAGTTTTCCACAAACTACTAATTCATGTGTCAGAATTACTTTTGTTACTAGATTCTCCACAGTGCTTCTTAATTTTATAATGGTTCTTTTAATTTCTTTTTTTGCAAAACCACAAGTTTTCAAATTCACAGTTTGACCTACCATAACCTAAGGCATCTCAAAGATTAGGAGCAATCTTTAAGGCATCCCAAAGATTAGGAGCAAATGGGGATATGCAAAATGAACAATGTGATGCACAATCTTTTAATAAATTCATCTTCTGCACTCAGATTGCACAATTCATTTGATGTATTGTTGAAATACAGCCAATGGCTGAAAATAAAACGAAGAGCTGAAGGACGGCTTTCTCCTGAAAACTGGCATAGTCTGAAAAAATAAGTGTCATAAAGGAAAACTTGTGATCTGTTTGAAACCTTTAATTCTTTGGTATGTTGTAGGACATACATGCTAATGCACTGTTGAAGATACAGCAGTGGAAAATCAATAGCCAAACATCTGCAAGCATCCATACCTACATTACAAATCTGATTGACATATTGGGAGTAGAATATTCAAACAGTTTCTCTTGACAGTTTTATCAATGGGCCTTAAAGTGCTCACAGTTTCATATCTTTTATAACTGTACAGTTAAATATGATTATTTTCTATTACAGTAATTTTTATGTTATCTATTTACCTTCTAACTGAAAATTCCTCTCACTGAGATGGGTGGAAAAGAGAAAGACTTTGCCGCATGATAACAAATATGATCTTGATTACTCCAATGAATGAATTCGTTTACCGCAAGGACTGCTCTATTGAGGTGAAGAAATTTTATGCAACCTAATCTTTTGTTATCAGCTAAAGGCTTTAAAAGCTAAAATACCAAGTAAAGGTCTATTGAAACCAAATTTGAACTAGAAGGCATCTGTATAATGCACGTCCTTATTTGCATCCATATCACAGGCAAAAAAAATAGCAGAGATGAAGAAAAATATCTGATCATACACTGTGCTCCTTATTTATCAAGAGAGTTTCTTTAGATATGGTTAAACCACTACTACCTGGTGTATTGTTGCAATATATCTAATGACTGAATACAGCACACACCCAGTTTGCCTGTAATGCAACTAATAACTCTCTCTTTTTTGCTGGTCAAGTAAGAACCCAAACAGCTAATTTCCTTACTCTCTATCCGTAAGCCAGGATATATGTATTGGTTTCTAGCCATGTCAGGCCATTGCCACTTGTATTTACTCAATATGCCAAAAAATTTCATTACACAGTACATTTTGTTGCAACTTCCTCTTAGACTTTTTGTTTGGGAATCAGGAGGGAGAGTTAGGATGGTAAGGATGTTTGGATCTGAATTATTTCATAAAAAGCAAGAAAAGAAAATTATGATTCCTCTCTATATTTACTCCATTACACAAGACATTCTCCTTGACTCGGTACTAAGCTCTTTTGAAAATCTGCCAGGTTCCTAAACATGGATTTAGAAGCCTAAATTTAGGCTCTTGAATCTGAATTGTATTTGCCTGCGAGGTACGCAATCTCAAATTCACCCTTAGTATCAGGGAGTGAAGTTTCTCTGGCTTCGCTTTTGCTATCAGAAAATAAGTTTATTCAATCTTGAGAATGTACTTTACCACCTGTCAACACAAATTTTTGGTTAAGATGTTTTTATAATGAAGTGTTACCACCTTCCACTAATTTCCAAGTGAGCCTGACTTTCTCTTGGAACAACCAAAAGCTTTACAATTAGCTGTTGTTGGTTCGGTTCTTTTCAGCAACGTATCTTGCATCTCTACTGATTGCTTGGCTTTGGAAAGAGACTGAACATGTATTTATTGACTAATCAAAAATACAGTAAAAGTAGAAAGACACAGCAATATTTAAAATCTAGCTGATTACCCTTTGGTGGCAGATGACTAACAGCTTACCTCAGCAAAGCAAAAATTGCTGCCAAAGGTTTCTTCATAGAAATAATCCTTATTTATTATCCAAGTTCACAGCTGTATACACTGCAGGCAGTAACTAAAAACACTTAAAAAGCACGATGCTAAAAAAACAAACCCCAAGCTTACGTGACCATGATGCTTATTAAAGGTCTAATTCTTTCTCATTAAAACCAACAGTTTTAATGTCAATGGTTTTAGTGGTAAAGGAAGTCATCTCACAGAAAATATTCAGACAAAGTCATAAAACTCCATTCTACTCATTAGCAGTAAATGTGTGATTTTCTCTGACACGAACAAGGAAGGTGCTAAACAACTCAAAAAATATCCTTTCTCAAAATAATAAGACAACAATAAAAACTGTTTTCTGCCCCCCAAGCACATGTGGACCCCCAGCTGCCTGAACTCTAGTATTTCTTTCAGAAAAAACGCAATTATACACAGCTGTTGTACTAGTTCTTTTGGGGCTAAATCAGCAATCTTTACGTGAAACAGTATTTTTATAAGATCTATTAAAAACTCGCTTATTAATAATCACTATTAACTCTGGTAAAACGTATGGAATAAGACCAGATGAGTTCACTGAGCAATTCAACCACTTAATATTGTTTGCTTGAAGGGAAGAGCACAGGGAAATAATCTACTTTTCCTCTCTGTGCACCCCATCTTCCCCTCTCATGGTTTTTATTGGTCCTTCCTGTGCTGCAGTCTGCAATGTTTTCATACAGTTTACAGGAGCCAAATACAAAACCAAGCAAGGTTAGGTGACCAAATACCAGCCAGTGATTTGAAACAGACTGAAATGAGGTAGAATTAAACAGATTCTATCTCTCTCTTCTCGTATCACTACTACAGAAAATAATTGCCTTTAAACAAAAAGTTTTGACCCTCATTTCCTGACACTGGATGCCTGTGGCCCTATCAGGACTGGAAAGAGGACTATGACACTGAAGATCCACCTGCCAGAGCCAGCAAGACAGAGAACAGAAAGCTCAGGAGTCTGGATGAGGAAATAAACCTCCTCTGACATAAACTGAAAAACACTTGTCAGACTGAGTATGGAAACAAAATTTAGAATAAGGAAAATGTCTTGGACACCTTTGTCAGTTCTCTAAGGTTAAACCTGGTGAGTGCCTAAGAGCTTCCATGCCATAAAGTCTCCCAAAAAGGGAGACAACTGAGGGTGTAGCTGATGACCCAATCTGCTCAGAGATCCAACAGAGACCTCCGAATGAATTAGCAGGCTGTCTTATATCATGCAGCATTACCAGCTCAGGTTCCAGAAACATGATGACATTTGCGCTAAGTCTGGACTAATTAGCCACAGCTCCCAGCAAGGCTAATTAGTCCAGGTTCCACATGTGTGCTGACATGGTGGTATTGTCCTGGTTGAAGAGCTAACCTTGCAGTGCTACAGACTAAACTCCATCATGCAACAAAAGCAGCCTCTGAAGTAACACACAAACAAGACATTTAAGATCTTAAAAGTCCAATCTCCTGTTATAACCCATACTGAAAAAATATATCAAGCAATGCTGTTTATGAATGAGAGGTGATGGATGCACCAGAAAGGTGGCCTACATGGATTACCATGACAGAAATCAGTAGCTTATGAGGCATTTGTTTTTAGGCATGGTAGCATTGGCAGCCTGGAAGCCATTCGCCCACAAGCCCTCTGTATAACCAGAATTACGTATGTGACCAATGTATTGGTACAGCTGTGTGTGTTCTGTGATTACCCACACCACATCAGTCCAATACCTCAGAAAATTTAGATACAACCATACAACTTCCTCTGGGAGGAGGTCCCTAGAAAGGTACCATTTGGCATCATGGCAAAGAACTAACTGGGATCCCTGGGGCAGTTGGAGTCCCACAATTTGAAGATTCTTTTTTAAATTCAAGTTACGAAGTCTTTTTATTATTGTGTTGGTCTCCTGTCCTGATCCTTCAGTTCAGTTCTTTTTCCAGCAAATTTTCAGGTTTTCCCTCAGCCTATTTTTTCTGCTTTCTTCAATACCCTTCCTGCCTATGTTTGTAATAGTTAAAATGCCATTCAGTCCCACAACTCAATATGTTGTAGTAGCAGCTGGAAAACGCTTTTCAGATGTTTATGACCAGTTTTCGGACCTTCTAGTCATGCCTCTGATGAATCAAAAACCTCCTTATTTTCTTGCACAGGAAGCCGCTGATGAACCCTAGCAAGGGTTTGCAGTTGCCTATACAGCAGCATGTACTTCCAATAGTGTGGATATGCCAGGCATTTCTAACCCTTCCAATTCATCTCCTAGTTTTGGTTTTGTATACGTAGTGTAGTGATTTCTGGTGTATGAGTCCATCTAGTATACATGCTTCGTTTGTGTATGCGCTTTTACTGTGGCTAAATCACAGAATCGTAGAATGTCCTGGATTGGAATGGATCTTAGAGATCATCTGGTTCCCTCCTCCCTGCCATGGACAGGAACACCTTCCACAAGACCAGGCTGCTCAGACCCCTGTCCGACCTGACCTTGAACACCTTCAGGGACGGGGCATCCACAGCTTCTCTGGGCAACCTGTGCCTCACCACCCTCACAGCAAAGAATTCTTTCTTAGTATTTATTCTAAACCTACTCTCTTTCAGTTTAAGGCCATCCTCCCTTGTCCTATCACTACTTGCTCTTGTGAATAGACTCTCCATCTTTCTTCTAGGCTCCCTTCAGCTACTGGAAGGCCTCAATTATATGCCACAGTTAGGTCTTTTATATTACAGTATGTATATAGAAAAAAAGCCGAATTCCTAAAGGGGGGGACCATGCCTATTAATGGTTGAAATAATTCCGAGTTTGTGGGGTTTTTTCATTAGAATTCTAGAGTACAAAACATCTACATTGTAACTGTGTTGCTAAACAAGTATGTGCATTTTAAGTATATATGTTTTCTTTAAAGGTAGGTATAAACAAAAGGACTCTGTGAGAGCAAATTTGTATTTGCCTATTCTGTTATTATAAATTATGTGATCTTCCCAAATAGAAGCACTGGAATAATTAAACTAATTTTCCAAAATTATTCTAGTATATTCAATTACAGATTTTAATTATTTTGGAGAAATAATTCGCAGTGTTAATGAAAGAGACAGTAGTTAGAATCATGGCAGAGTATGGGTTTCATGTCTCTGCATTCCATAAGCCTTATTAGAAATGTAAATCAAATATTTGATGAATACTAAGAGTCTATTGGGACATTAAAATGAATATTACCATTGTGACTCTGAGAATCAGGTTGAAGTATAACAAAAGTCAGTTAAGGTAAGTGGATTTCGATGCCAAAGGGAACATTAGCTGTTTTATGGAGGCCTCTAGAGTATTATCCAGTATTAAATATGAAAAAATAGATGTTTAAATAACACTCAGATTGTGACAAACCAACAAAAGGCACCAGAATTTCAAAGTTTCAGCTGTTACTTCATATGCATTATTCTCATCTCCCATGCCGATACAAATTAACTGAGGACAGCAGGGTGGTGGGGAACATGCAGATGGCGCAGGGAAGATAACTATGAGTCTCCCTATGTCATCCCCTAATCATTCACTATTACAAATACTGAGAATCTTGCCACTGCTTTTGAAGACAGGAAGGTCTAATGCTGACCCTGGCTTTTATCTTAAAATATTATTTTGTGTTTAACATTCTGTAAAGCCATTCAAAGCTCACCATATTCTACAAAGGACATTTTGATAGCCTGAAAGGTTAAACGGATTTCAGTAATTAGGACAGTTCTACACATTTATACTTCCTATAGTATATAATATTTTGAAAACTGTGCAAGCTGAAATTTATTCTTTCTAGGAGATATCATGTTTTAGAGAAAGGGTAGATGGAAAACATTGATGAGCTATATCTCCTAAGGCAACAGACAAAGGCTGTGTCAGGGAAACAGCCATTACACATTTTATTCCATCTAAGGTCTTCCACAAAGCATCATGTTCCATTACTTCTTGTGAACATTTAATAAATTATCTACCTCAATTTTATGTTCATTTAAAGGGATGGAGGAGTTACACCAGCGAGGGAAAAAAATATAAAAATTCTAGGTGCTCTGTTAAATCCTAAGTGAGGTATGCAAACAAATACTGTTGGTAGTCCTGTGGTGAAGAGAGAACTATATGCCTTCAAATTTATTTAGGCTATAGTGAAGTCTGAGGATAAACTCAGATGATGTTTGTATTTGACAGAACCAAGGTTATGAAGGGTGATCCCCTAAAACTTAAAGAAATTTCTAAATTGGAAAGTGGCAGAAGATAAGCTCTATGCCAAATTTTTAACTATTTGAATGAAATTTCATGCAGGTGATAGTCCTTGTGAAATTTTGATTATATATGAACTGAACTCAGAAGAATAAAAGAATTTCATATTGTTCTAAATTGAATTTTTGTGCATCTTGTACCATAAGTCTATTTACTTATTAGGATTCATATTCAGACAATTTGGGGTAGTTATCTCCATTTTCTACATTCTTCCCTTTCTCTGTCATTTCTATAATTATATCTGTGGCTAATACATTTCATGACCTTTTATTTTAAGGTATCAATTACAACATATTTAATAAGAGAAAACGTACATGTAGATTTCCTCTGCATGATATATTGCTTGAAGTACTCCATATTCAAGGCAAAGAGAGAATCAGTGTAATAAGTACTTTTTTCCCCAGTGCTGTGATGGAAGATCTGGAAAAAAACAGTCCCCAAACCATCAATAAAACAGAATATTGTCAAAATACTTTCTCATAATAGATTGCCAATTTTCTCTTCAACCTAGAAATATTCATGAAAATTATAAATCTTCACAAAATACAAAAATTTTCCAGAGACTTTGTTCCAATTGTTTCTACAGAATTTAATGGAGTGAACCATAAATGAGGCTGGTTTGTTTTCCCAGGATAAAGATATTAATAAAAATTTTAAGTTCTTAAGTTTTTACATAGACCATTCCTGTTACATTCAAATAGCCTTTCGGTACTGGAAAAACAAAATAGTAAAAGCAGCCTCAGTAACTGTATCCATCCTACTAACATAAAACTTTCAAATTAATTTTTACAGAGATTCAATCATGAACGGTTTCAAAACAGGGATATAAGTGACTTAAGTCATTATTTAATTACTTTCACACAATATTTAAGTCAATGTGACAGTATTATGCCAATACTTAAATGAAAGTTACTCTTATGCCTCTGAACCTGTGACTAAGACCAGTCATTTGGAGTGATGAGCTTAATTCGAATCAGTTTTTCTATTGATGCCATTGGCCTCTGGATTAAACACTACAAGCAAGGGCATGTCTGTGTATTTAGAAGACAGTAACATTCCAAAGGAAATATCTATTTTTGACTTAATCATTTAGTCTGGAATGTTTTCTAACAAAAGAGCTACAGAGATTTTAACCATCATTGTATTAAGCCATTATTGCATGTTCTTGGATAAGAAATGAGGAATAGTGCAGTAGGACATTCAGATATAGGAAATAGCAATTTTTTTCATTTAACAGAAAATGTTTATTAATATGCAAATGAGAAAATCCATCATTTTTTATAGCTTTTTAAGTGGCAAAAATATATTAACTGGACTTTTTAGCCTACAGTGTTGATGACTTTCTTGAAGAAAATGCAGTCTGTTGATGAGTATCTTACAGTATTCAGTCATCTACCAAACAGAGATTCATTAGTTGCTGTCTTGAACTACAGCAGAGAGATATCTTGGATCTTATGCTCCACATCTGTTCTAGAGATTTTCCTTCAAGAAATTGGATGGTTATCACAAAGGCATCCAATGCCAGGGGTACGGTTTCAAACAATGGATTCAAAAGAAATTGCCGCAAGCATTCCACTTTCAGCACAACTTAAAGGAATTGAAATAATAATTTATGAATCAGAGGAGAAAACTCCAACCAAAAGGGTCAAGATGACAGATGCTTCCAGTGCAAAAAACAGCTCCTTGCTGGGTGACAGACAGTATTAGAGATGCTACACTAAAACTCAATTTCAGACAGAATAGCAGAACTGAGACCAATGTCATCCCAGCAAAACAAATAATAGAAAACCAAAAAGTTACTCATCATCAAAACTGACAACCAAGTCTGTTTTCTTTAGGAGAAACATGAACACTGATAGCCAAATCCCACACTGGTAGGAGGACTGGTCATTCTCTAGGAGAATTCACTAGGTTAAAGACTTTTTGTGTTTGTTTTGATCAAGCAGATATAACAGTTGATACCCAGAAAAGTGTTTAATCCTTCTACTGAACAGAATGCAAGAGATAATTTAGAAGAAAAAGAAATAATTACTCACTAGGCTAAGTAATGCTAGTTTGTATAGAGTCACTACAACAAAATGCAAAAAGATCATAATCTGAAAGGAAACAAAGCTCTTGTCTTGATACACAGAATAACTAAATAATAGAATTCACATAACTATAGAGCACTTCAATTATATTTTTTCTAGCTGTGTCATTTTTAAACCAGGTATGAAGGAGTAGAATCTTAGTCTATATAATATTCTTCTGGATATGATCTTAACACAAATGATTTACATGGAAATCAATTGTTGATATCATAAATGGTTGATTTGAGGATATTGCACAATATAAATTTGCTGTATAAGTTTGTTGGGTTTTTTTTTGCTTTAAATTTGAAGAGTGGATGAGTGACTTTATGGAGTGCTGCTGTTCAAAAAAAGGAAGCACATCTATGTAAATCAAATAATTGATTATTTTTATGTCATATACTTTAGAGAGCTTTCAATGTAACAATGGATCACAGAAACACATGACAGGACATTTAAAAACAAAATGCTGTTACTCAAATAACTGAGATAGCAGCATAAAACAAAGACTACCTTTGCTGAAGCAAGGAAAAATGTAAGAAAATATTACAAACAAACTGTCAAGCAGATGACAGCATATAACAATCCTGTTATTTTTAATATAAAGTTGTATAGATAAATTTTGCTGTTAAAAACGCTTCACTGTAGTTGTTCCAGTGGTTTTTTTTGCCACTGCTTTCAACTGTTAAAGAATCCTGTATAACAACATAGAGTTAATCAGTAAAGTAATTTTAATGGGTCAAAGCCCCTGTGGTCCTGATTTTGTAATCATGACAAGAAGTTGAATATTGTTATTATGGATAGATTGGAATTTGCCTAAAAATTACCAAAACCTAACAGGAAAAAAAACAAAGCAATGTTACAATTTTATGGTTCTACTAAAGAAATTAGGTGGATTCTCTACTTTGACAACTATTTTTCTTCTGAAAAGGCAAGTTTTAAAGCTTTTTTATGTTACTCAATCTCCTGCATATATTCACTACTGACAGAAAGAATTCAAGGACCTGTCTCAACAGGCAATAAGACCTTGAGAACATGTATGGCAGGTAAGTGCTTGGAGGAAAGGACTGAGTGTGTATGTACATAAACATATGAAATAAGGACAAAGAAAAGAAGTTGCTCCTTAGAAAACCAAAAAAAAAATAAAAAAGATGAAACACTAACATCATACATAGACTAATATCTAAACTGAATATTGGAATGATTCTCCCTTCATAGTTATCAAATAACATGTTTGAACTCTCTATCTTCATTGTCCTGTCAAGAGATCTTGGAGTGTGGGAGCAATGATAATTCACATTTCCTGCTGTGTAGTTTCTTTCACTGGATACAGATTTTTTTTTTATTTCAAGGTATACTATGCAAGTCTTCAACTTTATATATTCTATATGTACTATAAATACATACCCATGTATCTGTATAAACACATTATACTGTGCATATACTCAAATACATTATAAGTATCACAACATATATTTTAATAGGAGTGATAGTTAAATCAATTTACATGGTCCTTCTCCTCACAGACACCAAGTTTTCTAAACTTTTAAAACCTAATATATATCTTTCTGACCAATAATACTGCAACAATAAATCTTTTTTTATGTATTATTGAATAACAAACCTTCTTAAATCATGTAAAGGGCATATTTGTAGCAATAAATGGTGAACATTTAATTTCTCTCCCACATACTGCTATTCTGCACTAGAATTTGTGAATCTCTTAATAGCTACCTAATCTTTAAGATCATATTTTCTGCTGATTCATTTTTTCTTATTAGAGATCAAAATATCCTACTGAAAGGGGGAATAAATACTTTCCTGTCAAAACTGAGATGAAATATAAAGTGAGGTCTCAGAGAGGTCTGTCCCAAGTCCGGTTCTATTCAATATTTTCACTAATGACTACTAAGATAATGGAATGGAGAAGTCACTTATAAAGCCTGTAGGTGACACCATGCTGGAAGCAGTTACAAGCACTTTACAGGAGAGCAGTCAAACTCAAAATTATCTTGATAAATTGGAGAAATGGCCCAAAGTCAATAAGATAAAATTCAATAAAGACAAGTGCAAAGTAGTAAACTTGGAAAGAAACAGTCAAATGCTGAAAAATGAGGGAGAATGTCTAGGCAGCAGTAAAGGCTTGTGCTATAGAGAACAACCATCAGAATGGCAGCTGAAAGCACAATTGCAGACAGAGCATGTTTTAACAGACACGCTGCCACTCAAGTATAGGAGGGATGAACATTCTCTATCAGCATTGGAGGGCCTTCAAGAGCAGTGCATCCAATTAAGGAACTAAAGTCAAAATCTACCTGAAAAAGAGTTTAAAAAGCCAATTAAGACACAAGTGAACCTGTAGAGTTCTCTTAATGGAAAGCACTTCATTTTTTTTTACTTCATGTGTATACTAACACACAGAGATTAACACTGCCACAGGTCAGAGATTTCAACAGGTGAATATGATCTAGCTACTTTACAGAGAAAACCTGAGGCCAGAGACAAATGAGGACAAATTGGAGACAAACCAGTGGATGCACACTGCTACAATACTTTCATGTTTGTCCATAATAATGAAATACGAACTTCTTACTTGTAGCAGTTTGTGATTTGGAAAATCTCTTTGACAAAAAGATTGCAAATGCAAAATAGACAAAGCAGCATTATGGCTATTTGTTAACCATTTCAGTGTGGCGCAGATGTTAATTTACTTACACTTCTAAAAAGCTGTTAAAATGTGTGTTATTGTGTGAAGGGAATGAATTGCATTTGTTAATATTGCATGAAATATACTGGCAAACTGAGACATTAATACTTATATAAAAATATAAATTTCCTGTAGTGACAATAATGAAAACACAAACTGCTAGGTGGAAAGGGATGTGGTATGATTGATCATAGAATCATAGAACTGTGGAATGGTTTGGGTTGGACAGGACCTTTAAAGATCATCTAGTCCAACTCCCTTGCAATGATCAGGGACATGTTCAACTCAATCAGGTCGTTTAATGCCCTATCCAACCTGACCTTGAACATTTCCATGGATGGGGCATTCACCATCTCTCTGGGCAACATGTGCCAGGGTTTTACCACTCTCATTGTAAAAAAACCTTCTTCCTTATATCTAATCTAAATCAACCCTGTTACAGTTTAAAACCATTACTCCTCGTCCTATCACAACAGGTCCTGTAAAAAATTTGTCCTCATCTTTCTCGTAGGTCTCCTTCAAATACTAAAAGGCTGCAATAAGAAATCTCCTTCTGGGCCTGTGACAGGACAAATTGCTAAGAGAGAAGATGAGAAATCTGAACAATCCCCTCAATTTCAGTGATCCTAAGTGGTGTCATTAGAGAGAGGAGAAAAAAAAAATCATCCTAAGCTTCAGTCAAGCGATTACACCCCACAGATTTGAAAAAAGCCCTTACAATGAAAAATGCTGGTCCAAGGAAGATCCTTTCTGCCTGGTAATCACTCAGATGACCCCAGAAGCACACTGCTCTTTGTTCCACCTCTGGCCATACACTGATGGGTAAGGAGCACAAGCCTGCTGTGCTTCCCACTCATAACCTGCCACTGGATTCTCTGTGATAGAAGATGTGTGTAGAGAAGTTCCATCATTTAAATTTAATTATTCCCCAACTTTCTTTAAAGCAGATTTGACAATGCATCATTATTTGTACAATCTATTAGTATTAGGATAGTGCTCAGCAGCCCCAGGCACAGAACAAGACCCTCAGTGCCAGATTCTAACACAGTTGGAACAAAAAGCCAATCCAAGATTTTATAGCTTAGGTATAAGAGGAAGAGAAAGGACAAGAGAATAAAAATAAGACAGCATCAGTCTGGATGACAGGCAGCAGTGTCAGCACACTACTAGTTCAACTGTTGTCAACTATTCTGTAGACATTGTAGCAAAGGAGAATTTTAAGGAGAAAATTTACTTTTCAGATTGTTGTACTGTTGTTCCAAAGTAGATTTTTAGAATAATTCTAAATGTGATGTAAAATATGAACAGACCTGCAAAAACTCTCTTTATCAACTTAGTAGACATTTGTTTTGTTTAGATCTCAACTTTATTATCAAAACATCTTAATAATAATCTTGGACTATTACTATTGTCAAAAAGAAATAATTTTTTAACCATGTTGAAAACAAGGTTGGTGGCTGGCCCAGGGTACTTTGGGCTGGGTGGGTAACCCAAACTGCATTTTCCGGTTCTATGTGCCACCCACCCAGCATAGTGATCATACACTAAGAGCAAAACAATCAAGCAAATTAAGTTCTTAAACACAAATTTTTACCTTTCTTTTAAGAAGGAAATGACAAAAAGAGAAACATAGGTTTTTGTTTGTGAGAAACACAGAGAAACACAGGCTTTGTTTGTATATATGTGGAAGGTTAGAACAAACATTGATTAGATAGCTTTTGGATTCAGCAGGGATCCTTGTTGACAAACACTCCAGATGTTATGGGAATTCTTTAACCTTTTAAACTCATATTAATCTGTAATTCTTCCGGGAGAGAATCAGCAGTCAAGGAGAAGGGTATACTCTACATATTTTATTTCCTTTTGCTGCAGTTGATAGTGAATGACCCACAGCCCTAAAGACCTGAAGGAATCATTAGATAGATTTGCAGTTAGCCTTGATCCAGCAACCATTATGTAGGAAATGCGAAGCTTTACAATGGCTCTATTAAGACATTCTATTAATGCATCTATTCATTATCACTAGCTCTCTTGTAGAGTTCTCACACAGTGGAATTTAAATTTCTTGATGTTATATTTGGCTTAAATGGTCATCAGGATAACCTTCATCTGCCCCAGGGTTCATTACTGCAGAGGTGTGGAGAACGTTATTAAACAACAGCACAAGGAAAGAAACTCCTGAGTATTGTGCTCTGCCAGATGTAGGAGAGCTATTACACCTTTGTTCCTACTGCAGTATTCACAGCTTCCTGTTGCTTGTCCTTTAAGATTTTGTTTAATGAAAAATAAACAGCTAAGGAGGTAATTTCCCATCAGTGATGCAGGAAGCTTATTTTTCTTCGGAACATGCAGGGTACTCAACACAGAGGGGTCCAGCTCTACAAATAAGGCTTTTCTGGCATGACTGCCATTGAAATTACTGTTAGGTGTTGTTTATTTAACAATTTATGCATAGTTACAAATTTGAACCACAGTAAGGAAGAATTCAGAGAGAAAATAACTGCAAGGTGCATTGGGGAAAGCTTCAGTCAGAGAGTGAGTGACACTTCTGAGCTGAACCTCTAAAACCACGAGAACTTTCCAAAAGTCCCACTAACGGGCACCAGTTATCATGGAACAGCCCAGTGGGACTGAAAACTGATGAAGGTTCAGCATGAGTCAAGCTCTGAACCACAGGTTGTGACAAGGGCAGTGTGGGACGGCTCCAATATCCTCTGTTAGCTTCATGCTAACACCTATGCTGGGGACCTTCTGCATCTCCCCTGTCTGTCTGCAGCTTGAAAGCAAATGGGCACTGACTTTAATGAGGATACATTGCTTCAACAGGTCTCTTAGACTTCACTGTTTTACACTCTCATTTGTTGTTTCAAATCAAGCCGGATCAGTCTGCAAACTAAAAACGACTATATAAACCTTACCTTCCACTAATATACATGAAAATTTAAGTATATGAAAAATCTGGACACTTCTGTGGTTAAATGAAGAAATGGTTTACTACCTCCCTGCAAATGCAGAACAATCAACAAGAGGAAAAGGCTGATATAAATTAAGATTGCTTACAGGAAATTATTCAAATTCAAGTAGAACATGTGATATTTCATATTCTTAGCCTAAACATTGGATATTTTGTACAAATACAGGACTAGTTATCAAGATCAAAAGTGCAAAGATGGAAAAGTATGGATCTTATCAGAGGCAACTAAAAAGGTCCAACTGCAGAGAAAATCCTTACTGTGTTTATTTTACTTGAAAATACTCCAGTTATCAGGATGCTGCAACCGTGAACGGTTTGCCTTAACAACATATAAACAGGATTAGCTCACAACTATTTACCTGATCCAGCCTCAACCAGCATTAATAGTAGTAATTTCAGTGACTGTAGAATTAAATAACAAGATAATATGGCTGGACTTTTCAGGAAATATAGAAGCAAAATAACTGCAGTCCCAATACCTAACCTACACACATGCATAGTTCCTCTAAACTCGATATAAATGTTTACCTGAATAGAACAAGCAGCACAATGAGTCAACCAGAGAAATAAAAGGTATATTTAAAAACAGGCTACAATACTGCTTTCCAAAAAAAATATTTAAAGAAATATTTTTCATAACAATTAGCTGTAATTTCAATAGCTACTTCAAAGCATATGGCCAAAATTGATCTGTTCATTAGCTTTATTTTTCTTATTTTATTCAAACAAAGTACAGCAGTGTTTCGCTGAGGCATTCTCCTGACTGCATAGTGCATGGCATTCTGGTTTTCAATAGCAGAATGAAGTAGCAGCACAAATTGGTTTGAAATATGATGAAATAGCATCATTACTGCTGTATGAAATCTAAAAATCACTGCACTATGACCTTAATTTTAATTGGCTTTTTCATTAAGACAGCAGCTAAACCCCACCACTGATAGAAAGCCATTCAATTATTTCTAGTCAGTTCCTAACTTCTCAGCAAGCACTGTGTTATCTGGTAACACAGACACTGACTTTTCCTCACGCTGTGAAGAACAAGGTATGTACAAACACATCTGAAGAATCACCTGTGGTTAAGTTCATTTGACATAAAGGAAGCTCCCTTGGTTTCCCAGGAGTCAAAAAGCAGATTTCTAAAGGAAAACACAAACATGTTTGTCTGTATAAGCCTCCATTCAGCACTCATGAGTCCACTCTTGGTACCACTGTCTTTTTAATTCCTGACAGTGTCATGACTACAGTCTTGTTTGGTCAAATTATTCTACTGGCTTTGCTTATACAAACACAGAGACTCAAAACAACATGTCTAGTAGACTTTCTTTTATTCAGCTTTTTTCTCCTATCTCACCTAATATTTCTAATGCACATTTCACTGTTATTTTGCCACAGAGAGTCTTCTTTCTTATTTTGACAGTAAGATCTTTTTTATTTAATGCTGAATATTTGTGTTTTGCTACATATATTCTTGGTTTTTTTCTAATAATTTTACTGTCTTCATTGTCTAACCTTTATATCAAATAAGCAGGTTCTATAAAAATCAGATTTGTAGTTATGAATGGTACTGATGTAATTAAAACTCACAAGATAACATGTATAATTAAAAGTCTTCAGCATTTTCCTGCCTAAATTATTGTTAGCCAAAGACAGTACTCATTCATTACTGGAAATGGAAAAGTAACAGGACATTTAGCATCTGGACAGCTATTTTCACGGGCCCTGTTTTCTCAGCAATGTTTAGATTCAATTAAAAAAAAGCCACCAACAAAAACAGTAAGAGTAAAATGAGATGGAAAAATTTTCAAGAGATCTGATTATGTTTTTTTTTACCTGTGCTCAGACCAAATAGCCACATGGCCAGGGGCCCTGTTTTAACCTTCCATAGATTAGTCACAGGGCCATGCAGGATGCAATGTTCACCCAAAAAAGTTCAGTGTAGTAACTATCAGTAGATCTCTCCACCATTCTGCCTCGACACATAGACCTCCCCTTCCCCCTTATCTTTCCATTCCTGAATAAGCAGACTGATGCTATGGGGTGCTTTGCACTGGCACAGAAGGTGGTTTCATCAAATCAGTAGTCAGGAATTCCAAACATTCAATCAGTTGCAGTGTCTCTCCCGAGCAATTTAGCAAGGTTTTACTCTGTTAATAATTCATCTTCAGAAATAATGACATCTATATTATAATATTGAGAAAGAGAGGGCACTTTGCAGATAAGTGGAATTTATTCAAAATGCTTCCATGTTGGAAATCATTTTATGGGTGCCCTTTAGACACAGGCACATCTCCATGTTTTAGCAATTATTCATCATTTACATGTTAACAATTTAGGAGAGTTTTAAAATCAAAATGCATAAGAAGCCTACACACTGCCTCAAATGGCCAAACAAGTCTTGATAGCACTTCACAGCTAAGAGACTCTAAATAAATTGAATAATGATTTGGGAAGCATGAACCTTTCCTGAACACAGGGAAAAGTAGCAATAGTCTCCCAAATCTAGGATATAAGACAGAAATCTGTCTCCCAGTCACAAAATTTCCTGTTACCATAGTGATGGGGACTGAGCAAATGACTAAAAATACCTGGTCTTATTCACACTGTCTTAGGAATGTGACCTAAATGACATGTAATACATGATTTTCCATGAAAAACTGATTGCATTTACTGGAAGCCAACACTGGAAAGCAGATAATGTGCAAGTACAATGTGTGGTCAGACACTCAAAGATGCAGCTTGGAAAGAAAGCTTGGAAAGGCATGCAAAAAATTATGATAAAAAGAAACCACATGTAGGTCATCAACAAGTCAAAAGTGCCAACTAGATGTAGGTTTCTCTCACTAAATAAAGCTGGTCTTTAAAAGCAGTCTTTGGAAGTGCTGATACATAAAATTAACCATAACCTCCAAAGAAGTTCACAAGAATCCCCCAGTTGTGATAGCTTGCAAACTTAGGACAACTCATGTTTAGACCAGCTTTGTTCACAGCACCTACATATGTCACTATAAATTAAAAGTGAGCTATTAAAGTGTGCTAGAGGAGAAACTGCAAGTGGCATCTCCCACCTCAACTTGTGAGGTTCCCAAAAAGGCTCTCTCTCTGTAAGTCACACAGGAGCTGCTGCTGCTGCTCTACATTGAGAGGATCATTGCAGGCTCTTCCACTGACTTCCCTGGGAAAAACAAAAGCCAGAAGGAAGATGAGGCTCTAGATGTGTTTGAAGGGCTTGATTAGTTACAGTTTTATTTTGATTTTTAAACAAATGATCTCCCTCCAATTTACAGTTCAGGATACCCTAATTCTTGCCTTGTGAGGTCTTATTTTATTTACAGTCTTCTAAGAATATTTTCATCTATTAATATTTCTAAAAGTTCTCTGCACTGAGTCGTTTAAGGATGTTGGAAGGTAAACACCACTGAATTTAGAAAGGGGTTAATGTTTTGCCTGGAGACATCTGCAAATGCAAACCTGCCACAAAATTGCTCTACATCCTCTTAAATATATTTAAAAATAGTGTGGAATTATATCCCAGCATTTTTAGACACAGTGGAATTGCAGAAAAATGGACTTTATTTCAAGTATAATGATAAAATGCTCCATTTTGAAAAAGATCATCAGTATCAGATAAGTTTTGTCCTGACTATGCTTTTAAGAATAGTAAAAAAATCAAACAAGCAAAAAGCCCAAATCCTGCAGAACCTGCAGCTGAAATTTTTTACCATTGTAAAGCCATTATAAGTGACCATGTACCTGAACAAACCTACTGGAAGACTTGCTGTATCCTACTATCCACACTATCTCAAAAATTAAAACAGATCATTTCTCTCCATCTTTTTGTCAACTTCTCTCTGGGAAAACATTGTTTCATAAACTGAAAAAGAGAAGTTTTTTCATATATATCTTTACAATAAAGTACTGGGCACTGAAGGTTTTTTTCAGAAATGTTTTCTTCAGAAATATTTTCTTCTTTTTTAGCACTATTTTTTTCAAAGCCGAGTTAGTATGCTTGACACACTTTGTATGGAAACATAGGCCTATGCAGAGGTTATATGGTGCAGTTTGCTGCTGACTTACTCTTGCACTGAAGGGAAGGTCATGCATCATCCTTGCTGAATGAAAAGGAGAACAGCTACACTGAGAAACATCTCTTTCCTCTATTAGAATTTCTCAACAGGAAAAAGTGATGGTCAGCAGAACTTGTCTGGTAGAAAGAGGTTGAGGGAGGTGAAAAATTATAGCAGTTAGTACTCTTTTTTACCTGGCAGATACACTCAACCTAAATCAGTATATTAAACCACTCCCCCTGAGGTAAAAGGCAAGGGGAAAACTCAGAGTGGAAGAAATTTTCCCCAGTATTATTGTAATTCAAATGCCCATAGATGCCTTGCCACAGTTAAAAAAAAAAAAAAGGGAGAAATCACAGCAGTAGGCTAACAGTCAATTAAATATAGTATATAATATAGTTTCAATCAAGAAGAGTAACTCAGAGATAGATGTTGTGTGATTTATTTGGTACTGCTCAGGAAAGGAAAAGTACCAAATAAATACAAAAAACTTCACAGTCTCCTATACTTTCATGTCCACAGAGTATTTCAGGTAATATACAGATTTTTGCTGATTTGGTGTGATTTTGCAAATCTTTCTCCCTGAGAGACAGAGGTTAGTAGTCTAGCTCATACACTACTAATTAACAAAGCCATCAGACTTCCTGTAAGGGTTAACACCAATAGATCATATTACACTCCGTGTTGTGCCTGAACATCTATAACATGTCTCTTTCTGTCTTCAAAGCAGAGAAAATTAATGTCACTTTAACATTTCAGAAAAACAGCATCTACCTTGTTTGTACTCTAGTCTTTGAAGGCCATGAATCAAAAAACAGAAAAAAAAAAAAAAGACAATACATTGGGCTGCAACGTCTTATTTAGTGGGTAGTACATTCTTATTTCTCTGAAATATATACTTAAAGGAGAAGGGTAAAAAAAAAGTCAATACATTTCTAACTCTTAGGTATGAAAATGGTCACCTAAGTCCAATTTGCAGTATTGTGTTTAGATGCATGGTTAAAAATTCTTACCTATTCTCTTTTTCTCAGCTTTTTCCCAGGAGGGAAGCTATTTTCTAGTGTACACACTCAACTAATCTTAAACATATTCTGTGATGAAATGACCACCTCTTATTCTGGAAGAGGAATTTGAAGGGCAATGGATCAGACAAAAAGGAAATTCAGACTAAACTTTTCAGTCTAAACTGCTTTTTATTTTCCTTAATATCTTCATAAAATCCTTGGGGTGGTACGGTCTACACAAACAAAAACATCCAGAAGATTGAAGAGGGGAGTGAGCAGAGCATTTGGAGCTAAAGACAGGCAGTTTTGGTATTAGTCAACTGTTTCCTCTTCTTTCAATACTTCTCTGCTTATGTACCAGAAGAAGCAGCCCTTGTCTCTGTGCCTTCTTCATATTGTCATTTATGCTTCTCCTGAGCCTTGCTGGTTAGTGACTTTCCTATCATACAGCTGAACAACAGCATCTATCTTCTCTACCACACTTGCTTGACTTTACAGTGAGCTACCAAACTGATAAGGAAACAGGGGAAACAAGTGCGGGCATAAAAAGTAGTTCCACGAATTAAATAGACAATACACGGATAGCTCAAAAAAAATTGCAGAGAAATCTTCTTTAAAGAGGCTCTGTAGACACACAAGTTATTATTTCATTATGGGAGATGTCCATTCATCTCATCAAGTGCTATTCATTTTCCACAAAATCCTCCCAACATACAATGGCAATAATACTGGGAAAAAAATCTTGGCTAGAATGATGAAAAGGATAAACTGTTAAGAAAATTGTGATGACACTCAGTTTTGCACTTTCTCACCTAATATGTCATTACAAATCCTCCTTTCTGACAGTTTGTGACACTGCCCATCATTTCACAGCTAACAAAGTTACAGACTAAGAACCAAAATACACTGACGTGATCACAAACAGCAGCTTAAAAGAGATAAAATATTTAATGATAAAAGATATTTAAATAAGCTCATCTAGATACTGATTTATTTAACGTATTTATTTATTTGTTATTTATTTATAAAATAAAAATTAAAATATTAATATTTCAAAATATTATTTAAATAAGTTGAATTTATTTACATAAACTCATCAAGTGACCAAGAGAAACTTTTTATTCAGGCTAAACCTTACAGATCTATAGGGCTACTACGACACCTAAGGAATGCAGCTGTGCATATGGAGGCATGAAATCATCCTTGCACACAAAAAGCACTTTAAAATAATTGTGTTGCAGACACGGAATATTAATTAAGATTAAACAGAGTACTGAAATTAAAATAAAAGACAATTCTATTAAAAAATAGGACGACTCACATTTTTTCTTGTCTATCCACTGCTCTAATTCGAAATACCAAATTGGTGGAGAGAGATCCAAAACACCAGTTTGACACCTAATGCAGGTTATGTTAGAGTAATACCTTTCAGCTGCTGGTAGGGATGGTCCATGACTTGTAGACTGTAATTACAGATGTTTCACTTTCACTACTGTAAGAAACAAGTGAAGGGTGACTAAAGAAACAGATGAGAAGGTGGAAGTAAGAGGTGTGCATCGTACAAGAAAATCTTAAAAGAAAGCAAGAACAAATTCCATTCATGTAAACTCGTACAAACAGATGAACACATACATAAAAACAATTACTCCATAGTACTGATAGTACATTTCATCCCAAGTTTCAGAAGTTGATCAGGAACAATATGAAATGCTATCTGCCCATAATCAGTCTTGGAGGAAAGACAAGGTTCTGTACCTCAGAAGAGGAAAATTGGAACCATGAAATTTGGCAGGATGAGAAAATCTGTGTTCAATTCCTTTTTTTTATTAAACATATGTTGTGGGAAGAAAAATATGTATTTGTTTTCTACAGTCCAAAGTAGATATCACAAAAGTCTGGCTCACCTCATCATTAATTATATTAGCAGCAACAGCTCCCTCTCCTCCAGTGTATAAAGCAAAATAATATTTCTAAAGGCTGATGTTTACCAAATAATATGACCTGATTTTGATTACCCTATTTTAGGATTCTGGAAAACTAATAAAATAGATTGTTTAATGAATTAGTCAGTTCCTACTTGACCCCCTTCTTTGAATTAGATACAAGTTTTCTTACAGTGTACTTCTTAGATAGGAGGCTTAGCCATCATTAGATGAATGATAACCAAAGTTATGCAGCCTCCATGAACACTCAGTCTGCAACGTGCAAAAGCTCTTTTAACTTGGTGTAAACTTTGAGATAGAAGGCAAAAGTGCCTATTACAGCATGTAGTTTCTCAGGAACTGGTACGTCATTCCTCAGGAACTGGCATTTCAATTAGCAATACTAGAGGATATACACGAAAGACAGTAATTATCCTGTAGAATACAAGGTCTACATTCTATAGAATACATGGGTTTTTTAGCAATTGCAACTTAAAACAACGTGGGAGAAGAAAAGTGAAATAAACATTGTTAGTTACATCCTGTTTCTCAACTTGAAAAACTGCAGGCCCCAGGATTAACAGTACAATATGCATGTACACCAAGACTCTCTGAAGGCAGAGGGATTGAGCATCGCATGGGGCATTCTCTTCTAAAAACTGATAGAGAGCCTTCTTGAGATCAAGAGATGGACAGGGGTACCAGCACAGCACTCGCTATCGCTGAATTCTCCATAACCTCGAGGATGCAGAACAGCCATGTCAGTCAGACCAGCTGAGCAGGGGGGTTGTTTATTAGCAAAATAATAATAATCAAGAATTCTTATACTACTAAAATATAAGTGCTGAATGGATTAAACAATCAAGATATTGCGTTAATCTTTACTATCTTTAATGCCCTGTGTTCGAACCACCTTCTCATGTATCTTAGAATGCAAATGACAGCTTTAAGTACTTCTCTAATGCTAGGATGCTTTCTACTATCTCGAGAGGCTTCAAAGACTTCCAGCTGAGTGATATTTTTCTTCTGGGTTTGAAGGTCAAGGTGTTTGTCACTAGAAATTAACGTACAGCAGAATCATTTTTTAGTTTGGTGAACAAATGGTTGAACTATAAATAAAAATTCTAGAAGACAAATTGTAATGTGCACCTAAAATAATTACAGAATCACATAGAATCCTTTTATTTACATGAATAGCTTGAAAAGATTGAAAAGGAACTGTTGGTCATTTACCATCTCCAATTACAGAATTAGCATCCAAATCTGCTTGCCAACTGTTCTGCTGCAGCTGCGTAGATCTGCACAATGCCCATGGCTTTGTAAACTATAAAGATTAAGTTCTTTTCAAAATTGTTAACATTTTGAATTACTATTTAACTGTACAGGTTTGTTGGTTTGTTTTTTCTTTTACAAAACGGAGAACATAAAAAGTCCTATTTTTGTGTGCAAATACACTGTAATTTGAGTAAGACTAAAGAAATAAATTACCTGCCAGCTCCTACAATTTAACTGGTAATACGAGCTATAGCTGATAGACAGGGAAAGCTTTAAGTGTCTCTTCCATATGAATGCAAACTTTCATGGATTTTATTAATGTGTGTTCATCAAAGTTGCCAGGAAATTTCAACACACACACACATAAAACCAGATTTTACGAGACCAGAGAAATGTATTGAAACCAATCCTTTTCATAAGAACACAGCAGGAAATGCTGTATTGGAGATTTTCCTGTCAAAACAAGATAGCAGAAATACCAGAAAAGCCAAGATATTCAATATCCTGGACTATACATGTATTTGCTTCAGTAAAATTGCTAAGAGTAATTTTAAAAACCTGAAAGCTCTCAATTTAATCTTGATACAGAGGAGTAGAAAGGAACTCTCTGAAGTTTCATCTCTACAGTCCTCCCATGTGATGACCTGACTATGTCCCAACTGAGGAAATGATCACAATGCATATGATAAATAATCAAAAATGTTAGATTTTGCATTTCAAGCAGTGTAACTGGCAGAAATGTAAACCAAATCATAGCTGAGGATTTTTCATCAATCAGATTTAGAATTTTCTCCTGAAGGTATAATTGTGAATAGAAATAGTCATTTTATAGTTAAGGTCATAAGCAGCTCTATGTTGTAAAGCCTTAATTTTGGTTAATACATCTAGATTGTGCCAAGATTAAACCAATCTGCTGGAAATATCATTCAATTGAGAGAAAAATGGTTTTTGATGCTTGGTATTCATAAAGTAAGGTGCTAGTCAGATAAAATTCTTGAGAAATTGAGATCTGAGTATTTCTCAAAATATTGTCTTTTGCTAGTTTTTTGTTTGTTTTTGTGGTTATATTATATTGAGTCTTTTAAAAACAAAATAACTTAAATGATGAATTTTAAAATTATTGGTTTCTGGTGTTCTATGGCACTTTCTTCATGTAGCCAAGAGCCTGCAGGATTTCTCATCAGACCATTTTCTTATAATTAAAAAACATCATTTGAACTTATTCATCACTCTACTCTATGCCACAAAGACAAATCTGTTCCATCAATCTTGATCTCTCTACTGGCTATAAAATCTTCCAGGTGTTTCATATAACCTCACAATATGGGACCATGATTTCAACATTCACTTTTAATCTGATACACCCTCTAATCTGTTTCACTGAGCAAGGAACTGAACACTCTACCAGCTTAATTCAGCTCCACACCAGCAGAGAGTGTGCATTTACTTTTTCCCCAGATATCCTATTAGAGAAGAGCAACATTTTAATTTGTCTGTAGGATTTTGAGGAAATTGCAGTTTCATAGGTTGCACAGGGAATACCCTGACTGGATACTCATCACCACAACCTTTCTAGTAGACAAGCCTAGTGAGTTCCAGGTGATGTATCTACTCTGAGACATTAGAATGTACCCAGTATAAGGATATCCAAGGGCTCCATCTCTAGCCTAATCAAACCCACTCTCTTCAAAGACCAAGGAACAACATTATGTCAGATGGACAGGAAGGGAACTACCTGACTGACTATCTACATGGGTATATAGAGCACACACAGTATTCCTAGAGATTATTTTTTTTCCAAATTTGGAGAAAAAGTCTATCAAAGGTGGGAGGGCAGGTCTTACCGTGTTATCTTACAGGAAGAAAAGTTTGAAATGTTTCCAGAACATTATTTTCAGATTTATTTCAGATTCTACATAAAGTTTGACTTTTCAAACAAGATCCTCAAATCAAAAAAAAAAAGCTGAGATAGAGGTAGATTATTTGAAGAAGGCGGGGCACTCGGGTAGAAGGAGAGAAAGTCTTCCTAAAATCAACACATTTAATTATTATTTTTTTAAATGAAAACGTATTTCAGAGCAGTTCTGAATTTGTAACCACTACATTCTTTTGTAGATCCATGATAAAAAGAAGTATGTGAAAGATATGGACAAGTGGCTGTTTGAAAGATCAAGTGTACAATCAACTCCTCACTTAGGTACAGCAGCTGTCTGCACTACAGATGTCTTTGTAAAATCAAATTCATGATGCAGATCTGATGGGAATGCATTGAATGGCTCTTCCTATTGAATTATACATGGGGTAATTTTTTTTATAATATCACAATTTAATTTCATGCAATTTACATATTCTGATTAATAGCGCTGTGCAAAGATATATTTAATATGCTCTGGCACTGCTGTATAAATAATGTCTTATATCAGTATTTTATGCTGTTCTTAAAGATTAATTAATTTTATGGTTGTGTTCAGTTACACTGCTTTTTCTCTTGTATGCCACAAAAATGTATTCTAAACTACCTCAGTGTAATTTCTCTCAGTTACACTATCTCTAATGGTAACTTTTACAGGAAAATTTACGGAAGAATATAGCTAAACAGAAAAAATGGGTTTTATTTAATAAGTGTTTAGAATATACCAGAGCAGAACAAGTACCAAGCACGATATTTGAAAAGGAATTTCTACCAGTTTATCTGCATTGATATATATCCCATCACTTACAAATTTCAGTTCAGATAATGCTACTAATTAGTTTTGGCTGATATTGGAGTATTTTGTATGCCCCATTTATAAAAGCTGTTTGCCCATCTGTTAATAGGTTGGAAGTGATTAAAGGACACTTATTTTGGCTGTTGCAAAGGCCAAATCATTTTAAAGCTGCAAATATGTGACAAAATCAGCTAAAGGTTTGCCAAGTTCAGGACCTGATTTTCTTTAAGCGTTGTGGTGTCTGCTTCCTTTCTCTCCTGCCTAAAGTGTCTATGAGTTTTCGGTATATAAAAGCAAAAATTCTGCCTACTATGACAAGCCACAACTTCTATCTATTCGTTTAAACAGAGGTTTTGATGAACTTTCAATGCTTTTCAGATCTCTAGGTAAAAAGCATTTTTGCTGTTTGTCTATTAGCTTTGAAGAATCACTTTTGAGAGCTTAGCTAAAATGTGGCTTACAAGAGAATTCAGCATCACTATATTTTAATACCTGCGCCTTCTCTTCCTCTCTATTGTTTCATCAGCATGCATAAAAGAACAGGAAAATCAGAAATAAATCAATATAGGAAATATCAGAGGAAAAAGAAGACAAAAAAAGAGGTTAAAGGAATTGGATGAAAAAGACAGTCATGGATGGTGAGCTGGGAATCAACAGTAAACCAAAATCCCTAATATCAAGAGTTTTATGTGTGCCAGTATCAGGGGATAATTACGGACTTCAGCTTCATCTGGGGAAGAGTATTTCAGTCATAAGTTTAACTTCAATGAAGGTAAGATTTAGCCTTGTACAAAGAACTGGAATAACTTCTGTAAACCATTTATGCCCTACATTCTACCTGAAGGCAAAGCTCACATTTAAATTATACTTTGTTTCTTACTACATATACTTAAATTAATACTTTACGGTCTCAGGACGGAACCCAAGCTGATCCTCACTCCAAATGAAAAGCAGCAATGGAGTTCGAAAAGAGCATTCAAACAGATATTCTCACCCTGGTTTGCCTGCAAACCCCTGAATATTTTTTTCTTAACTGGATTTGAACTGTAATACCAAAGGGAAAAGACCAATAACTAACCCTAGACTTATTCGCTTCATCTGCAAATTTAATTTTATAAATGAGCAACATAAAGTGCTACCGACATACATTAAAGACATACCACCTGCTTTGAACTGCTTTAATGGAAAATCTGTCAAGCACTTTCTTTAATGATTATGTGTCTTAAAAATTCAACAAATGAAAGGATTATCACTGAAATCATATTAATCTGCAAAGGATTAACAGCCTACTGTTGAAAGACTTCATGAACTGCAATAGGAGAGGATCTGAAATAAAAAATGCAAAGAGCTTTTCACATAAATAGTGCAGAAAGACTGTAGAGGTTGAAGCAGTAAAAGTGAAAATGGACTGAAATGAAGAATGGTGATGTGAATCAAACACATCAGCAGTGAAAATAAAACGACATCATAGAAAACATGCTATAACATCCTTACCACCTGTATACTCACTTTCTTTTGTAAGTTTCTGTGACTGGCTGCACTCTCCTTGTAATTCGTAATTTTAATTAGGTTTAGATAAAGTTGTTTGAAATGTCTCGTTTAAAGAATGAAACAATTTTATTGAACATTCTGAATTAATGAACACTGGGAATGAAGTCTAAACTCCCTATGGATACAGTCCTTTCAAGGGTTAGAAAGACCCCCCACAGTTTACAAAATACTTTATCTTCAACAGTACACAGTTTAGCTTTCAGAATTTCAAGACACAAAAAAATTGTTTTATTTCTCTGTTATATCTTCCCTGCCTGTAGGACATCAATGAAATCATGGCTGGGCATTTCTTGTTGTTTAATGGCCAACAGAGTTCATTTCATCAGACCTCATTCAGTAGTTATCCATATTCATGAAGACACTTAAGGATGTGTTTGATTTTAGCTTTAGTAGGATTTAAGGATATGTTAAAAGTTAGGCACATACTTAAAAAGCTATGCTGACTTTGGATGGAGGCAATCTCATGCTTACCTGAGCTAAAGTTAAAATTAAGCATATGCTTAAGTGTTTTGCTGAATACAGATGGAGTGCTGAACTGAAGCCCAGTGATTACTCATAAGTGTCAGTATGTTCTCAATCCAGAAATTATCACTTTACAAATAAAATCTGAAGATATGCATATACATAATCAATGTATGGCTGAGTAGAATTTTGATGACCAGCTAATTATAATTCATGCAGACATAAATTAATAAGGTGATGAAATACCGCTTAAAGATGCATCCCAAATTATTCACTCGGGATGTACACAGAAGATAAAAATGCAACAGTAAAACAAAATGGAGGCAAAAAGACAAGTCATAAGGACAGGCACAGCAACAGCTTTTGCTTCCAGCTGGGGAGACCATCCTCAGCCTCAACAGCCCCCATTTAGTTGGTCTCAAGGCCTGATACAAAAATTTGCCTAGTTTCCTAAAGCGACAATGTTATTAACGGGAGGTTAATATACACATCAAACAAACAGATTTCCCTCATCACACAGAAGAAGCCAGAATTGTCTTTCTGAGATTTGAGAACTCAATGACATTGAGAATCTATGGATTCTACTTGGAAATAGTGTAAATGTATGACTAAGACCTTAGTTATGCTTTCTATTTTCTTTGTTAGTTTTCAATATTAATTTCTGAAAGAAAAAGACTGAAAAATAAGTTTGAAAATAATTACATCAGTTTCACCTGCACCTCATATTCCTCCTTTTTGACTCAGCACTTGATGGAATGCTTTTCCTTTTATTGGCTTGGAAGTCTACTGTAATTTAGAAAGACAGAAGGAAGATCTAGTGAGTTATATAAGTAAAATCTAAGAGAGCTCATAACTGCCATATATTTCAAAAACTCTCTGCATAGTTTTAAAATGTTCCTGATCTAGATAGGACTTAGAGCTTTACTGAGGAAGACTAAAAAGTTCAAAGAAATAAATCCAACCTAAGCAGTAACTGCAAATGTTAGGGATGAACCTAGCAATGCTTTAAGGCTGAATATACAGGTTCAAAAAGGGAAAATACTGCTTTCCATTTTCCATCTTCTCAATGACTTCTCACTGTCCTACAAGAAAATAATTCTAACAGTGTTTTCCTTTAATGAATTACAGAAGCACAAAACTCGCAAACATTTGCTATAATTTTATAGATTAGGGTGTTTGACTTTTGCTGTGATGTATTTTTGATCTGGCTACCTCTTAAAAAGGATATGCCATCTATAAAAAGAAAAAGATTAGAAGGAAAAAAACCCACCCAGTATATAGTTGAAGCTTGTTCTTGCCATTTTAATTCCTGTGTTCCTGAAATACAGTGATAAACAAAGCATGTCAAAGAATGCATATCTGTTATCACACCAAAGTACCACTGATCCCAATCTGCTTTTCCTGACAATGGCCAGCAAAGGAGTATAGGCAGCCATAAGAAACATGGCACTTTCAAGGGTGATTTGTCTCCATTATACACTTCTGATTATCAGCAGTTTAGTGACTGAGCTACTGGCAGCATCTGCACCCTTATTTTTAATGGCCACTGAACAACCAATGAGACATCAAATTGCCTAACCTCTTTTAGATCCCTTTTCTATCTCCAGACTCTGCAACACCTGTGGCTGCCAGATCCACAATTCAATTACACATTAAATGAAAAAGATTTTTCTACTTTTGCTCTAAATTTGCTACCTGATGATTTCATCAGAACCTTCTAGTTCTTGAGCTAGAAAAACCACAGACATTATTCCTTCTTAGCCTTTCCCCTCCTTTCAAGATTTTGTTCCTGATTGATTACCTCTGTTGCCAAGGCTCCATGATACTGAATCAATGGATGGCAAAATGGTAAATGATATCCATAATAATTAAATGTTTCCCCACCTGATGATTCCCAGCTTATTTAGTCTGGTTTATGACAGAAACTATCCCAGCACTTCTGGCAATCCTATATACTACCTTCCGGATTTCTTTTCTTTTCAGGACAGCATGACTGACGCACGGTATCTAAGACATGGGTGTACTACGAATGTAGTAAGGACTCTCTCCTGATCAGGAGACAGCTACTTTGATATTCTTACTAAATTCCAATTAGATTATCAGCACTACAGCTGGTCTCAGGAAGAACCTGACGTATTCAATTGCCTGAAGGAAGGACTGCATGCCTGACAGGAGATTTGCTTCTATCCATTTCATGAAAAAGTGAGTCCTAATGGTTGTTTGCTTTCACATACTTTTTGATACCTCATGCTTCAAATCCTGCTCCCTAATCTCATTTACTCAAATCAGAGTCTCAGATTCAGCTGTACACTAGCCCTGCCTGTTATCTACCACATTAGACCCAACTGTCCTCTGTGGACTCCCAGGTACTTAGCCCAGCTCCCACCCACAGATTCTTCTTCTGACCTGATGTACTTGGCTTTTGTCACTAACTTCTGACTGTGGCCTCTCCCCACACTGCTACTTGCCTTACATGTGGAGATGTTTTCTGTTCAGATCTAAATTCTTTTCCTTTCCTTACCAAACCTCTTACTGTGTTCTCTACTTCTTCTGGTTAGCAATTTCATACAAATAAACACAAGGATTCCAAGATCCTGCCTGTGTGAAAACACCAAATTCAGAGCTCATTCAGGTGTACGTCTGTAGAGTGATTCTCTCCACCAAACATTTTCGGATGTTAGACTAATGTAGGCAATGCATTAAGTACAACTAAACCACTCTTTCAAGCATCCTATTTAGCAAGTTTACTCACTGAGATGTTGATTATGATTTTTTAAGCAAAGAATGCAGGTTTTAAAGGCTGCAAGTCAGTCCCCTGACATGTATTGCAGATTTCCAGCAGTGTTACTCAACTGTTGAAAAAAAAAATTCTTCTGCAAAGCTGATAATGCAATTCAAACAATTGCTATTGCAAACAGAAGACCTGGCTCTCCACAATCTTGTATATTTTAGGATCATCAGCCACAAGTGCAATTAACTGTTAGATGGTGGGAGAGCTAAAATGTATGCAGATGCTCAAGAATAGTCCTATTTAGTACCTCATTTTATAGGTGTATAGTTTTTTGTCCATTTATTTCATAATTTCTGTGTCACCACTGAGTAGTCTTGTCCAGTTTGGTTGGCTTTTATACTACAGCTGTACTTTGGTCCTCACTTTTGGTTGTGATCTAGGGATTTGGGTCCTAAAGTTGCTCCTCCCAGAAGTAGAGTGACTAAAGCCTATAATTTTATCAACTCTATCAATTCTATTTGGAAACCCTGTCATCCACAACTATACATGCTGAAAGGCAATCTACATTTTAGTTCATGTGCTCCAAAGCCAAGACAATGCCTAATAAAGTCACCAACCATAATTTAATATGAAGATGAAATTAGGCTTCTTGAGCAATTGAGATGTGCCTACTTATTTTAATGCAGTCTGGATGTTAACACCAGCTTTCTGAGGGGAAAAAAAAATGAGAAAAAAGTGGACATAGAGGTGCAGTAGGCATAGGATCTGCATAAAACTTTAAGAGTCACTCACCAAAAATTATTTTCCGGGCAAGATCCAACACTACAGTAAGGGACTTTTGCACAGCTCTGGGTTTAAATGTATGAATTCAGGGCAAAATAGACACATGAAGTAACTTAGAGAGTTATTCAGTATCTTGGTAATTAACATGAAATTTCCCAATTGCTACGAAGATATTGTTGAGGCACTCATAGATCCTTCAGCTGTGCATATCAGTGATTCTGACTATGAGCTGACAATAGAAACAAATCCTACTATGCAAGTGATCAGCACGTGCCATGACAAGATCTCAGAATATCTTTGATATTCATGAATCAAGTTTCAAACACATACAAGTATTGTTCACTTCAAAAACAAACAGTTTGAGAAGATAAACCTTCGATCAGCATATGCCACCCATAAGATCAGCATATTGCCACCCATACAGCTAAGTAAAAGCTATTTTTTACCATACTTTCTTAAGCATTAAGTATTCTTTCTTAAGTAAATTGTGCCTTACTTTCTTAAAATAAGTTGACCACATAGCTTGAAGTATGTTCCCTTTTAAAAATAAGGAAAATCATACCATTGACCTCTGAAAAGTAGGACTTGAGAAATACACACATAGGTTCTTTACAATTTGCACTCACCAGGCCATTTGATACTCTGCTGTAACAAAGGAGTCAAATGGCTTTATCTTCTCAGACTCTTCCATATAAAACAGTGCAGTGAAGCATGTGCTTAATTTGGAATGAGCTGTTCCTGCTTCACACTATGATGAGCCACTTGCCAATTGAGTTCAGTCTCCTGCCTCCTGCTTGCAAAAGGAATTTAATTGGCTGTTACAGCAATCTGTACTCTGATAAGGTTGCTGAGAGAGAGAGAAAAAAAAAGCGACAAACCCATCTAGCTGAAGACCTCATATATATATTTCTTCCACAGTCCTCTATTTTTGCTGGTCCATCAACATCCAGTGTGTAGTTACCCTTCAAACAGCCATTCCTACCTCTAGATTTCCCATTTTTAACTAGGGCCATCCAAAAGTTCACTATTCTTTTCGTTTACTTCCTAAACTACCTTTCAAGTCTCCAGTATGTGATCCAATAGGTTGGATATGCTTTCATGTGAGGCTACCTCCCCCCGATGAATTCAAAGCTTAATTCTGCCTGAGACAAGGGTGGCCTACAATAAAGACCTTGCTTCCACTTCACAAGCCACCTGTTATCTTCTTCACCAACCTGCCAACTCCTCTACTGTTTCCCAGTCCTGCTGCTCGCCAGCCCACTGTGCCATCTGCACAGCAGGAATTCAGAGATAAACTTACAAAGTGTTAGAAGTCTCAGCTTTGTCTCAGAGCCGGTGCTGCTTTGTGAGCAGAATAATTATTCTGGAGTAAAAGTAACTTTCATTTAAGAATAATGTCTGCATGGAAAGCTACTCCAGAATCAGGGGTAGCAAACTAATTTGTTCCATTGTAGCTCTGTTAGTCTGCTTCCTCTTTTGTACAGGGCCAAAGACCTATTTGTGACTATGTTAAATTTTCTTATTAGGACAGGACATACATGGATATAATAATTACTTTAATCTACAAAAAGAATAGAAAATTACTCAAAGTATAATTCCAAAATTTCCAGCCATTTTGGAAAGTGATATATAAAACATTTCTGAAACTGGGAAGAAACCGAAATGCAGGAATCTTATTACTCAAAAGACTATTACAACTTCTGTCCCAAAGATTATTAAAAACAAAACAAACAAGCAAAAAACCAAACCAAACAAAAAAAATTACAAACCACAGACCACTGCAGCCAAAAAATTGGACTGGGTGTCACATGAAAGACTGGAAGACATGACTAATTTGCAACCACAGATAAAAATTCCAGTCGTCTATTATAGTCACTGGTACCACACCACAGAAACTCAAGACTTTAGTAATGGTCCCCGTGTCCCATAATGCTGGATACTGCCTGAATACATAAAGTATAGAACAATTACTATCTCAAATGAGTTGCAATTGCAGTAAAGATCAAGAGACAACAGAGAAGCACAGACAGATAAAATAATACAAGGAAACAATGAAGTGAATTCAATTGATGTTACATGAAGTTGTCACAGTACATCAGAAGCTTAATGTTGTTACTTTAGAGCAGACAGTGCAGTAAATGTTAATCTTCAGAATGAGCATAAAGTGCATTAAAGAGGTTGTTTTGTACCTTCTACAAAGTTTTTCCCAAGCCTACCAGGTAACACAGAAAAAAACCACCTGCAATTGCATGCTGGAACACTGAAACAGGCATCATTCATCAATAGGAAGAATAGAAGCTGATCATTCTATTGTGAATCAGAGATGATAGAGTGGAAAAGATGTTTCATATTTTGTTCAATTCAGATTATTGTGGTATTCTGTCTAAACTGGTGAATTTGAACCATGGAACCACTTTGCATGATAAACAGTAGAACTCTTTATCAGCCTTGAATCACGGTGCAGAAATGGGTAATTCACAGCTAGCTTTGAACGAGCTTTCAATTCAAATAATGATCTCCTGTTTTAGGTCGAGTGCAAAACCCTACTAAAGTGCAAATCACAAGCAAACAAAGCTATCTCAGCTCTTAAAACACCACAGCTACATCTATTTCACCCCAAAGAAAACAAATAAATAATTCAAAATAATGGCATTCTGGCAATATAACACCTTGCATATAACTTATTCTTTCTCATGTGTCTTTTGGGGGAAGATTTTATTAAGCATATTTTAAACTTTAATGAACCATTATCACTTTTTTGTTTCTGTTAATTTTACAGACAATACATGAAAGTCAGTCTGAAACAATACCCCTTGTGTGTAGATGTAAGCAAAGCTACAGGCACTTTCTGAGCCCACTGACTGTTTTATCCAGATTCACAAGCTACAGTGATCTCTGTTGCCTTTTCTCATTAAAGAAAATGCAATCAGAGATGGAAATACTCTGCAAGGTGATTTTCTTTCACATAAAACATTCAGTAACAAAGATGTCTTTGTGCATGACATGCTTTCTGCTTCTTCTTCACCACTTCTTGTCTATGTTTTAATTAAGGGTAGCTTTTCTTCTTGGTAGCTTAGACACTGTAGCTGGCTTTAATGGAATAAAAATGCCATGCAGCAAGTTCATAAGTTTACACAGTAACTTACCTATCAGGAGTATAGATTTTGTAAATAGCTGAACTGATGTAGAAAATAATTATAAGAATGTGCACTGGATTCAGTTGTGAAAACAATGGGAACACATTGGCAGTACAAGCCTGTCATTGAATCTTCTTTCAAGCAGGTATTTAACTATACAAATAAAGAGCACTGTCATGGTTTTGGATAATGTGTCCATTACAGGCTCATTCACAACTTCACATGTAATTTCAAGATTTTGAAGTTTAGTTTTGATTTGCTGAAGAACAAAATCAAGAGATTCTACACTGTGGCTAAGGCCACCACTTGTGATGCCAGAAACTCCTATCGAATAAAATGCCTTGAATGGTTAAACAAAGTGATTTCAACCTCGTTTTTGCAACAGCCTGCACAACATCCCCTCTGCATGCTTGGCTTCACAAGAGGGTTAGAACTTCTGTTTTCTTCCTTTAGTCCCCACAGCAGATACTACTTTAGGCCTGAGAAACTCTTCTTGACGAAAACGCCACTGAAACTCATTTCTTGGAAGAAAACATTTCAGCTGTAGAGCTTTAGGATTTGCTCAAAGTCCGTGTATATTTCACAGTCATTTGCTCCCTGTAGAGGAAGTGCTGGCAAGTATAAACTTGCTAAAAACACTTTTTAATGAGCACTGCACAGTAAAGTCAGCCCCTGTCCTAATGCAAGTGTTTGCAGCATAGCAGGAGTTACTCTGACACCCTTAATTCCATGAACTCACCCTGGTATGTAGTTTCTCAGCAATGCCTGCTTAGTCCTTCCTTTCGCTCCTTCCATGGAAGTAGCGTTCCATGCTTGTCTCATCCTTAGCATCATGAAAACCTAATAATTAAGAGACTCTTTACTTAATGAAAGATAAGGTCAGGAATTTTGATGCCAGATTAGAAATGACACACTTCAAAGAAATAAAAAATGGAGTTTTAATTTAGATTTAAAGATCAGGTGTCTCTCCAGGCAAGAGGTAACCTGTTTTGTCTAGACTCCCCAAGACTCTTCCACTCTGTCAAAACAGAAAATTTGCTGCATCCAGCATTACTTCTTCTTGTGAACATTATTCTTGATGTAAAGTTGGACAAGATCACTAAGTCCCTCCCATCCCATCTAATTTCTGGGCTTTTTTCTATTTTTTTTCCATAATATTTTTTAAACCTTCCTCAGAAAGGTTTCCTTGGAAAGGTGTGCACATCATCAGCTAGCAGGAGTTACTTCATCTGTCATTTCATACATCTACAAGATTCTTCAGTTAACATCTTAATTGCAGCTTAAATTACCTTGAAATAAATTCCCAAGACATTCCAAATGTTAGAATACTCTTAAGGCTGAATGTTAAACTTTGCTCTTAGTCACCGTCAGTCTAAGCTTGTAATAGAGACTAAATATGGCAACTTTGGGCATGTCATTAATATTGATAATGGACTTAGGAATACAACAGTACATTGAATTATCTCCAGATAATGTTTCCCAAAGACTACAGAGAAGGATTATCTGAGGGTGACATATTTAAAAATAACTATCATTATAAGATGCTTTTTAGGAATAACATCATCCATTGAAGAGGTGTTAGAATTTCAATTGCCATTATCCAGAATCCTGTCCAACTCAATATAAGCTATCAAACATTCTCTCTTCTTTTATGTTCTGCTATATCTACAGGTAGATGTTTCTTTTTAAGAAAAAAAAATATATTTAAAGAAAACAGTATTTTTTTCTTGCAAGAGTTTCAGTCTTCACAACTGCTTTTGAACAGGCTAAAATATGTCCACAACCATTTTATCAAATAGTATGATTTATGCAATTCTAAGATCAAACAGAAAACTTTTAGTAGATAAGTTACCTCCACTAGCAGCTTGTTTTTTTAAATTACTTTTAACGTTTAATCTTTTTTACCTCAAAATAAGATAGTTTCTTAATCTTGCATATAGAATGTGTAAAGTTTTGTTAAATGTTTCTATTGTTTTCTGAGCTTTACCTAATTTTGACTGTATGAATGTGAGAATTTTTAATCTCTGCAGTGTTCAGTATTTTGCATAAAGTATTTGTTAAAATTGTTATAGAGGTATGGCAATTTACATTATCGAGTTTATGCCTTAGTCTAGGTAAATAATGTCAGCTTTATTAGACCACAGGGGGAAAAGGTTTGCGTTTCTGGATAGCGTGCTCGTGCAAAATCAAGTTGGTGAAACAATGATTTAGCCATGCCATGAAGACTCAATCACTGGATATCAAATATCACTCTACCTGTCTCTCTTTGACAGCTGGACTAGATGATCTTGAAGGTCTCTTCCAGCCTTGATGATTCTGTGATTCTTCTTAGAGAAAGGGTATATCTAGATAAAGTTATTTCAATTCTGACGTGAGCCTGTGTTATCTAACTCATGGTGACTTATGAGCATTCAAAAGCCTGTGTACTCCAGATATCAGGTGTACTGTTTGGTTTAGTTTAAAACAGGAATCTGGTTTTTACATGATGTTCTATATGCAGTATGTGATGTGTACGTATGTAATGCAATAGGCTTCACTTACATTCATGGAAGTCCTACTCATGGTAGTACACCAAGACTAAAGCACTGCTTTATCCATAGTAATGGACTCACAGTACTCATAATAGTGTAAATATACCTGGTAAGCTGAAAATTTTCTGCACCCAAAATCTTGTCTACTGCTTCATCCATAAAATTTGTTCCCCTGTTTTGATAACAACATTGTTTATTTTATAGATCGCTGATGTAGAAAGCAATGTCCATTACTAAAATGCAAGAATTCCTAACATACACAGAGCTGATCCTTCCTGCCCAATATATGGTCATGTTACATACCTCTTTGTCCTTCATGCTTTTTTGCCTCATTTGGCTGTAGGCATTCACAAGATTTGCTGCAATCACACCTCACCAACCCTGGCATCCTTTCCCTATTGGGAAGATCGGTGTGCATTTGAGAAATACATCATTCGTCCAAATTACTTCACATTATTTATTTGAATTCAAGCTATTGAACTAGTAGTTTCGATTCCCCGAAGTGGAGTTGACACCTGCTTCCTACTTGGTCAATCCAAAGTTTCCATAAGTCACTTCAAATATCCCCAAGCTCGTTGTCTAGATCAATGACAACAAAACTAGCAAAACCTCAAAGCCTGCATCTCATCGCCTAGCTTTTAGTACAGTTCCACAATAATATTCCCACAAAATATCTCATTGGAAACTCATAAAATTTAAAGACATAATATCATGCTAATACATCCCTTTGTTATGAACTACTGTCATTTTAAACTTCATCTGACTAACTTTCTCCTTGACATGTGATTTGTTTGGGGTGAACTTTAAAAGTATTAGTGTTAGGTGTTTGTCTAATGGAATTTTGAGCAACTTAAAAACTTAACTCCCATATGGATCAACGCAACAATTAAAACCTGATGGGTTTTCCTAGAATGCTCAGTGCTTAGACTGCATTTTGACATGCCAAACTATGGCTGAAGTCTGAGTTTTTTACTTGCCTTTTTTGACATGTAGAATGAAAACTTTCCGAGGCAGGACCTATCTGTACCCACATGTAGGTACAGCAGCTACCTATGCAAAAATCACTGTTTCTATTCCCAAATTCTTTCATCTCCAAGCTTTACTCTTTGTCACTTATAATTCAGCTTTCACCCTACCCTAGCTACTTTGGACTGCTGCAATTTTACTTTAGGTTACCTATGTTACTAGATTTAACTAACACATCATGACAGTGCTCATCTTCATTTTCCCTTGCAGATTTATACTCAGGCTACTTCAGGGCTTGTGAAGAGTTTTCAAATGCAAGAATTCTGCTTTTGCAATCTAAAGAGTATATAAATTCTCAGTCCATTTCTTTTATATTTGTACTGATTCAAAACTTTCACTCCAATTTTATTGATTTACATGTTGCTGCAGACAAGCATTTGTAACGCTGACATTTGTTTTGTTTATACTAACCTCTTTTTCTCAGGAAAAGGAGGTCTGTTACTCTTTCTAATAGCACAGTTACTGCTGCTACCACACTTCCAGTTCCAAGCAGCCAACGTAAGATGTAATGATTCATGCTATAGAAGTAGCTATTGAATCTGCACTAATTGTACCTTTGGTGTCAGGTTTATAGCAAGAACAAAACCAATCCCTGCTAACCAACAAAAGTGGACCTGGTAACTGCCAGACACAGGATATTCTTTGGAATTCATTTTTTGTGTATCACAGCCGTGTTTTAAAAACACAGTGATTTAAAATAAAGATTCTTCTTTTATTTTTCATTAACGTATTATGAAATAACCTTCTATATTTTAAACAAAGATTCATATTTAGCAAATAATTTTGTATCTTTGGAAAAACATCAGTTTGTTTACTAGAACTGTACCAGACAGACTGTGAATAGAGAAGAATAAAGCTTCATAAAGTGCACCCACAAAGGTTTGCTTTTCAGGGTTGATATTACATGTAATTAGCCTGACATTTAATAAATGACATTTCTAGGAACTGCTAAAGCTGACTTAACAAGCAAACAGAACAACCTTTTTTGTTTGTTTAGGGAAGGTAGTAGCACTGTTGCACATTTTATGCAAAGTGATTTTGCCAGTACATGTTGAAAACATCTACATGCAAGAAATACTTGAAATAAAAATGCTCTCTGTTAACTGGACTTTCAGTTACTGTGCTGCCTGCTTAGCATAAACTCTGATAAGAGTTCCTGTGGAAAAGCTGGTATATACTGTGACTGAGCAGGGCCATACTAGAGTTGTAACAAATTTACCCTCTATTAAAGTTTTGTGTTTTTTCCAAGCATATTCCAAATCATAAACAATCTAGACAATTTTTCATTTTGATTAAAAAAGAAAAAAAGAAAACAAACAAACAAAAAACAAAAACCCCAAAACAAACAAAAAAAAAGCAGATCTGTTGAAATTATATGTCCTAAAAATTTTCCTAGATTTCAGAGTTTAATTTTACATTGGTGAGAAACTGTTTTGAAGAATCAAGAATGCACGTGTTGGCCTGGTTATCTAACCCAGAGGACAGGTTTGTTTACATGCAACACATTTCAAGGGCACTTAGAAAACCACAGTAATTCAAGAAATACATCCGAAATTTGGTCTCATTTCCTGCTTGCATTAAGAAGGAAATTAAGTGTTTATGTCATGATCATCTCAGCAGCTTTATTTTTATGCATTACAAACCTTGAAATCTCTTCCAAGTGCCTGTAATATCAGTCTCATTCACCCAGTTCAGCTGCTGGGTTAGCACACCCACACCTCACCAGGGAAGAGAATGGAGTCTTCAACCCGAATGGCAGGAATCTAGTTATAAATAGGGTTCCCATATAGGAGCTTTTTTCTTTCTTGTGATGGATTTTATTTCACTTGTTAAACATGGCTGAGGCAGATCTGCGAAGATATTCTGCTTAAAAAGAAATGTGAGCAAAACCACTGACTCTTTTTTTTCCCACACTGCCAGAGTTCAATGATGACATGGTCTACCGAACTAAGCAGTGGCCCTGTCTTGAAAGAGTACACAAAAATTTGTTTGCGATCTGCAGTACATAATGTATGAAAGGAAGACAAAATGTGGAATGTTAGAATGAGTGAAATGGTATCAAATGTCCCATCTTCTATATTCTTAAGATTTTGGAACAAAGGAAACATTCCATTTTTCTCTTTCATTATTTCCTTTGCTAATTCCTTTTACAACCTAAAAGATAATAAGCTCTATAAACACGAAATAAAAATCGCAGGGAATTTTTTTTTTGCAAAAAAAAATAAAATAAATCCTTGAAAGAGTGATGCTTTTCAAATACTTTTCTAAAAAAGAGAAAAACTTAATAAACTCAATAGTCCTTGGTTTGCAGCACTCTTAAAAGAGTGGAAACATTAAACTTAAAAATAAATTAATATAGAGTTTTCAATTGCAGTGTACAACTAGTGCTTTCAAATAATGAAAATATTATGCCACAAAAAGGCTCACCTTCACCAAAGCAATACTGGATTTAGAAACAAAATAGAGGTTAAATTAGCACACACCTGAACACCTTGAGGGTCCCTGACTGTAGTTGCAGTGGCACAGGGACATTGATAGAAGATGACCTTAAAATTTCCAGTTCAGAAAAGACACTGTGTCTTCACTGACACTCCTTGACATTTCTCCTGCTACACCTTGCAGGTCTCTTGTTGGCCCCTCTTACTTTCTCCATCTGATAGCACATTTAATCTTCTCCCTTCAACTCCTTGTATAGCTGATCCCCCTCTAGCTGATCCAGCTCATTTCCAGCCTCCCAGCAATACCCTATTTCATGGCCTTTTTTTATTTCAGTCATATAAACCTTTCCACTAAAGAACTCACTTTCTGCCCACAAGGCACTTCCATAGGCCTATTTTATTGTAGTGAAAATAAAAACAACAGGGAAAAGAATCTTGTACACACATGAATGAATTATGCTCCCTCAGAAAAAGCCCTTTGAACTGCAGTTTCTCTCCCTTCTTCCCCAGCTCTTATCAATGTGGGTTATTTTTCAAAAGTATTTTCACAGCAGCTCTTCATTGAAGTGAATGGCACTGCTTTTAGACCTTGGTATTTGTGCAGTAATTACTATTGTTCAGCCCTGTGTTTAATAGGCAAGTGAGAGGACTACTAAAAATATAGCAGCCCTCATAAAGATTGCCTACAAATTCCTTCAGAAATACATACAAAGCTGCAGTCCCAAACAAACCCCGTTCCATTCAGCAAAGCTTTTCTGTTCAGCTGTAATGCAAAAATGCGAGATGAAGAAGAAATAATATTGGGTCAGAAGAAACAGGGGAAAGAAAAAAGACTGTAGTTCAAACAACTGTGGTCTTGGTTGGGAGGCCAAAAGTCTGTTTTATCACTTCTGCAAACTGTTCTCTTTTTTTTTTCAATTGCTTCAAAACCAAGATAACTCTAATTTGCTCTAAACAGCTTTTGATTTTATCAACAAAGCATCAAAGGGCCTGAGCAATATCTAGTGTGAATATCTGTCATAAAGGTCAAATTGTTTTCCTGTCTTAGAAAGTGAAATCTCCTCACCCTTTTTTATTTTATGGTTCAAGCTGTATTTGAAAATGCACCATTTATTTGCAGTCCTACAACTCTTTCTTCTCCTCTCCTTCCTAATCTTCTTTCCAGCTAATACTGTCCTTTATGAAATGAAACAATTTAGATGTTTTCCCACAAAAAAGCCCCATCAGTTCTGTATCTTCATGTTACTAAATAAGTATGGGGTTTTTTCTGATAGACGTGTGACCATGCACTGTGATGAATTAAGTAAGAAAAATAAACTGTTCCAGAGTTTCCTGTTGTAGAAAGAAAGTGAGCTATCATAAAATGTAACCCCCACAAATTATGCTAAATTTTTGGAAATTACACGTGTGATAGTGTTAATTACCAGTAGCCTAACCATTTTAGGAGAGCATAATTGAAAAACAGTTATGCTGGAATCTAAAAAGGATAACATCTCTTCATTTGACACAATTTGTTTCTTTTTGAAAGAAAAAAATAGCCATTTCTCTTACAAAATAAGAAAAAAGCAGACAGGAGTAATGTGATTGTTTCTTAAAGACCCATTTATATTGAAGATCCAAATTGAATCCCAGCCTTGATATTTTCCATTCTACACATGTGTGACTAACTACAGATCACCTAAGATGGTGATAGAAAAGGGAATCAGAGCTAGACTTATGCTTCTGCTGAAGATCAGCAACTAGTCAATGTCCCTTCATAGAGGAAAAAGGGGTGCAGATGTTTTCACACTGAATGAACTCAAGAGAAAGAGTGATGCTGCAATCTCTGTATTTAGTAATGAGCCTGAGTAACATGCTAAGACCTCCAACTTCTGGCATTCCTTCAGCTCTGAAGATCAGATTTTTAAAACCATTCAGCTGTCCTAGATAAAGCAGTACCATCCAACATTTGGCCTTTCAGGTTCTGGCCTCTATTGTACCAAGTCTTTAATTCAGAAAACAGATTTCTTATTGACATCATCTGTTAAGTCAGGGCAGGAAAACCGACTTTCATTGTAAAAGCTAATTTTCATCAAGGCATTCAGAAATGCTATTTTTTCATATAGGACCTATCTGTAGAAATTATAGATTTGGCACATGTTTATAGTTATATGGATTCTGGGATTCTTTTTTCTTTCCAGTACCAGATCTGTCACAGCCTAACTGGGAAAGTACATATACTGACACTGGAAAAGCTGTATCAGGCCTTGTTGGCCAGTATGAGCCATTCTGGAGAGAACAGTATTACCTTATTGAGTCAGGCCACAGATGAGTGGTCTTGCAAGTGTTTCCAGCATGGCATTATTTTTTCAAAGTATAAATCAGATGCCTTATTTGAAGCACTTCACTCAACACTGAGATATCCTCACCCATGCTTTTCCATGAATGGGCAACAGGACTGTTGTTACTAGACCTTACCATCAAAATTGGTCAGTGATTTTCCTTTAAAAGGCTCTGTTTTCAGCTACTTAAACAAACTGCAACAATTGAAGCTGAAGTTTTCTTTGCTGAGCACATGCATCTTTAAACAAACCAACAAACCCAACCAAACGAAATAAAAAAAATCAAAAACCTCAAAACAGACTACTAGAAAAAACTAAATTCTAACTTGTCTCCTTGTATTTTGCTAGAAAATCGTTATTCTATATGACAGAAATAGAGGTGGGAAACAGAATAAAAAAGCTGAACTAAGTTCAAACCAGTGTCTGATTATGACTCATCTCTGTTCATGAATAAGGATGAACCAAGTCAATGCAAGGTTTCTGGCATTACTTCCTTATCATCAAATATGTTTGATTTCTCATGTATTTGTCATCAGCTCCTTTGACTTAGATTGTTTTTGGCTGATAGAGATAAGTTAGACCCTTGATCTAAGTCACATCTTGAGCTATCTCACTCACTGAAAGAGAAATATTCTACATTCTATCACCTTTACATGCAGAATAATTTATAGCATAAAATAAAGAAAAAAAAAACAGCTTCTAAGTTTTGTTCAAAAGATTTTGCTGAGAGCAAGAGGAATGAAAAATGGGCCCCAGGTCAACCTGCAAGACCCTTAGGCCCCTGCAAGCCACAATGGACTACCAGAAGTAAAGAATCAGGGCTTCTCCATAGTTTACTTGGACAAGCTTAATCTTGTCTGGTTCCTCTGCATCCTGTTACTCATATGAGCTTTATTAAAAGAAAAAAGTGGGTAGAAGACAGCAAAAGAAGCACTTTACTGTTTTTCCCCTCAGTCTCTCCTTAGCCTCAAGAAGGCCATGTAAATACAGTAAGAAACTGTGTTAATAAGTTCACAGAACATTCTTCTTGTTATGAATGTTTAAAAAAAAGGCAGGTTACTAATTATTTGGCATTAACAAATAAAGAGATTATAACCATTCTGTACAATCAATAAAGGGCCTGTATCAGCTGTGCTGTATCTGTAAGCAAAATAGATCAGTAGATCCTAGGAATTATATCTATTTTTACGCATGCATAGTGATAAACACATAAATATTGCTATCAACATAAAAGAATTGGTATTTGCCCACAGCCATAAAGCTTTTGCCTCATATTTTTAATTGAATTAATTATTTAGCTTTTTTTAACAGTGTATCAAGCCTCTACTACAAGAGGAATGACAATACTCATCACTTAATATGCAGTCTAGAATCAAATAAATACAACTAAATCTGTACAAACTTTTACAAAATTAGTTTTTGTTCTCAGAAGATAAGGAAAAAGCTCTGGTACTCTTACTTTGCAAGACAACTGGACTAATGTCATTTGCTAAAAATATTCTAGAATTAATCCTGACATTTTTAATCAAAGAAATTACTTTTTTTTTTTTTACTGAAGACTTAGGTATTCAGCTAGTTTGACAGTTGCTTGAATATGTTTTGAGGAATATTGGCACTAATCATTGAATAAATTATTAAAAACATATTTTTCTTGCACATTCCTAGCCATTTTCACCACTATTTATCAGTTCCTAGTTCATAATGATAAAATCCACTAAGCCCAAGGAAAGAATCCTTTACTTCAAAAAGAGGGATAACATGCCATTTATGTTCTTTTAGTATATTAAAAATAATAACATTTTTACACATGCATGGGCTTAGAAGCTTTAAAACCAGATTTGAAAAACACTTTTTCTTTGAAATCAACGTTTTTGCAGATACTGTGAGGACATAATTATAAGGCTTTTTTATAAAGATATGTAACAAACATCATCTCACAGCTCAGCGGATGCTCAGCTTCAACTTTCTCTACCTATAGTACAAATATATAGGTAGTACCAATCAAGGGGACAGTCATTTTGACCCAAATAGGAGATTATCACAAACTAAAGCCAACTCTGTCCTTTGAAAAGGACAGTTCCAATTTTTTTGTAAGATTGTCTCACATTTTTTCTGTTCCTCTGAATGGCATTACAGCTCCCAATGACTCCACAGAGGTTTCTCCTCTTCATCGAATACACCAACGTGCACAGCATGAGTGGTGGGAGCAGGATATCCAGCCTTGCTGGCCAGCAGATCTGGACCAGATAGGAAAGAAAAGCAATCCTGTGCTGAATAGACTGTAACAGATTGCTTCCCCCTGTAAGGAACGAGGGACCAAAGCACAAGCCTTAATTGAGAGCTAGCTCCCTGCCTGATCTAATCTGGGGGTGGACAACTATAGGCTGTCGCTGAGGCAAGTTGTCATGCTGAAATTTAATCCTAAAGAACAATCAAATGCAGGTTTTTGGAGCCTTTCTTTGCCTTTTAAAACATTATTTACAAAAACACATTGTGGATACAGTCTAAACATTCCAGTTCATTCAGACACTAGTATCCTATTGATAGTAGCTTAGATCAGTTCTTTTTTGTCTGTTTGCATGATAATTTAGGTTTCGAAATGTTCAAAAGACCTAAACAGAAGGCACAGCAAGACAGAACGGATGTTAACTCATTCTCAATACCTGATGGTTTCAGAATCCATTGGCTATTCACAGCCTTACATTTCCTTACACCAAAATTATAGAGTGCAGAGAAAAGGGAAGATCAAAGCAGACAGATCAGTTTGCTGCTAGCAACAGCCTATCTGGGGACTTTTAAGTGCAGTAGATTAAGAAAATGTTTAGTGGCTATCATGATTCAGAGCCCAGTTAAGTCTGTGAAAGCCCCAAGAAGCATTTTTGGCAAACACATTTTTATTATTGTTTCTGTTTATCAAGGAAAGCTTGGGTCAGATAAGTGTCTTATTTTCGCAAGAATCAGATATTGTTATCTATTTCTCAGTGACCTTTGCCTGAAACAGATGGATCTGAGTAAGTTCCTTAGGTCTCAAAAGCATTAAGTCTCCAATTTTGCATCAGGAGCTTTTACTGCAAATCTCTTTTCAGTCACAATATTTTTAGTTAATTTCCATGGAAGAGGAGTTCAGGATCTTGGCTGTCCCTTATACTACAGCAGCTTAGGCCAGTGAAAAGCTAAATACAAGCTAAATTCAGGATTCAAGCAGTAAATGCTGGCAAGGGAAGACAGCTGAGGGTTACAAGATCCATCCTGAAAAATGGAGGTGTCAAACGAAGAAGGCTGTAGCAGGATTAGGGTGGCTGTTTGGCAGCAGAAACAAATTGGGACAGAAGGCAGGACAGAGGGATACGTATCCAAGAGTCAGCATCAAGAACCAAGGCTGGAGCAGATAGAAACAGGTGTTAGGTCTGAGGATCACAGACCAGAACCATACCATCAGCTAAGCTTTAAACCCAGTACCTAAATCCCTGGAGAACAGATTGTGGCCAGGTGATCTGACTGTTTTTGGATTGCCCAAGTAGAGAAGTAAGGTTTAGGATGGGGTTGGTGCATGCTAGAATTGCTTGAGATCACAGCGGTGCTGTCAGTCAGACAAGACCTTGGTACATGCTCATTTATACAAAGAAAATGTGTCATATCTCACAGAAAAAGACACCTTGTACTTTGGGTTTGAAAGACACAGCACAAAGATTTCAAGTAAGCTAGCAAAGCCCAGTCAGTAGGAGGGGGTTGGGAGATAAATACAGTGTTGCCTCTGAGCTACATGGATTTACAAAAAGAAGTCTGACTTTAAAAAAAATAATATACATATTCATTTGTGTAGCATCAATGTTGTAAACCTTTTGAAGTTTTGCAGAACATTAGAAAGAATACACTCAACATGAGGAATTCTGTAAAAATATCTCTCCCACCAAAAACTCAAGATAATTTTTTTCCTAATACTCACTATAGGTTAATAATATTCTATTTATTCTCTATACAAGAACAGAATTTACTTCTCTTTATCTCTGTGTGTGATCTGAAACCTAGGAATACCACATGGTCCAGAAAAAGTGCAGAGTAAGTCCAAGGATCTGCTTTATAAAAATAAAAATAAAAACAAAGCAAAAATATCAATTCAAAATATGTTTTTAAACACTTAAAAGTCAAAATTAACCACTGGAATAAACTCTAGGTTTTGGGTTGGGGACTTTTTAACGTCAGCATCTTTAAATTCTAAATTAGCTGTTCTTAATGTGCTTAAAGTTATTACAATCTAAAAGCTGCTTTGTGATAATAGAAAATAAATTGGTGACTTCACTCTAGTTATTCACAGACTGACTTCTGTCATTGTGACTGTAATTTTCTGCCACTCATGGTGGCATTGTGGGTATGGAAGTCAAAAAATGTAAGTAAACAAACATTTTCTATGGTAGCGCTGCAAAACACCCATTTATTCATTTTGGTAAAGAGCAGTGGGCAAGTGGCATTGCCTACAGATATGCTGTAGATTTTATGTGAATAATGGGTGTCAGTGAGACAAGGAGAATTACTTTTGTAAAGCTTCATTCTCTTCTGGATCAGTGGGAGCAAGTTGGTCTGGCTTTTGCTTCTCCATAGCCATGCCAATCTGTCTCCTCATCTGTTCACTTGCTGTTCTGTGGAGTAATTCTGTCAGTTCCAGATGTTTCATTTATTTTACCATTAAAATAATGTGGTGCATAGCTGTAGCATGAAGCAATTTTCAGAAATAAAAGTATATTCTGTTTGAAAAATCAATTACTGAGAACTACTCACTGTTTGTGAGTACCAGTCCCATATTTGCTGAATTTTAATTCAGTCGTGGACATTGTGCTTTTGGGCTCCATTAAATCTGTAAATACATTTATAATAACATAAATAAGTTTATCTAACATGTTTTAACCTGGTTGCTTGACTGTGGTTAATTTTGCATAGTGCTGGACACATAACACATTCTCATTCCAGGGAATGAGTTTGCTTCCATGGGCAGTTTTTAGAACTGTTGCGAAGTAACTAGGAGCCACAGGAGACTCCATGGTATAAGCACATCTTAGTTTCAGCTCTAGCTTGGAAATAAACCACTGAGAATTGCAATAGTCAACAGCACCACAAAGCGCTTTTAAAACTGGAGCAATTTTTTTCCCACACCTGCTGTGCAACCATGCTCACAAGAACCCAGCTATTATCAAAAGTTAACAGGAAATTCGTGGAAAGGAAATCATTATCACAACCCAGGTATGCAGCTGAGCTTGGTTTTTAACTATGGCATCTTGTAAAGAACGTATTTTTTTTCCTGTTTTATTAATTGAATAGCCAAAATTGTGTTCATGAAGATGTAGGATACATTATGTATGGAAGGTTACTAGAGGCTTATCAGGGTTCACCAGTGTTAAAGGTGTTTAACCCTTTGCTTACCCCAATACTTTGTGACACCACCAAGAACAGTTCCCCCCCAGAAGCACGGTACCAAATTCTGCTCATTACTGCAATAGGTACATTTCCCAAACCAAAATCCAGATTATATGCCTTAGCTTTAAGTCTCTCATGTTCTTTTATAAGGTACTCCAGAAGTGGCCAGGAGGCTGATCTTAGGTTGTTCATGAATTCCAAGTGAGAGGGAAAGGTTACATGAGACATTCAGGCTGAAAAAGGTTACACTGAAAGCAATATCAGATGAATCCACAAGTATAGCTATAGCTGTTTTTTTTTTCTTTGGGAGTGTCACCACTGGAACCTTACATGAATTCACATGGATTTTGGAAGACTATATGAGCGTTCCTGGAATTCTTGAAGAACCTTAAGCGCCTTATATAAGAGAAGGCAAAGAAATTCCAAATAGATTTTTTCCATTGATTTTGAGTTTAGGCTTCATTTTCATATGCTACTGATGATGGTGGGGCACTATCAATTTTATTTTCAGACAGGTCTCTGCACCTCAATAGATATATACCACTGCAGTGGATTGTCTGTGCCCTTAAACCAGCTTGGCAACATGTTTGTTGAAAATCGCAAGGATTTTCAGTGAATGGAGCTATAGCTCAAAAAAAGCTGTCACAAAGGTGCAGGCAAATTCAAAAGAATCAAAAAAGAAGCCCAAAGATTCAGGATTATAAGCCTCAATGAAAATATAGTTGCATGAAGTCGTCCTCCCCCACTGCTTTTTCCGCATTTTGGTGGTCATCTTTGTCACTCCCTACTTCCTCCCCTCAGTATGATTCCACTTCTCTTGTCTATCTAGGTTCACATGAGAAGTGGGTGATGGTGAGGGGATACCAAACAGTAGAAATCCTTCAAAATCATCAAATAAATATTTTAGTAAATTTATTAAGGTTTGAGCTTTTGGGATGGATGGAATCAGGGGCAAATGAAAGGTCTTTCATAAACTAAAATGTTCTCTTCCTTTGAGAACGTGTGGAAAGAATCAGTGAAGCTTTCTGAGAGAGCTAAAATGTTTTCTCTGAGCAGCCATTTTGTTGTGCTTACACAAGGCAAATATAATTACCCTGCTAAACAGATAAAATAAGTCTCTAAAACCACACACTTAGACTTCTATATTCCCCTACTGATATTTTAATCTCAAATTGAAATTGAAAATGTTCCGCTAAGAATGTTCCTTCAAGTGTTAGAATTCAGATGATAAAAGGGAGTTTTTGTCAACCGTTTTGAAGCATTACCAAGAAGGTGTTTGAAATGGTAATAAGGATATTTGAGAAATCTTTAGAATTATCAAAAGCATAAAAGCAACTTGGTTCGCAAAGTATCATCCGAGACTGTCAATAAATATCCATAATGGATTAGAGTGTGCTCCATTGCTCATGTTGGTGGGGGGGCATGTGTTCATACACATAGTCTCATCAGAGCACATGGGCTGCAGCCTTGAGTAAACAGCTGCCAGGACAGAGCTGTATAGCCCAGGTCTATGCAGATTCACAAGAAATGGTGCTACCACAAGGGAGAAATGTGCCACAAAACAATTACCTCATGCTGAACAAAGAGAAAAGCTGATTTTTGGGAGTAGAACTGGGTCAGATCTTCAGCTGCTGTAAATTATCACCACCTTGCTTAGGACAAGAGAACAAAAGATCTTTCTCTTTTTTTAGATATGGTAGGTTATTTCATAGCTGATGTTTTAAAACGCAAATTACATACCCTGAAAAATTATGAATGTGAGTTTTGATTTTTTTTTAATTTACATTCCAATAGTGTTTTACCACATTTCAGTCATGTTTTAGTTTAGGAATAGGGCCTGACCAGAGATCACGGAATGTAGATATGCGTTTGGCCACTAAAATCAACGAGAAAAAAACCCCATGGGTTTAGACTATTAAGTTTATACATATAAAAAGGAAAGGTCAATTCCTCTTCCTGTAAGAATGTAAGTCTTCAAAGCGTGTCACTGTCAAGATAGCTCACCCTGCATTTTTCAGTAACATCTTGGGAATAATCTATGTATTGAAGAAACAACAGTGAACTCCATAAAAATAAATTTAAACAAGCAAGCAAGCAGAACTAGATTTTGTAGAACTTTATAATTTCTGAAAGAATTTAGAGTGAGGAATATACAGTAAATACAACACATAACCTGTAAAAAGGCAGTCAGTTCCTTATTTGGTTTTGAGAGAAAAAACTATTAATAGTCCAGTCAATTATTCAAAGTCTTACCTGAAAGACAAGTTCTCCTCTTTCTCATTCTCCAAAGCGCTGCTCACAGAGTTGATCCCAGACAACTACTTATTCTCTCAATGAAAAAGGCAGATGATATGACAAAGATTTAAAATACATTTATTCCTAGAGATATAAGCATTGCCAGTTCAAGAGAGACACCAAGACATCATGTTTTTCTACAAGAGTATGAGAAATTTCTCAGAAAAACAATGAACACATGCACATAGTGCAAACAGGCATCTTCTCCAATGTCACTCTGCATTTAATTTTGGAGTCCAAACAATTATGCCAGTGGACCACACACTCCACATAGGTCTGTTTTATATTCACTAGCACGGAGAAATCTAAACCACTTTTAAGCATCAAAATCGCTTTAGAAAAGATCTTATTAGGAATGTATGCATTCAGCAATTGTTTTACAAGTACCAAAGACAACAAAAACATTCAACAGCCTTCAAATATGTGCACTATAAGCACCACTTCTTTCCCATCACTTCAGAAGCTTTCCTTAAACAACAAAATTATTCCCTCTTACTTCTCATTTACTTCCCCAAATGAACATATTCTAACTTTAACAATGTTTTACATCTTGTACTGTGTTGACACCACAGATAGATGAATTTGGAAGCTTCCTGTTCCTTTTAGTATCCACATAATCATGCCACAAGTACAATTTAGGTGGGGTAAAACTGAAGATGCTCATTCCTCCAAGCCCCATCATGCCAGTTCAGCACACTGACAAAATAGATCTTTATTTAAGCTTCTCTCTTGCAAACACTCATATTTGTAAGAGACATAAAAAATACTGGGAAGAAAACAAATAAAGCCCCTAAATTTCAGTAAAATGAAGTGGCATACAAGTGTGATCTGTAATTTGAAAGTAAAACATATATTCCTCTTTTGCATTTAAAATGTGTAAATGTTTATTTAACACAGATAATAGTTTGTTTAGTTTCAGTGTCATCAGTAAATTCACATTCCACAGAGGAAGTTAGACAGGCTGCATATTTTTCATCTCCTTATGTCGGATATTTCCTTAGGTTTTCAAACTCTTTTAAACAGAATTACCCTAAGCCCATTCTTGTAAGAGTTGTACAATTTTCAGTCTCTTTGTTCTTGTGATTATTAACGTGTCATTAGCTCCTCAATCAACAGAGAATTTTCCTTGGAGATTTTGAATTTCAAATGTGGAAATCAAGTAGAAAACTTTTGGCATAAACCTTTCAAGATTTCTTTATGTATCATCAAGTACATGGAAAGGCTTTACAGGACATCCAGAACTTCTCCAGCATACAGTACTCCACTGTTCCAAATACCAGACACACATCTTTTATGAGAAGACTTAATATTAGCATTAATCCTTTGGCTTTTCCATCTGACACTGTCTTTCCTCTTCACATGCAAGCGTGCAACATCTCTCTCACATTTTGGCACTTTCATTTCATACCCCACAGTTTTATTAGGATTTTGAGCTCCAAAAGATAATTCATTTATGTGCTATACCTAGAAGACACAAAACTTTGAGTATACTGTGTAAAGATGTAGGGCAAGGTATGATGGAGTACAGTCAGACACAGATAATTTTCCTGAAAATTATTCCAGAAATTGACTACTATCCTTGCCTTGTGTCTGGGCAGCAGAACCAACAGTCCTGCCAGACTGCAGACTCACCTCTGACAATTTGCATGTTGCATCTTTTGTTCAATGATCAGCTGTTCTGATGTTGATACTCAAGGTATGCTGACAGATGATGACAAAAATTCCACCAAGACTATTTGTAATAGTTGTTTCAGGAATTTCTCTTATATAGCCTCTATAAAAATACATGTTAGCATAAGTACAAGCAAGAATGGTTACAGGCTTCCACTGCCAAATTCTTTTCAACCACCTCCTAAAGAAGGGTTGTTTTAAGTCATGACTGGTCCCTGAGATCTGCTCACTCCCTTTCTCACTATATATTTCCAAGCCAGCCTTTTATTCACCTCTGTTGCTTCTCCCCTTCTGTATCTCTTCTCCCCCCAGCCAGCCATCATAATACCTGAAATAATAATAATAATATTCTATGCAAGAATATGTAAAGGTGTTCAGACCCAGAAGCATCATTGTCTCTAAATGAAAGTAGAAAGTGAAAGGAAGGATTTGGTCATGACTTGTAGTCAAAACAAAAAAAAACAGTATATCAGTTACCTTTGAAAATATAGTGCAAGCTCAAAACAAACATGTACGGCTCTGATAAAAGTAGGTCTGTTTCTGCAGCATTGCTGCTGTTCTGCTCAATGAAATATTCAATAACATTAATTCTCTTGCTTCTTGCAAAGTGCAGGGACCCTACTCTCTAAAAGTACAACCATTTAGCAGCCCGAAGCATTAGCCAAGACCAACGCTAAGGCAGAGCATGAAGTCATAAACATGCACAGATGTTACTGTTTGAAAACATTAAAGAACTACTGAAGTTCCTCAGCACATCCCAAGTAGTGTTGATTTCAGCAGTAATGACTCATAAGGGAAGAAGACACTACTGAAATTACATGCCTGGGACACATTTCTTTGCCTCTTACATTTAGAAAAAAACAACAGTGTCTTTAGAAAATTCTCAATGGGGAGGAGAGCATTCTGAAAATGAATAAATATGCTTGCTTGTATTTATGCAGTAAAACAAATACAATCCTAATGCATTACATATTTCTGATGATTTCATGGAAGGCTCAGGAGATCTAATTTCACAAGTATCTAAAAAGGTTAGTGCTGAAGGTTATGGGAAGTTATGAAACTGATTATTTTAGGGAAAATTTTATTTAATAGAATTTGGGTAGTTTTATAAACATAGCAAAGAAAAGGAGATTACTCACATATTCTGTGCCAGTCCTGCTCTGATGAATAATTGCATTGGGTCTACTGAAATATTCAGTTAGGTGAGCGAACACACTCAGGAGGTCTTTTTTTTTTAGAAGTCACTGAACTTTTTCTGAGTTCACTTTAGTAGCAGCTCAAGCCTATTCCACCATGTGGAAACAGGGATTTCAAGATAAGCATGAAAATTAACCACAGTGTGCTAATATGATTATGCTCATACTGCCCTTTCTGTAGCTATCTTACACTTGTATTACAGAAGAAAGGACTCTCAAATTAAGAAAATTTTAAGAGATGCAACCCAATAACTCTCTTAGTTTGGCAAGTATAATTCAGGGTTTCAGAAAGCTTTCTTTAGGGGAGAAAGTGCAATCTCTGAAAGCGTCTTGGTCCATTATCTCCTAGAAAGCTGTAATTTTAACTGAGGCAGAATAGAGCTAATATTGTCCATTTTGCATTTTTACCAGTATGAGAATAAAGACACACACAAAAAGAGACAATTTAAGCTACTGCTGTATTTCTAACTCAAGGAATAGGGTACCAAAACTGGAAGAAAGTATGAGTTCATGAAAATAAACATTTCAGAATTTTTCCCCTTTTTTTTGTTGTTCAGCAATCCTGTTCTTCCCTTTTCTCTGTTGTTTAGGGATTCTCTTTGTAGAAACAAATTTGCCTTAGGCACTGTCTCTCCAGAAACGCTCTAAATGCCTCTTATTCCCAGAGAGAACTATTTAACCACCCAGTAAGACGGCAAATATCAGATATCTTCGTTGTGCACAGACTTAGCTAACTAAATGAACTAGTGCAAGTTCCATGTCACCTTTTACAAAGGGATCACTTAAGCATTCAACTACATATACAGTACCAGTGTCCTCTACCTACCATTATTTGCTGTGGTTTGACTCCAGATAGATATCTAAATTTAGTTAAACACATTTTGTTTTCGTTATCTATCTAAATATGTAGATGAATACTTGTGGAGAAGTTGGTTTGATTCAGAGTATTTGAAATGAGGTGCAATCCACCAAAGGGAGATGGGCAGAAAAAAGAGTGCAGTTTTGCTAGTGTTTGTTATTCATAAACCAAGTTACACATGCTTACAGAGCATGAAGATTATGACGTAGCTCATCAGATGCATAAAAATATTAATGGACATGGAAAAGTACCAGTGTCAAGTCACAGGAGAAGGTGGCTTCATGACATAAAAGGGGGCACAGAGTAAAGTACTGAATTTCCTCATGTTTAAAAACTTACATGTGAAAGGAAAAAACCTTTCACCTTCTTGGTCCTCTGTGGTCTGTGGAGATAGGTAGATGCAAGCGTTGTAAAATTTTGACAGGTTTCTCAGGGAATGCAGAGCTGACCGTTAAAGAAAGTGGTCTTTCAGGTAACTTGTTCAATATTTTTTCTAACCAAAAATCTTGCTGAAGAGCTCTTATGACTGGCCTTTCCAAAACCTTTGTTGTCCCAAGGGTTGGCATTATTTTCTAAAAGAGAAGAGTCTGAGTTGAGTACCCCCTGCAACAAAGTACAAAAAATTTCTGGGAAGAAAGGGACCTGTTCCATTTCTGTTGATAAAGTGAATATTTATGTTATTAAGGTGATTATGGTTTTTAATTATTTCTTTTATAGTGAGTTGTCTCCAATCTTCTGATATCGAATAAGATAACAATGAAACAGTTATCTCAGAAATGCCACAAGTCCAACAGTGGTATTATGAAAAGAAACTGCATCAACTTTTTATTATTTTTATTCCCACTTCAGAGAAATTGTTGATTTTGTTGAATGACAATCATTAGCTTGTTTGTAAAGAAAATTTATGAAAAAGAAAAATTAATAAATTCAGCTGCAATGTTCAGATTTTGAAGCTTCTTCTGTTATAAAATTTTTATTTATAGGCTAAGAGCCCAAATATGAAAGTCTTTGGCAAGAACTCATCCCTCTTTTACCCAGAACTTTGAGATTAGATTTTACACCTATTTAGCAGCTGGTCACTTAGCATTGGCCTGTTTTATGCAAATAGTCTTCCATTTAAATAACAGTCATTTCCATTTATTAGAGTAATTCAATTTCCCAGGAACTATCTAATAATACAGCTGCCCCATTATGCTATGGATGAATGTCGTCAAAAAGTTGTAATTATATTTTAAATATATTAATGCTGTTTAGTATTCTATCACACCTGTGGCACGATCAGTAGCTCACAGATATGAAGTACAGAAACCCCTGTCTTATCTAGAGAACATACAGTGTAGGTACCTGTTCTAACAAGGGCCACTGTATTGGTGCATTTTGTAATGCTCATGTAGGAAAAATTACCAGAGCTTTAATGAAGAAAAGTTTAATTGACAATCATTTCACCTCCATTATCTATAGGTAGTTCAACAGAGGTGAATTACTGTAGTATTTGCACAGTATTTTAGAGAGTCCATCTTCCATCTAAACTCTGAGTCTGGTTTTGCTGCAGGCTCTTATACCACAAAAGAGGGGGGCATTCACAAGGCCTCAATTACTCTTATCAGTAGGAGAAAATATCCTATGGATCTTTTATAACCAAGCTCGTCTGAGACCTTCCTCCAGAGCTTTGTCCTTAATCAGGTTTTGTCGTAGGCTCCTCAAAGCTTGTGATTTCCTCTCCCACCAACACTCTGTTGTTCAAGATGCAGTGAGAGAGCCTGTTCAGTCTCCCATTGACTTCATCCCTTTGAAGGGGCCACATTCCTTCCTTTATCCCTTCCTTGGTGCCCAGCTGAAAATCTTTTCAATGGTCAGAAACAACATTGTCTTCTGCTGAGTGATATTTACACTTTAGGAGCTTTTTGGCTTACTCATGTCAAATCTGTAGAATTGTGTAAATCGGGAGAATCATGTGAGTTTTCAAGTATTTTAATATAAATTGCCATAACACTACACTCTCTGGAGAAGTCAGCTTGCAGTTACTTGGCTGTACGTGCTAAACACAGCAAGTAGTAATACTTTAAATATTTAAATACTATGATTGGTTTTGTTCTTCATAAGTCAAGAGAATATATTCTAAAAGTATTTTCTGTATCCTGAGCTAGTCGCTTTCCAAACTTTTGTACAGATGCAACCCCAAATTCAAAGAACTTACAATCAAAGAAAAACAATATGAAATAAGAGGGAAAAGGAAGAAAATGCAGCTATCCTCAACCCTAAACACTATGAACTAATCATTTTTGTGAGACATTTAATTTGACACCAGCTTTAGAAGGGATGTGCAAAAGGGAGAAGTTTCCTATGTAGCTCATCTCAAGAAGCATATGATCTTGTCAGGCACAGGAGAGGCACAAGTACAGCACTTATCAAATTTGTTTTCATTAAAGAGGCTTAGAGAGCACCAGTGATGTAGTAGAGGTAAAAACACATAGGACAAAAGTAGAGCTGTGGAAGAAACTCAAAGATAATGAACAGAAACAATGTAATTTAGCAAGAAGGAAAGAGACGGTTAAAGAACTGAAAGGGTATGATAGACAATATGGACAATCTGGAGAGATACACAACCTGGGGACAGGAAAGCTGGAGACAGGAATACCACCAAAGTGGGTGATGAGAACCAAGATCAATAGTTACAGAAGATGGGTCAGAAATAAGTCATCAATATAAAATGGTAGTGGATGAAGTGCAGAGGGAACGCCCTTTAGGGACAGATAGAAAGCCCCGGCGCTCTCAGTGTGAAGAACAAGGCACTGAAAGAGATGCTGTAGAACTAAGCAGAGGGGTAGGGCAGAAAAACAGAAGAATGTTTCAGCAAACTCTGTGAAGGCTAATATTTTGAAAGGAAAAATTGGATTGAAAGTGCCAGTGGAATGAAGAAAATAAAGGAGGAGAAAGAAGTGAAAGACATTCCAAGCAATTCCAAGATTTGGCTAGCTAAGAGGAGTCTCAGTAAAGTGTTGAGACTAAAAGTTGACTAGAAGTGACCCAAGGTGTATTTACAGAAATTAAGCAAATGCTTATGTCTGCAGAGCCAATGAATTTAGACTTCTAAAGAGATGGATCAGTGGAAATTATTGAAGGGAAACTTGCTTGCAGCTTGAGGTATTGTGTATAAATAGGTAATTATGTGGGTCGTAGCATCCATAAATTATTTAATCTGATTGAATCACTCTTTACAGTATATGTTTCTATGGAAAACAATGTCATCTATTTAATTTCTAATCATCTACCTGTAGAAAAAATTATCTGTGAATGCATGTCACTTCACCTTGTAAACACCTACTATATCATGCTTCTCTCCCTCATTTCTATGTTTACTCACATAACTTTGTTTTGTTGATTACAGATAAAAAATTATCACCAAAGTGGTGCCTGCATGAAAAACCAATGAGCAATTTGATAAAGAATGATTTATCTCTTCTTCTTACAGCTGCTTATACATTTGAACTTATTCGTGAGCACTAGCTCCATAAGGAAATGTTGCAGTTGAGTAAATAACTCCTTCCTCTCCCATCATTAGCAGGAAGACAAGTCCCATTAACTCCAGAACAAAACAGAGATAGATAAACCCAAATATTTTTTAAGATCCTGCCACTCAAAGAATTGGAAAATCATGTGACTCTAGCTTACAAAATAGAGAGGCACAACAGACCTAAAAAATTTTGCACGGGCCACTAAATCCAATTTATACTTGATGCTGACCTTCTTCAGCTCAGACCATACTGTCACACTCCTACAGCACAGCTCAGCTGGCCAGGTTCCTGCCTTCTCTTCATCGTTGCCACACACATAATTTTGAGCTGGTTTAACTCCCCGAGCCTGCGTGACACAGGTCCAGGTGAACACTGACATGGGCACAAAGCACACAGCTCTGGGCGGTGGGAAGGAGAAGGGACCGCAGCATCTCTGTCTTAGATCAGCTTACTCTATTTTGGATCTGCTTCAATAGGAACAGACCAACAAGGAGACAAAGGTGCCACCATCCCCATAACCAGAACACCTGACACCATTTTCTAGTTTCAAATTTCGTCCTTCACAGTCCAGCAGAGACATTATAATGCACCAATCTTCTGCAAGCTTAGAATAAACTGCTGGTTTAAAATTTAAATAATATTTTGGAGCTTATATCCTACTATTAGAAAAAAGAATTGGGAAATATGGCTTTCTTATCTTCCTCAAAAGTTTAATTGATTTTATGGAAATGGAGGATTGTACCTTGAGCACTCTGGCTGCAAGCTTTAGAGTTTTTTTTTGAGAGAGGAAAATTAGTTAATATACTGCATTTACATGACTGTAAAGCATTTGGCTTATTTCCACATTCTGAGCTACCATATTCTTGCTGATTTTTTGGAGTGAGGGGTGGATAGTATTATATACAGTGGCTGAACTAGTATTTGAATGATTAAGGTTTGTTTTTAAAATGATAAATTTTTTATTATTCACAGCTGTTATAAACATATTTTACATTCCTCTTCATCTATATAGGAGTCTATAGGAATGCCTCTCTAATAACAGTATTTTGAATATGGATGAGCCAGTATTGAAGCCTTAAGTACTAAGTATCATTTTCAATGATCTGGAAGAAAATACAAAGCGATTGCTGGTAAAACTTGAAGAGCATGCAAAAATTGATGGAGTGGCAAGTAATAAGGCAAATGTTCTATAGAATGACCTGTCCTGATTGGTTTGGTGGCTTCATTTGAACAAGATAAATTTAAATAAGGACAGATGCAAAGTCATTAATCTAAGCACAGGGAATGCAAGTTATAGGATGGGGCACTGGAAAAAGTGATTCTGAAACTGTAGGTGGATAAGGAACTGTCTGGGAATTCCCAGTGTAAAGCTGTGGCTAAATGAAAACTAATTTGATCCTTGGAAATGTAAAGGGATATTGAAAATAAGTAGATGATTTTCAATATTTCCAAATTCAAAAACCGATGTCACCAGTGCTGGAACACTGTTTGGTCTGGAATTTGAACTTTTTTAAACATATTAAAAAAAAATTGAAAATATTCAGAAGTCAACTAAAGCATATTTTGACAACAGAAAAATATGTCTTAAGGCCAGATAAGGTCAATATGCTCAGTTTAATCAAGAGAACGCTAGAAAACTACTTGATCATGTTGAGAGAAGCTAGACTAAACCAGCAGAAAGTAGGGAAGGAAATAATCTTAAAGACTCAGCTGTTTAGAGGAAAATGTATATGTTATGTATACAGAATTCATAAAGATAGATGACAAATAAAAGCTGTTCAATAGTTAAATTCTCTAGATGTAGAAGGTGTTTTCCCTTGCTTCCTGGGAACACTACTTGATATAAAGGGTATAATTGCTCTTAAAATGAGCAATTAGCAGTGTTAGTTTCCCAGAAATCAGGAAAACAGCCAATGCCAGAGTTAAGGAGAAAATGTTGCCTTATCACCAACCATGTTCAAACCAAACATTAAAGAAACAAGTTTAGCCACCATGTGAAAACACTGTGAGGAATATGTTTTCTTTCACCACTCCTTCATAAAGAAGGGACAAAGGAATCTGGAGTAGCCAGTCAAAGAAAGACTAAGATAAATTCAGTTCTGGAAAGGGGATGAAACAGTATATGGTGTCATTAAATGTGGGGTTCAGAGGATGGAGGGGTGTATTTTTGGATCTGCTGTGTTGTTTTTTAAACGACAGATTGGAAATAAAAGATACTGAGAAAGTTGAAAGGATGATTCCTTTAGAACCATCTCACCAAATACAGACAATATCTCTAAGGAAATCAATAAAAATTGAATGGCTTATTTGCTTGCAAACCAATAACACCTACTGTGTGACTCCCAACAAACAAAGATTCAGTAAACCCTGTGTGTCAACTATCAACTTCTCATTTACTTATTTGCAGTAAGAGAGAAAATCTTCTGTAATATCAGAAGTTTTGTGCAACAAATCATAGTCTGTATGTGCCTACATGAAAAGATTTCAAATAGTGACTGGCTTTTTAATCAGACTGAGAAGTGTAGCAAAACCCAACAGGTAGAATGAGAATGAAGTATACTTGTTTACATTGAAGGTACCTGTTGAAAGATAAAAGTCATATGTTAGACTTTCCATAACCTGGAATCTTTAAATCAAGATTTGATGTTTATCTGAAAAATATGTTTCAAAAGTTCCAGCATCATGCAAGATTTCCTCAGATGTTATGCAGAAAGGCAGTCTAGATTATTTTTCCAGCTTTGAATTAATTGAAACTCTGAAAAATAGATGGATTCCTAAATTCCACTGCAACAGAGAAGATAAATTGCATCAGAGAGCAAAAGTATGATATACAGACAGACCATGTACTAAATGAATCCTCATCTGCTGGAGAAGGGGTGGTGACCCAGAATTTTCTGGCTTTCTTGAAAATACACTTTATAAGAGGAATGGGGGGAAGGACGACTCAGAAGGGTAAGAGGGGCATCAGAAATTAAAATGAACATCCATATGTTTCCATATTTCTTCAGACTGCATCTAATAATTCCAAGGACACTCATAATTAAGCAAGGATAGAACACTTCATTTCAAATTACTGTACACATATCGACTAATCACCTAGAAATACTTTTAATTTGTTGGGTTTTCAGCATCAGTTTAATTTTTAAAGGTTTAAATATTGTTTATTATAAGCCTGAAGTATTCTGTGTGATGTTTCCAAATAAATTCTTTTCGTATCTTTAAAACATTCTCTGTTGCAGAGTATAGAATGAAATATTACTCTGTAGTAATGTATTTTAGATTACGCTGATTTTATTTTGTCAAATACATGGTAATGTTTATTGCAATAAATAATAATAACAATGTAGATGATTTCTGCAGGGAAAGAAAATATATACAGAGAAGAAATCTATAATTATGT